>NC_053154.1:32726422-33075589 GCF_016835505.1 Polypterus senegalus | reverse complement strand
CATATGAGGTATGTTTTGTGAATAAATTGTTTCCGCCTGTGAAAGTTTAACATAATTTTGACTCACCCTGTATAGTGGACTACAAATGTTGATGTTGCAATAAATTGCCTTTATCTGTATATACTGTTTAAATGAAGATCTTATCTTGACATTTCCATGTATGTTAAAAAAGAAACACTTTACTTTTTCACATGACTATATTCCATTGTCCCGATGTATAAGTATTGAAGCTAGTATCAGTGCTCAGTAGACAAAAATTAACATAACAAAAGCTTGGTTAAATGAAAGAGAACACTGTATATGAATGTAGCATTCTTAACTGAACATGGCAACTGTTTTCACTCATGATTTTAATTTTTCCATTGCTCAGAATTTGTTGAGAATTTAAGAAAACATTTCTAACCAAATTTGATATATACATTGTCGAGGATGCCAGGGGCCACGACCTGGCCGGGACGCCTTGAAGGACCGGAAGTGGGCATGTGCCCATCTGGGATCACGTGGGGGCCACCTTCCTGGTTGCTTTGGGGGCCACGGGTTCAGGGCATGGAAGCCCCACCCTGTAGGGGCCCGTGGTCACCGCCAGGAGGTGCCCCAATGCCTTGGGGACTTGTGACCTCAGCACTTCCGCCACACCAGGAAGTGCTGGGGGGAAGATATAAGAGGACACCTGGAGAGCTGCCGGGAGAACAGCCGGCACTTCCGCCACGCTGGGGCGTGGCCAAGAGGGGAATGCCGGGAACCACCTGGAGCTCATCCGGGAGGACATAAAAGGTGCCGTCTCCCTTATTTCGAGGCTGGAGTCAGGTGGAAGAAGGACAAGGCACGAGAGAGGTGTGAAGGCGGCCTGAAGAAAGGCATTTGTGAGGCCAGGACTGTGTGTTTGGGGTGTTGTGTGCACATTGAACTGGGTCTGAGTGACCATTTATTCTTGTAAATATTGTAAGTAAAACGTGTGGTGGTGAAGAACAACATGTCCGCCTGTCTGTGTCCGGGCCAAGTCCACAACATTTATTACCCAACACTTTTTAACAAAAAAGTTTTTTTTTTTCTGAAAAAAGTGTTGCGTTGCGATAGACACCAAATTACAGAAAAGTTAAAATAATAGGAAACCAAAAAGGTTTGGAAATAACCAAAATATTTTGAACAAAAGTTCTACCTTTCAATTTCTCATGACATACCATTGAAATGGGAGGAGATAAAAGGAACTAGTAACATGTTGGTTTCCATAAACAAATTTTTACATATTAATATAGATTCTGATTTTTTAGGGTAGTGATTGTAGCAAGAGTGTCCTATGTATTTGAGAATTATTCCTTCATTGATAGTAATATCAGACATTTACAGATCTGCATAAAACATCACACAGGGTACATGGGTGCATAAAATATGTGGACTGTTCTACTCTGTTCCAATAACTTTTCTTTAACTATATACAGTATAGCAAAAGTTTAAAACAAAAAAAATCGAAAAACTGCATTTTGTTCGCATGTTAGCATTTCTGTGTCACTCTTTGTGTAACAAGATTTGGCAGCTAAGAAAAAGTGTGATAAAGAAGCTCAATCAAATAAATAGTAAATAAATATAATATATTGTTATTCAACTGTGCCTTGTTAACTTATTATATGGTCTTCACTTTGGTAGTAATTTAATTATTTGTGTTACCTTTTGACCAGTTTCAAATTATTTTTTTTTGCAGGGACTTATATCGCTGTGCTCGCAGTAGTGACTTGGGCGATCGGCTTCCAATGGCAGCTGTCAAGAGTAACAGTGATATAGAAGTTTCTGCACCAGGAATTCCTTAACTACACTTTGCCCTTTCCATTGAAGAAGTGAGGACTTTCAAAGTTATAACACTTATTTCATATGGGTAGCTTGGACATTCAAGGCAACACCTGAAAAGGTGTGAGATACTGTAAGATAAATAATGTATTATTATAAAGTTTTGTTAAGAGTTATTTATATTAAAATATTATAAAATAATTCAGACAAGTAAGACTTTTTATAGTTGTCACTCAGTTTTGCTGTTCTTAAATCTTTGTTTGAGGTACAAACAGTCATTAAGTTCAACACAGTATTTGCTTACTTCAACACAATATTGTTCTGTTGATCATATTTTGGTTTTGCTCCTGAACCAGCTGGACACACTTTCTTTTTGAAACTTTCCCATGGATCACTGGGGAGGGTACTAACCTTTTTATTTTGCTTTAAATTATGGAAATCATTCTGTACAGCTCTATAAAAAAATGCTTAGCTTGTGTCTTATGTGTCATACAATATATATTATCACTGCTGGGCTAGGCTTCAGCCCCCCATGACCCTACTCAGGATTAATCAGGGTTGAAAATGGAATGATGTATGCACATATATTTTTATGTGTAGTTTTTTATATTATATATATATATATATATATATATATATATATATATATATATATATATATATATATATATATATATATATATATAAATAAAAGAAGAACACAGTTTTTAAATGTGTTGAAATATAGTGTGCCTTTCATAATGTTTAGGACAAAGACACATTTTCCCTTGATTTACCCTTCTGTTCCACAGTTTAAAATTACAATTGAGACCTGATTTAAAGTGCATATTATAGACTTTGATTTAAGGATATTTTCTTACATGTCAGTCACAGAATGTAGAAATGACAACACTGTTTATACACAATCTCCTCATTTAACAGCATCTTAATGTTTGAGACAATTGGTGTCACAGGTGTTTGTGATTAATTACTTCATGAGATACCTCAGCTTGCTTCAACCCTTTGGCATCTGTAGTTGCCATTGTTCAACAGGAGGACACAAGCTGTGCCAATGAAAGTTAAAGAAGCCATTATGAGGCTGAAAAACAAGAGTAAAACCATTAGAGACATTAATTAAACTTTAGCATTATCTAAATGAGCTGTCTAGAATATCATTAAGAAGAAAGAATGCACTGGTAGCTTCAGTAATTGCAAAGGGACTAGTAGGCCACAGAAGACCTCCACTGCTGATGGTGGAAGAATCCTCACTATGGTAAAGCGAAACACATCACAGTCTTCAGGAAGCAGATGTGTATGTTTCAGAGACTATTGTGTGCAGGACACTTCATGAAACAAAAATACAGGACTCACACTCCAAGATGCAAATCTCTAGTTAGCCAGTAAAACAGAATAGCCAGATTACAGTTTGCAAAAAATAACTTAGAAGAGCCTGCAGAATTTTTTTAAAAGGTCTTGTGAACAGACAAGAAAAACATGAACCTGTATCAGAGTGATGGCAAGAGCAAAGTGTGGAGATGGAATGGAACTGCCCAAGATCAAAAGCATACTACCTCATCGTTTAAATGCGATGCTAAGGGCGTTATGGCTTGGGCATGTATGGCTGCCACAGATAATGGCACACCTATCTTCATTGATAATGTAGCTGCTAACGGCAGTTGCACAATGCATTCTGAGGTGTATAGAAATATCTGTTCAAGTTCAAAACTCATTAGATGGTGCTTCATCCGACAACAAGATACTGTAATTACAGTATCCCAGACATATTGTTATGGCAACAGAGGAGTTTTTCAAAGCTAGAAAATGGAAACTTCTTGAAAGTCCAAGCCAGTCTCCTGATTTAAATCCAATTGAGGAAGTTTTACATATGCTGAAGAGAAAACAGGACAAGCCCCCAAAACACGCATGAACTGAAGATGGCTGCTTAAAAGGCTTGGCAGAGCATCAGCAAAGATCATCCTCAGCACCAGGTGATATCCAGACTTCAAGCAGTCATTGCATGCAAAGGATATGCAACAAAGAACTAAATAGGACTGCTTTAATATTCGTACCATTGTCTGTCCCAAACATCATGGTGCCCTGAAATGGGGGCATCATGTAGAAAAAGTGTTGTCATTTCTACATGATGTGCCCGAAATATATGCAAATTGCATACAATTAAACTCTGCAGTGTGCACTTTAATCATGAGTAAATTACTCTAATTTGTACATAAACCTTCAAAAGCGTTCTTTGCTGTATTGCACTCTTTCTGTTTAAAAAGAATCTGTTTATATACAGTAAGGAGTTATCAGTTTTGGGTGGTATAGTAAAGCAGTAGTTTGCACTGCTACCTCACAACTCCAGAGCCATATGCTTGAACTGTGGCCTGAGCCGTCAAAAAAATATTGAAAAGTGAGACATTGGTGGATGAATAAGAACCTGTCCTTGAGTATCATGTGAAGGGGAGATCAGCATTGTTTCTTCAAATATACAACCTTCTCTGTTGGAGTTCTGTGCTTGGTCATTTTTGCTGTGGATTTTGTCTGGTCCTCTTGTTGTGGTGATCCACCTATGAATGTATACTTTTATGTGTACTATTTCTCCGTCTTTGTGGGGTTTCCTCTGGGTTGTTTATTTTTTTCTCCTCTATCCTCAGAGGTTAATTGCTAATTCAAAATTAGTTCTATGTAAGCTTGGAAGTATGCAGAAGTAATGGATGGCATTATGTTAAGCATTGGTTTCTGACTTGCACCAAACCCTGTCAAGTATGAGAATGTACTGTTACCCCTGTAATATCTATAAACATGTGAGTATAAAATACAGTGCCCTCCACTATTATTGGCACCCCTTTTAGAAATTAGTAAGTAGGGTTAGAAAAAAATCACTGTTTGCAGAAGAACTGTCATCTTGCACTGAAAAAATGAGAAACATCTGACTTTTAATTAAAGCAAGTCCTTTCAAAGAAAAACAAAGTCCTCATCATGAAATAAATACTTTTAACAAAAAAGTAGCCCTGCATTTATTTTGTACAACCTCCCTTTGCGAATATAACAGCACCTCTTTTATAAGGTTGGAGAATACAGTAGTTGAGACTATTCTTCTTTACATAATCGCTCCAAATCCATTCAGGGTTTTAGGCCTTCTCCTGTGTACGCTCCTCTCACTCCACACATTTTCTGTAGGGTTCAGTTCAGGGGACAGAGATGGCCATGGCAGAACTTTGATTATGTGGTCAGTTAACCTTTTGGAGGGTTGATTTGGACATGTGTTTCAGATCATTATCCTGCTAGAAGATCCAATGACAACCCATTTTTAGTTACCTGGCAGAGGCAGCCAGGTTTTGATTTAAAATCTCCTGATATTTCATGGAATCCATGATGCCATGTACCCTATCAATGTTTCCAGGTGCTTTGGAGGAAAAGCAGCCCCACAACATCACAGAAACTCCACCATATTTCACAGTTGAGACAAGGTTCTTTCCATTATAGCCATCCTTCTTTTTACATCAAACCCACTTTGCGTGCTGCCAAAAAGTTCAATTTTTGTTTCATCAGACCATAGAATATGGTTCCATTCAAAGATGTAACATTTTACAAACTCCAGGTGCTTATATTTGTGGATAACTGACAGAAAATACTTCTTTCTGGCATACCTTCCAAATAATCTGTTAACATGGAGATGCCATCTGATGGATCTGGAGACTTGATAACCACAAGATTTTACTTTTTCTTGCAATTCCCCAACAGTGATCCTTGGAGATATTATTGCTTCTCTTACCATCCTTCTCACTGTATGTGGGTGTAAAGTGAATTTAGGTCCTCTTCTAGGCAAGTTTGTCACAGTTCCATTTGATGACCACTTTTTTTTATTATTATTGCCCTAACTGTAGAAATGAGCATTTTCAGGTGAGTAGCTATTTTTTTATAACCATTTCCTGAGTTATGAAGGGCAAAATACTTCTCCTTCATTTGGATTGAGTCTTCTCTTTTCTTTGTTATGATGATGGTCGGCTAAGGAAATTTGGCTCTGTGTCTCCTCACTTTTGTATCCCAGTTAATCAGGAAGTCACGGATTTCTGCTGGAAGGTTCCTATATACTCCAATCAGCATAACAAAGTCCAATTTAAATGGGAAACATGCTTTAGTTACAGTGTTTCACATTAACTTCCAAGGGTGCCAACAATTGTGGCACATGTGTTTTTTGTTCAAAGTATGTATTTCTTGATTAAGGTTTTGTTTTCTTTGAATGAATTTGTTTCAATTAAAAGTCAGATGTTTCTCATTTTTTCAGTGCAAGGTGACAGTTCTTCAGCATGCAGTGATTTTTTTTCTAACCCTTCTTACTAATTTTTATAATGGATGCCAATAAGAGTGGACAGCACTGTATATGTGTGTACTCAGTGTATCTTAGTATGCATACTGACATGCAAAAGTATTTAGTCTTCTTGAAAGTTATATGAATTTTTTTTTTTTGCATGATAAAAGATTTGTACATATTTTTATCCATTCAGTAATTTTAATGCAAACTCTTCTGCTGCAGTGAAGCAGTCAAAATAAACAATTTTATGTAGATATTTAACAAGAAGAAAAACTTAAAAGTTAGTATTAAAACCGCTGTGCTTTATAAAGGACTTGCAAGTAGTACTTAATTATGTTTAATTATGGTCAAAAGATTAGTCATTTGTGTAAACGTAGAGTTTCCAGAGCACTGTGGTTTAAATTCCTATGCAGACATTGACTAAATTTAGAGTTTTTCTTCTTCAGTTAAATATCTACAGAAAATGGTTTATTTTGACTTTGGAAATGTATTTTTAAAGTATAAGACTTAACATTAAAATACTGAACTGATAAATATGTGGACAAATCTTTTGTCATGCAGAAAGTTGGCTTTCAAGGGGATTGAATACTTTTGCACACCCCTATATGTGTATATTTGTTAATAATTGTAAGGATTTTCAGTATGTATGTTTATATACATTTGTAAAGCAAATTCAGAAAATCGCCAGAATTACTAAAATATGTTAAAAATACTTTTAGGATTTGTTTCATTTGGAACACTTGAGTAACTGCCATTACTCACTACCTAGCTGCAATATGAACACTAGATGGCAGCATTGGCTGTCACTGTTGTTGGCACCTGGTTTTTATGTTTCTTCACCCTTTCAATGGCTGGGTGGAATAAGCTCAGTCCTCCTTAATTGGATGTCTGTGAGAAAATAAAATTGTATTTTTGACCAAACATTTGAGGTAGTTGTACAATTAGCAGTGCTAGGTTAGGTTAATAGTTGAAATTTAGACTCCATAGATTCTTTGAGAATGTACTGTAAGTGAGACTTTAGGGCTGTCCAGTAATTAACTAGTAAGCAATATATAAAGGGAATGCTTTTATATATAAAAAATTATGAAGTGTTCACAACATTATCAACAAGATTGAAGCAATTCCGGGCCTTTATGTTAACAATGTTTAGAATAATTTAAACAATGTCCATTATTTTAAGTACTTCATCCTGCAACCGATATGTTAGTTAAATTATGCATTATATTATGTTTTATAACAGTAATAATAGTTATTAACTGTTAAGCAACTCAGGATAATTTGATTTGATACGAGGAATACTTTGTTATAATTTCAAGAATGTTTCCTTAAAATTTTCATTTTTTTTTGTGATGTTCAATATGTTGATATTTTTAAAAAGGACTAAAATGTAATTAGAGGACTACTTGTATACTGACATGTCTGAATATCCAATGCATTTTTCATATCTTCTGTTGTTGTGATGATTTGGTAACTTCAAGTTCCAACATTTCATGCAGAGCTGAGTTGAATTTTTTTTAATTAGCTCTTCAGACTACATCAGCCATTGAACAGAGAAGAGAGAAAAAAAAGGCCAGCACATGGTTAGCATATTTTTCTTAAATGTCTAAAAGAATATTTAGACTGTTTTACAAAGCAGGAGGTAGTCTTGCTTGCAGGCAGGGGTGCAGGGCAGTCATCCAAGTGTGCAAGCTGTCTTTAATTCTTCATCACACTTGATGTTTACTTGTTTTACACAGTAATCACTAGGATAAAATTTGTTTTATATGAATTACTGCAGTATTTAATTGTGGATATGTAAAAATGCAGTGTGGTTACAGGACAACTCATGACCCATTCATATTGCTTTGAGATAACAATTTATTTAGAAATTATTGTGGTAATAAAAACATACCTCTTATATCACATAAAACCATGCATTGCTGCTGCCTGAATTTCAAGAGTTTTATACATATAAACATAAGCCAAAAAAATCCAATAATTTAAAATACATAAAACATGAATAATGAAATGTCGTGCAATTATTATGTATGTTTAGTGGTTTTTACAGCTAAAAGGGAATGGCCTTTGATTCAGAGCCTAAGCTATTTTTAGAAAGTTGGCAGTTCACAAGAAGAATGCCATCTCTGACTTTTCTGACAGTCATAAACAAAACAAAACAAACAAAAAAAACTTTTAGACACACACACACATACTGTATAAGTACCTATGCAAAGCTTACTCCAGGAAAATGCTGTCACATCATAGTGTGTCATCAAAATATGGATACGCTTGTCTACACCTCCTGTTCCATTTATGTTTAAGGGGTATCATACTATACACAAATACTAATGTGATAGTCTACATACCTAGCTGCTATATTTATGGCAACAATAATATGCGAGAAACTAAATGTATCATTCAAATTTTTCACAACTATCTGACAGACTGAAATACTATCAGCTAAGAAAATGCATAAAGTAGTATTTTTACTGGTTAGTGGACACTTTCAAATCTTTTCGTTGAGAAAAAGACATAAAAATGAATTTCATATTTTTTTGTGATTTCACTCTCAATTTTTTTATTTAATAGATATGTAATCTGATATGTCATTGGAGTTCCTCTGTTAATCCATTGTGCTAGACAGGCGTTTGTTTTTTTTTTTACTAAGTGATAATGTGCAGGTGTGATTTTCTTTATAAATCAAAGAAAAAGGTCATTCCAAACACCTGTTATCTATTTTCAAATCTTTGAAAACACATCAAAAGTAGCAGAGTTCCAACTCAATTGCTATAACTTTGTATATTATTGTAAGACACTATTCCCTTTATAACATACTGAAAGAAATCAGATCAAATTTTTGCAGTGATGGATGCAAACATAATTGATTCATTATGGACCCAAAAAACCAGAAAGCCCAACTTCTCACTCCGATAATGGCGACCATTTTCCTAGAAACAGATGTGAGTGACACTTCAATCAGTAAATGCACTGCTCTTTTTTTTTAGGGATTCAAACAAAATAACCAGACAAAGATATGCTAATAATCACATCCCACGTTTACATATGCATTTAAGAAACATCTGTGTGGGTTTCTTAAGCAATACCTCTAATTATGCAGAACTATTTCGAACCTATACCGTAAGTCAACTTTTCACCACCACATTCGTGGAATTCCATTGTGCTTTCTAGTTTTTTTTTTCCTGCCAGAGGTCTTTAACTGGATTCTGGGTAGTTTCTTGGACCATTGCATTTTATTCGTCTATTGATCGTCTGACTCCTGTTATCCAGTGTTTCAAATAGCTGGATTCTGTCATTACATGATCGTATACAAGGCAGGGAACAACACCGGAGAGAATGTAAGTTTCTCCCAGGGCACACTGTTAAACACTCACATTCACTTATAGATAAGTAATTTAGAGTCCCACGGGCTGAAGATCTGTGAGGTAGTAGTTAAAAATGATTAACTTGCAATAATGTGTTGCTATGTTAACACTTAATCCTTCATGTGCTGTATATTTCGAAAATATAATAGTGGGACAGTTTGGTTTTTGAAATTAACATAATGTACCTTTAAACACAAAGCCAGTATCAGCATTTACTAAGTATTGTATTAAAAAAAACCTTGAAATAAATCTTGACTGTGTCAGTTTTAATAGTAAAATACTGAATTTTGGTAAAGACTATTCTGCTCTGTACAGTGTCCAGTTCCCTATTTCTCCAGCAAAGTATAAAACTTATGCTCTCTAATAAATTTTGAGCCAGGGTTTAATCTAAATAGAAGATTGCATTTTAGGTTAAAGGTATGTTTTAAAAACAGAATCTGGGAAAATGAAATTCATGTATAGAAATATTTGTATTACTCAAAGAATTATTTGTTAATGTAAAATTAAAGTAAACCTTTTACTGTGTCATAATAAATGTTCAAATTCAGGATTTAAAGTGAGAAATAATATACAGTTATTTAAATGAGACACAAAAATCAAAAATGAAATATTTTGTTAGATAGTATGCTAACTATGTTAATTGAGCCTATCCTACAAATATTTAAAATCGTAGACCACTCCTTGACCCCATTCTAATGTACAGGATGTACAGTATACATATGTCTGTTTTAAAATGTTCACAATACTCCTGTCGATCATCTCCAAGACTTCAGACAATGACCTTGCACTTATGCGGACAACAATACAAATTTCCAGGAAAAGAGGAGGAAAGTAAAGAGGGTGGAACTGAGGGTAGGAACTTTGAATGTTGGCAGTATGACTGGTAAGGGGAAAGAGTTAGTAGATATGATGGAGAGAAGGAAGGTTGATATATTGTGTGTGCAAGAGACTAAATGGAAGGGGATTAAGGCCAGGTGGATTGGAGATGGATTCAAATTGTTCTATCATGGTGTGAATAGGAGGAGAAATGGGGTAGGAGTTACTGAAGGAACAGTATGTCGAGAGTGTTTTGGAGGTGAAAAGAGTGCCAGGCAGAGTAGTGATTATGAAGCTGGAAATTCGAAGTGTGATGATGAATGTTGTTAGAGCATATGCACCGCAAGTTGGGTGTGCAATGGGTGAGAGAGAAGATTTTTGGAGTGAGTTGGATGAAGTGATGAACAGTCTACCCAAGGGAAAGAAAGTGGTGATTGGAGCGGATTTCAGTGGGCATGTTGGTGAAGGGAACAGTGGAGGTGATGGGTAGGTATGGTGTTAAGGAGAGGAATGAAGAAAGTCAGAGGATAGTGGATTTTGCCAAAAGGATGGACATGGCTGTGCTGAAGATGTATTTTAAGAAGAGGGAGGAACATAGGGTTACGTACAAGAATAGAGGAAAATGCACACAGGTAGATTACATCCTGTGCAGAAGAGATGATCTGAAGGAGACTGAAGACTGCAAAGTGGTGGCAGGGGAAAGTGTGGTTAAGCAGCATAGGGTGGTGGTCTGTAGGATGACGGAGATCAAGAAGAGGAAGAGAGTGAGGGCAGAGCCAAGGATCAAATGGTGGAAGTTGAAAAAGGAAGACTGCAAGGCTGAGTTTAGGGAAGAGGCGAGAGAGGCACTGGGTGGCAGTGAAGAGTTACTAAACAGCTGGGAAACTACTGCAGATGTGCTAAGGGTGGCAGCAAGAAGGGTGCTTGGTGTAACATCTGGAAGGAGGAAAAGGAAACCTGGTGGTGGAATGAGGAAATATAGGAGAGTATGCAGAGGAAGAGGGTGGCAAAAAAGAAGTGGGCTAGTCAGATAGATGCAGAAAGTAGACAAGAGTACAAGGAGATAAGGTTTAAGGTGAAGAGAGAGGTGGCGAAGGCTAAGGAAAAAGCATATGATGAGTTATATGAGAGGTTGGACACTAAGGAGGGAGAAAAGGACCTGTACCGATTGGCTAGACAGATGGACCGAGCTGGGAAAGATGTGCAGCAGGTTAGGGTGATAAAGGATAAAGATGAAAATGTACTCAGAAGCGAGGAGAGTGTGTTGAGCAGATGGAAAGAGTACTTGGAGAGGATGATGAATGATGAGAACGAGAGAGAAAAGAGGTTGGATGATGTGGAGATAGTGAATCAGGAAGTGCAATGGATTAGCAAGGAGGAAGTAAGGACAGCTATGAAGAGGATGAAAAATGGAAAGGCCGTTGGTCCAGATGACATACCCATGGAAGCATGGAGGTGTTTAGGAGAGATGGTAGTGGAGTTTTTAACCAGATTGTTTAATGGAATCTTGGAAAGTGAGAGGATGCCTGAGGAGTGGAGAAGTGTACTGGTGCTGATATTTAAGAAAAAGGGGGGTGTGCAGGACTGCAGTAACTACATGGGAATAAAATGGATGAGCCACAACATGAAATTATGGGAAAGAGTAGTGGAAGCTAGGTTAAGAAGTGAGGTGATGATTAGTGAGCAGCAGTATGGTTTCATGCCAAGAAAGAGCACCACAAATGCAATGTTTTTTTGAGGATGTTGATGGAGAAGTTTGGAGAAGGCCAGAAGGAGTTGCATTGCGTCTTTGTGGACCTGGAGAAAGCATATGAAAGGGTGCCTCAAGAGGAGCTATGGTATTGTATGAGGAAGTCGGGAGTGGCAGAAAAGTACATAAGAGTTGTACAGGATATGTACGAGGGAAGTGTGATAGTGGTGAGGTCTGCAGTCTGTAGCGATCGTAGGGAGCAGGTTGAGGAGACCCCGGAGAGGTGGAGATATGCTCTAGAGGAATGAAGGTCAGTAGGAACAATCCAGAATACATGTGTGTAAATGAGAGGGAGTGATGAGGATGCAGGGAGTAGAGTTGGCGAAGGTTGAGTTTAAATACTTGGGATCAACAGTACAGAGTAATGGGGATTGTGGATGAGAGGTGAAAAAGAGAGTGCAGGCAGGGTGGAATGGCTGGAGAAGTGTGTCAGAAGTGATTTGTGACAGATGGGTATCAGCAAGAGTGAAAGGGAAGGTCTACAGGACGGTAGTGAGACCAGCTATGTTATATGGGTTGGAGACGGTGGCACTGACCAGAAAGCAGGTGACAGAGCTGGAGGTAGCAGAGTTAAAGATGCTAAGATTTGTACTGGGTGTGACGAAGATGGATAGGATTAGAAATGAGGATATTAGAGGGCCGGCTCAAGTTGGACAGTTGGAAGACAAAGTCAGAGAGGAGAGATTGTGTTGGTTTGGACATGTGCAGAGGAGAGATGCTGGGTATATTTGGAAAAAGATGCTAAGGATAGAGCTGTCAGGGAAGAGGAAAAGAGGAAGGCCTAAGGGAAGGTTTATGGATGTGGTGAGAGAGGACATGCAGGTGATGGGTGTAACAGAACAAGATGCAGATGACAGAAAGATATGGAAGAAGATAAAGACAATGAAGCTGTGACAACCCCTAATGGGAGCAGCTGAAAGAAGAAGAAGAAGAAGAAGAAGTTAGAACCACAGAATAAAAATCAGTTGCCTGAGTATGTCTACTGGAATACAGCGTTGAGACAGAAATAATCCTAACTTTATGCAAAGGTATTCTTTTTTGAGAAATATTATAATATTTTAAGCTTAGAGTACAGTGCATTTTCATTATTGCCCATACAATTTTTAACATTTGCTTTTTTGATAACTATTTTCTTTTTTTTAACTTATTTCCAAAGATTCAGGGATCCAGTAGTTGTGATCTTTGGCAGCTAATTTGGTTTCTGGTCTTTATAAGCAACCTATACCAACTATGAATGCTTAGTCTATGTTGACAGGGTTCTAATATCCATGATACGGGCCAGTTCACAAATAAACGTCACTTATGGACTTTAATCAGGAGCTGTGTTAGCATATATTTGCAAAAGGAAAAGGTGATTTTTCACAATGAAAAATCAAATACAGTACAATAAAATCTGTTGTTATAGAAAATCAGACTTCCATGTGTCTTGACCTAATTAGGAATCTCTACATATAATACAGTTTGGGTCTTAATTTCATCTAATAAAAAGCTTGTTGTAGACCTCTGGAGAGAGGTGAGAGATAGACACACAACATGATATGAAATTGATGAAGACAAATGCTCCTTTGGGTATTCATGTGTTTCTAGAAATGTCTAGATTAGTTATGCTATTCAGTGACTACTGAGGGGCAGTGTTGATTTGGCTGTCTGTGCCATTTGTCCTACCAGTTGGGTAGCTTTGGTAGGTGATATTCAATGTCACTTGGTTTTGGACTTTCACAAAACTTAGCTGTCACATGTGACTGTGGAACCTGCCTGATAAGCAATAATGAGGAATGCGGAGTCATTTTATTGCATTTTGGGTGGCACGCTGGTGCAGTGGTAGTGCTGCCGCCTCACAGTATGTAGATTGGGGTTCACATCCAGGTCCTCTGTGTGTGGAGGTTGCATGTTCTCCCTGTGTCTGTGTGAGTTTCCTCTGGGTGCTCTGGTTTCCTTTCACATTCCAAAGACTTGCAGGTTAGATGAGTTGGTGGTAATCAAATGGCCCTAGTGTGTGGTTGGGGTGTATATTTGTTTGTCATGTCGCCCTGTCCATGTTTTGCTTCTGCCTTGCCTCCAAATGCTAGCTGGGCTAGGGTCCAGCACCCCTTGTGAACCTGTTCAGGACTAAGCAGGTTAGACAATGACTCTTTATGTTGATGTGCTTTTTGTGAAATGTGTGAAACTATTGAATGTGTTATGTTTGCTTGTTTTACTGAGAACAAGTGTAAATTAAAATTGTGTTGTGACAAATGTCAATAGCCCAACTAAAAAAAGAAAAAAGAGATATGTTTATGTTTGATGTGATCAGTCTGTAGTTAATAAACCCTTTAGTGTTTTTGCTTATAGGAGAAAGACAACATGAACCAGAATATGAATTTAATGCTGGTCAATGGTATTAGTAGTGTCCAAACTGTATGCATTAAGTCAATTGTTTTAAAACTTAATCCACCTATAGCCAAACATCCTTCAAGTTTTTTGTCTGGCCAATCAATGATGAGTCATTTTGAATTTTTAGATATATTATTCAAAATTAGATTTATATTTCATTTTTAAATTCAAACAATGTTTCAAAAGTATGCTAAAGACTTTTTTCCAGCCTTTTACAATAATAATTTAAAAATAAAATAAATGGATTTAGACCCTGAAAATGCTTCATGCTTTACTAGACTTATTTTTTATTTATTTTTTATGAACTGTTTAGTTTAACCTGAATATAATAAAATTCAACTTTGTCCAAGCACTACAAAAATCAGGACCTCTTTATATTTTACAGATTACTTAAATACTCAGACTTGAAAGCATAAACAGATTTTGAAAACATGTTTTTGCATATGACTGTTCCGCATATTCTGTCAACAGCAAATTTACAATGTGTAAATTGATCTCCTTAGAAAAATAGGAAAAAAGATAAAATCAAATACAGCCAAAACCAACCTACATTTTAAAATGTTACAAGTAAATGTGCTTTCCTTATGATTCACATGTAAATCATAAACAAAGCCACCCTGTTGACATTTTTTGCACATTTGCTTTCAACAGTTCATCTAATACTCATTAAATGACCTCGGTAAATGTCAACAAGTCAGTTTTATCATGCAAGAAATGGGAATGCTCTCATGCCACTAGGCACAAATATAATGTTAAAGTGGAAAATTTGGTTGCTTTGGCAGTAAAAAGCAGGCTAAAACCACAGTCTTTCTAAGAAAAGTACTGTATTATGAATGAACCATATATAACATGAAAGGAAGAGGGAGAGAAAATTGAAGGATTTGACAAAGCAGGTTTAACAAAATAAACAAAAATGCTTGAAGATTGCATGTGGCATATGGTAAACTGACTATTTTATAAAGCACATGAAGCTGGTGTGACTTGATTTAAACAACGGGGTTGGCTCGGGTAAGGTGTACATGAAATAAGCATAGTTGAA
The DNA here is from genome assembly GCF_016835505.1 of Polypterus senegalus. NCBI lineage: Eukaryota > Metazoa > Chordata > Cladistia > Polypteriformes > Polypteridae > Polypterus > Polypterus senegalus. The sequence continues at coordinate 33,060,173 of NC_053154.1, read as the reverse complement.
TGTGTCTAGCAATGAACTGACAAACCTTCTAGGACTCCAGTTTAGCTGTGAACATACACTGGCTTATTCAAGTTAGAACACGGACACATTGGGGGATATGTATGTCAAATGTTAATCCCCCCAACTAAAATATAATGAAACATACAGTATGTGGAATCACATGGACGATAGTAATTTATTTCTGCTATCTAAAGTAATAATGGGATAAATTTGTAGGTATAAGTTAAAAAATGTGAAGCTTTATGTGACTTAGAGAAATTTCTTTCTGAACTAGTACTCAAATTTGATAAAGCTAACCTCAGGTGACAGACAACACACTGCAGATTTGAATTTGTGATTACATATTATTATTACTAGTGGTCTTAAGTTGAATGCTGCACCTTTTATCTTGTTACTGTCTGTATTGATTTATTTTTCTCTGGACCCTCTGTTTTTCCTCCCTGAAACATGCAGCTTTGGTTGACCAAATATCCCAAATTAGCCATGTAAGATGTGGTGGTACCATGATAAAGACTGGAGTCCTATCCAGTGTTACATTACAGAAGGCTTGTGTGAAAAAGCAGGTAAAGCCTCAGTTTAGTACCTTGTAGAACTGATTTTATCAGCAATTGACTTGTTTGCTGTGTGGGTTTCTCTGACTCTTGCATTGTATTAGAAGAATTTTGTGCTACTTCTCCTTTCAATTCTTCTTCAACTTCTTTAACATTTGAGGGTATTCATTTATGCACAGTTCTCTGAAGGTTCCACCACAGCATTTGAATGAAGTTGAGGCCTACTCTTTGACTTCACCTTTCCAAAACTAATTGTTTTCCTTTTCTGCTATTCAGTTGTGGATTTGCTGGTATGGTCACTATTATTGTCCTGTCCCATAGTATGATTCTGGCCAAGCTTTGGTTATCAGACAGATGAGCTCGATAATCAGATTTTAAAAAGGAGTTCATATTAGGGTGCCCAGGCCCTGGGGCTCTACAAAACAACTCCATATCATTACCTTTTCACATTTTTTCTTTCTTTTTTTTTGCCAAACACAGTGAACTTCATGGTAACCAAGAAACTCTGCTTTACCTCTGTCTGGCCAGAAGACATTATTCCAAAATCTTATGGCTAATTCTGATGTGGAGTAAGAGTTTTTGCTGCTTTTTTTTGGCTATGACAGCTATACGTTTTCTAATGGTAAAGTCATAAATTGTAACTTTTCCATGTTGACAGTGGCTTTTTGGTTCTTTCCAGTTTCAAAATATCATGCTGTCTGATCCTTGGAGTGAATTTTTTCAAACTTTATTCCTAGGAATATTGTCCGCTTTCTTGATTGTTCTTGATTTGCAAGCCATAATACACCATTTTAGTATAGAATTAAGACTTGGTTTGCTAGTTTTTTTTAACTTCTCTCAGACTATTGAATGTTAACAGTTTCTTCACTGAGACATCTGCCAATGTCTTTCTCCTTAGCATGGAGTTCCACCAAACCTGAATGTTGCAGACTGAACTGCCATAAGAAATTTGACAATTCAAAGGAGACCTCTCAGTCCATCGAGCTAAATTGTTCAGCTAATAGCTAAGCTGTTCCAGTATCTCATCTTAGATGCTCTTTAAAGTTTGACAAGGTTTCCACTTCAGCTGAATGACTTGGTGGTTTGTTCCAGATGTACATCTCTTTAAGTAAAAAAACTGCTTCCTGGTTTTAGTCTTAAGGGCCCTTCTTATAAATGATTAACTATTTTGTCAAAAGAATGTGGCTTGATCTGCTTTATTGTATTGACCCCTTTGAGAATTTTGAAGACCTGGAATATGTTCCCAATCAGTTACTTCTACTCAAACTAAATGGATTTAATTCTCTGAGCCATTCATAATAGTACATGTCCTTAGGTCCTGGGGAGGCACTTGGCTCTGCACAGCTTCAAATGCTCCTGTGTCTTTATTTGTTTTGCATTTTGGCCAAAGTTCTGTTTTTATATTGAGGTGTTAACACTCCTTGATCATCAAATAATCAGGGTCTCATAATTAATAGCACATGGCTCAAATAACATTTTCAAGTGATGGAAGCATTAATGGTGTGTTTAGTTTTTCATGCATGGTTTCTATATGTTAGCTATTTTTTGTTGATGAAAATGACAAAATTTGTTATGGGTTACTTACTGCCTGGAATATGCGCTGTCCAATTTTAAAACATGTGGAGAACTTTTGTATATGAATGTGTGTGTGTGTGTGTATGTGTGAGTGAGTATATAACACACAGTGATATAAAATACATAAATATTCAAAATAATAGGATGTTACTAGTTTTCCAAAAGTGACTATTCAAAGTATAGGCTTTTGATTCAGTTTTACAAGACCTTGAGTGCTGCAGTGATTTCTAATGGGGAGCAAACCAGCTTTAGAGCTTCCTGGTTATTGATATTGGTATTGGTAGTACTTGGGGTGTCATTTAAGTGCCATTTTACCTTTAAATGTAGCAGTTCAGATAATCCTTTTTGGTACACATGCAAGCAAGAATTTGATAGTATAGTGTGCACATGCCAATTAACTTGAAGTTAAAGTTGAACTTTAGAGTGAACCTGATATATGGCTCTCTTGTGGCAACTGTAAGCATAACATACATGCAGACCTTATAATTGCATGTCTGGCTAATGCTGGCTTTCATGTAAATTACACCTCTGCTTCTGAATGCCACTATTCTCTTTTGAGAAATTGCATGTGAGGCTTTTATTACAAGAGCATCAAGAAATGGTTCAACTGGATAACCAAATTGGAAAATGGATTATTGGAACAGAATTATGGCTGGAGCCTGTGTACTCTGGAATTCTGAACCGTGTTAAGCTAAATTATTATTCATTTCTCTGTTCAGTCCATTGGGCTTCTTTGTTTAGCTAGTAGCTAAGCTGTCCCAGTATCTCATCTAGATAGTACTTAAAGAATGTCAAGGTTTTTGCTTCAAACACATGTGTTAGTAGTTTGTTCCAGATTCCCATAACTCCGAATAAAGAAGTGCTTCTTGGCTCTGTCTTAAATGCACTTCCCCTTGATTTTTGCTGGAGTCCTTGCAAATGGTATTCACTGAAAAGTTCAAAGAATTTGGCAAGGTTCTACTTTGTCAATGCCTTTAAGAAGTTTGAAAACCTGGATTAGGATTTAGCCTCCTTTGCTTGACAGTAAACCAGTTTAAGTGTCTTCGAGTCTGTCCGAGTAGGACATGTTTTTAAGTTCAGGGCATATCTAATTGTTCTCCTCTGCACAGCTTCAAGTGCTGTTATGTCTTTCTTGTAGTATGGTGACCAGATCTGTACAAAGTACTCCAGATGTGGTCTCACAAGTGCATTATATTGTTTAAGCATAATGTCCCTTTTATTTTTTGTTTGTAAAAAGTGCTATTTTTGTTCAGAAAATTTTAGATTTGTTAAAAATATATTAAAAAAATACAAGAATTGTTTTATGGTCAAATTGTCTCAGTTGTGCATATATCAATTGTATCGTGCATGTGCAGACTTAAGATCAGGACATAAGTAGGGTTTAACTTTAGATCATTTGCAGCATTAGACCCAGTGGCAATCCATTGCAATGCACAGTCACTAGAACAATCAATTAGGAGTCGCCAATTAGCCTAACCAGCAAATCTTTAGGCTACAGGAGAGAAAAATGTGTAAATTGACACAGATGGAGACCAGGTCAGAATTCAAACTCATTATGTAGACATATCCAATAGTAAGAGGTCAGTTCTGCTACGATGACTTTTCTTTCTACTAAAGACATACCAGTAGATCTTAGGTTATACTATAAAAACAATCTATCCATCCATCCATTGTCTAACCCACTTAATTCCATTCAGATTCTTCTCACCAACATGGGTACAAGGAAATAGCCAATTTGGATGGGGTGCCAATCCATCACTTGTCACATGGTAAAACAAAATATTTTGAAAGCTATTCCTGAGAACCTTGTGCAACTGATAGCAAGAAAGATTCCACTAAGAGTCTGATGTATTGGCCAAGGAAAAATGCGTTGTTTGTTAGACATGGAATATTGCAGGATAACACTTGTTAATAATTACTGTTCACACCTCTTTAGTTCAAATGTTCACGAAAAAGCTGCCAGAAATGTAGCTAAATAAGGTAGCTTAGAGTTCTCTTGATTCAAGGCTTGTCTCAGGAAATGAGTTGAGGTTTTCCCCTATGAATTCATTGACTACAAAAAGAAAAAGAAAAAAATAGTTAGGTATAGTATCAAAAAATCAAGTGTTTGCTAATTATCAATCTATATAGCATACACAGATAATACATTTTTGTCCATTTACTGTAGTTTAATGAGTTTTATCCCACTAGCATGGTGTAGTGCATTTCATTTCTACCTCATGGATCCAATGCCCTGGGTTTGAATCCCATGGTTGGTTGTGACCAAGTGGGCATTTCTTCATCTGCTTCAGTTTTCCTCCCCCAAAAGATGTCTGCCTTAAACTAACATGTGATTCTAAATTAGCTGAGTGTGAGAGTAGATGTGTCTTCTCTGATGAACTGGAGTCAGATTTAAGGTTAGTTGTTACTTTGTGCCATGTCCTGCTGGGATAAGCTCCCCCAAGACTCTGAATTGGATTAAGATGTGTACATAGTATGCCATTGCCTGAGTATATTTGTGTAATGGGTTAAGGTAAGAAAGCAAATATTTGTGGTTTTTAAAGGTTGAACCTTTTGTCATTGCTGAGTGATATGCAAGTGTCTCATTTGCCATCTGCACTACCTCTCTGATAACAGTTAATTTCTCTGATGTTGTATAAGCATTTTTGGAAGTATTCTTGGAATTATAAACATACCCATTGTTGTCATTATCTTAAGGTGTTTCTTGTTCCCTGTCTTCAAAAAAATACAAAAATGTTATCCTGGTATCATGTTTCCTCATTTCAAGACACTTTAAATATAAAAAAAAATTGTAATGGCATTGTGGACTTAACTTTACATCTAAAGCTGGGATATTTGGAATATTTTATGATCATTTTTTTTTTATTTTTGGGTACAAATATGAACTGCTTCTTTCTACAGCTTTCCTAAGAACGTGCCATACTCAGTTACTCATGAGAAACAGCAGGATGTCGGCTCATTCATTACCATCAGCTGAACTGTTTTAGTGTGATAGAATGGTTCTGGTTTTGCACTAGCCACACCTATTACAGCCGTTTCTCACTGGAATTTTCTTTAGTCCTTAAAGTCTGGATGTTGAGTTGTAGCAACAGTAATATGGATGTATTTCAACTCAGCCGTTTTTGAGTGATTTTTGTTTTTTTTGCGGCCCCAATTGCAACCAACCAGCCTTGCTGAAGGACAAACAACAACCTTAATACAAAATCTTGTGAAAATCAGTATAACTACTTTTGCATTATTGACAAACAGATGAGATGTGATCTTAGGGTTGAAAAGAGGTCATTACTTTGCAAAACAGATAAACAATATTAAATGAAGCAGGAAAAACACTAAAAGATAGACAGATAGTATTACAATTTTAATTACTGTATATCGATGATGCATTTTCCCTTTTTTCTAAAAGCAAAATCTGGGGTATATGGAATTTTTTTAATCACTTGTAACAATATGTGTGACAACTAAGAATAAAGAAGCTAGGAAGCTTATTTTTACTTCAGGCATTTTAAGTAACTATTTTTTTAAATTTATTCTAATACAGTATGATGTGGTTGCAGCACTGGGCACAAGGCATTAACCAGGAACTGACTTTGGACAGGATGCCCATGCATCAGAGGACACACTTGCTCATAACTAGCCAATTCTGAGCTGCCCATTAGCCCAAACCGAATATTTTAGGGTTGTGGAGGAAATTGGTGTGCCCGCCAGCAAAACTGGTGAACAAGCAAACTCCTCACATATAGTGAAAAGACAAGAAGTCCTTGGAGCTGTGAGGCCCAGCGTGAAACTCTAGTATTTAATCTATACATATCGAGGAAAATAAAATCTCCTTTTGACTCTTAATAAACTGACATTTTCTCTTCAAAGCTGTTAAGATATAAATTGATGTGGTTTTGTATTTTCCTTCACGTTTACACATAACACACAAATAAAAAGATGCTTGAGGTTTCCTTTATTACAGGAAAATTTTCATAAATGCTGTTCAGATTCAGATTGCATTTCGCTGTACTTGAAGAGGACACTTTTTGGGTTTGCCCATTTTCACTTTAAAGCAATCTGCCTAATCCAAAAAAGAAAAAAAAAATCATCCTCCTTTATGAATGTTTGAAGTGCCTGTAAAAATATGTTTGCCCACACCCCATTGGAACTATTCACATTTTATTGTCCTGCAATATGGAATCTTAATTTAGTTCTTTTTTTTCCGATGATAAACTAGTGGCAAAAAGAAATCAGAAACTTAATGGATCATTCAGTTTTAAATGAAAACAGAAGTCTTTTTAATTGGGCTCTCGCTGTTCAATTACAGCCTTTTTTAACACAACCTTCTCAGACCTGATTAATCCAATTTGGGGTTTCTGCGAGCTGGAGCTTATGCCATCTGAGGTGGGTGCAATTTGGAAGAATACAATAGACAAGGAAATCAAATAAAACTGTAAAAAGATTGAAAAAGGTGAGTGAGTTTCATTCATTTTTCTCTTATAAAGCTGTTAGTGCAATATTTATTTTTTTTCTTACCCTTTTTTATTGATGTGACCTTTGTCATTTCTCTGCCTCTTTATAGTACATTGTATATTACTTGTGAGATTGTTTTTCAGTTGGTATTGATTGTTTTTATTATATGAAACATTTTTGAATATATTGATTGCTTATTTAGTGCTCTAATTGCTCTCTTCTTCCATATTACTTTAGCTATAAGGAGGTTTTAATTAAATTTCTTTGTTCAGCAGGCTTTTATTATATTTGTGTCCAGGAGCCTTTGGAACAAGGCAAGAACCAGCCCAGGAAGTGGCGTCGGTCCTCACATACATACAAACATGGAGCCAATTTAGAATGGCCAGTTAAGCTAACAAACATTTTGGGGACATGGAACATAAACTCAGATAGTCATGGGAAGAATGTGCAAACTCTTCACTAACGATGACATTGCAAGGAAGTGAACACAACAGCCTTGAGGAAAGAAATAGCAAACTAAACAACTACACCACCATGCTACCTATAATATTTACACATATCATATATTACTAATAGCAACAAATATTATTTTAAACATACAAAATATTTCATGTATATCTGGTATACTGTCTGGTATATGTAATTTATACCAGACAGCTACTAGGCACAGAATTGGGTGCAACCCTATGCACTGCTACATTGTGCCGCTCAAGTTACTTTAAATATGTATCTGAAAGGAACTATATATGAGTGAGGAATGTAAGAGAACACCAAATGGCACACTTCATTAGACAAAAAACTGTACTCCATTACCTTCCTCCAGAGTTATGCCTTGCATTGGAATGTTTTGGAAAGGAAGATGGTAGCCTTCCATATCTGTCTTCAGGTCTTCTTCTGGGAGGTCAATGCCCTCGTGTGGTGCACTGGAGTCCAGATTCATGCTATTGCAGACACTAATAGCCGATGCACCCTTGGATAGAAAATGGCCCGGCTCTAATTTTTCTGGAAATGAAGACCGAGTAGAATTTGGAGCAATTTGTGTTTCTGTATTTGTGTTTGATGAAGAAGGAGAATTATCTATTTCTAGCCTCATTCCTGAGTTGGTGTAGTTATAAGATGTTGGAGAATAAGAAGGGAGATGTCCTTCTTGGTTAGATTGGGAATGAAGAGGATGGATGGATGAAACATCTTGAGGTTTCGGTGCATAATCTGTTAAGGAGTGCAAAAAATGGACAGGATTGATTGAATTTGTGTGATACAGAGACCCTTCGTCCATTGGCTGCTCTGGTTCACTTACAGAATAGGTATGGTTCCCAGATTCATATACTTCTTTGGATGTGTTTAGTTGAAATGAAGAATCACTGTAAGACTTTGGCATTGGTTGGGAGCCATGAGAAGCTGTTGAGTCTTGGATAAAATGATCTGATGAGGTTCGAGATGGTGATGAGGAAGAGTAATGTGTGTCTAACCATGTAAATGTAGGAGAAGGTGATGGTTTTTGCAAATGAGGCAGCAGTAAATCATTTAAACCTATCCCAGAATCTGTTTCAAAGCCGGAAGGAACAGGCAGAGACTCAAATGTTGTTGGTTCTGTTCCTTCTGCATATGCATCACCTGAATCCTGCCACTTCTTTGTGGAAAAGTTTCCCATCGGTGTAGGTGAATGCCCCAAATTTGTCAGAGGGTAACTAGCCTGGGTTTGCTGATCATCCTGCCCTCTGTAAGATGTTGGAAAGCTATGGAAATTGGATGGATATGGGGGTATTTGGCTCAAAAATCCTCCAGGATCCAACAGTCGGACAGGTGGTGTTCCTCTGGTGCCATTAAAATCTGGAACAGGGGAGTGCAGGAGTCCTGTCATTGAGATCTCTTGTGAAGTCTCTCCTTTAAACACTGCTGCATTGTCAAAAAAGAAAAGAGAAAAATAATAGAACTACTTATTACTCATCTTTCAGTGTTACATTACAAAGGAAAATATTTTTCAGATATACATTAATAAAGTATTCTAATTTTATATTCTTTAATTCTATCCACCCCATTTCAGTCTTATAATTTAGACTTTTAGGGCCTTAGGCTGTCCTAGGAAATTGGGGCAGGCAGAAACCAAAATTAGACAGGTGGCCATTTCATCCTAGTGCCCTAGTATAGTGAGGCTGCACTACGGGTTTATAGGGTTATTATTGAGTACAGAGCCCAGTGAAATTCTTACTTCAATGTGCTAAAAAAAAGCAACCTGTTGCTACTCTCCAGTGCCATAATTAGTTAGTACAGCAAACTTATCTCAAGTAATATATTCAAAAAATAAATAAATAAAATAAAGCTATTATTACTATCAACTGCTACCTTAATCCAACATAACATGAAATCATGAAATATGCATAATCCATTTCAAGGTGATGAAAGAAGAGCGCTTACCCTGGCAGACCTGAGCATAAACCATGAACCAATCTATCACAAGGCCCACTCACATACATACCCACATGGGGCTAAACAGATTCCCCAATCGCTCTAATCGACCTAACGTGCACATCTTTAAAATATACAGATTGGTCCCTGACCCTTTACCTTCTCCCTTTTATTCTTTCATACTTATATAGTATATTAGTAGTATAGTATATTATATTATATAGTATATTAACAAGGTGGCACTGATTGGTGTGGCTGGCTGTCTGATCGTCTCGCTAAAATGTGGTTTTTTGTATTAGTTTATCTCAACGACCACTGTCCTACGATCGTGATGCTTTACTTAACATATTTTCTTGCTTGCTTTCCTCTCAATTTTCATCTCCTGTTGGGATATTATGTGATCCTCCATCTTTGTTTTATTCATCTGATGACTTCTTCTCCTGAACGCCAGTTTTCACCTGTATCAGTGAGCTGAATGCCTCTCGGAGAGGGAAATGCACCCGCCGCCAATGTGGAAAAAGAGCCAGTATTGCTGTTAAACAACGCCGACTCAAGTCCCAGAGCTTGGTTTCCTGATGCCTGTGAGTTGCCTACGACCCATCTTCTCCTGCACAGGACTCCATCCCTGGTTCATGGGTGCTGGACACCGGATTTAATTTTTCCATTTCAAGGCGGCATCACTTTTCCTCAGTGCGCTCTTGGGGAATAAACGCTGCTAATCTTCGCACGCTTACCCGTGCTCATCCCACAGCAAGCTCTTCCACTTCTATCAAGGCTGCTCTCTTAAACGTGAGGTCAGTGTCTAATAAAACTTTTATTCTGCAAGACTTTATTATCTCATATATTCTGGATTTCTTTTTCATCACTGGGACCTGGATTGTAAATGCTGACTCTTCATGTTTTACTGACTTGGTACCATCAGGTTATTAATTTTTAAACTCTCCTCGGCTGACTCGTTGTGATTGGGGCATTGCCACTGTTTTTAAAAGTATGTTCTTGTGTTGGAGCCTTACAAAGGATCCGTTTAGTAGTTTCGAACTGCAACTTTTCAAAGTGTGCAGCTCCCCTTGTTTGCTGTGGTTTATAGACCTCCTGTAATTAATGATATATTCGTTTCTGAAATCTCAGTTCTCATGGCTGATATCACCTACTCCCATGACAAAGTATTTATTGTTGGTGATTTTAACATTCACGTTTGTTGTCAATCAAAACCTTTAATGACTTTTTATCACTATTGCAATCATTTGATTTTATCCAGCATATTAATACACCAACTCTCAACTCTCTCGGTCACACCCTTGATCTTGTTCTTACACATGATATTTCAGTTAATGATATTGATTTATGTGATGTTTCTTTTACTGATCACTTTTCTATAATGATGGATTTGAATATTACTGTTGATGTCCCGACTACTAGCTGTCCCGCGCGCTGCTCTCGCTTTTTAAATTCTTCTGTTATATCCGAATGTAAAACCACATACTCTAGTCTTGATGTGCATGTCCAATATGATTGTATCGATGATTCTGTCTTAGAATTTAATTCTTCTTGTAAAATGGTATTAGACTCAATTGCTCCCCTCAAGATACGCTGTAATAAGGGAAGACCTGCTCCCTGGCTAAATAAAACTACGTGATCGCTGCGCCGTGCCTGTCAAACTGCGGAACAACGTTGGAAAAAAGATGGTCTGATTGTTTTTAAACAGATTTTTAGGACTTCTCTATTCAATTTCCAGGTTGCAGCTAAAAAAGCTAAACATGATTTCTTTGCTGATTTAGCTTCCTGTCATTCTAAGAATCCTAAGGTCTTATTTAATTCAATGAATGCGGCCATTCACCTTCATTCTGTGATGGGATTAAATAGCACTGTTCTTTCAAGTGAGCAATTTCTTTCATTCTTTGTCAATAAAATTGATAAAATTTGTGGTGGTATTGTTCCAACTGGCTACAAACTTCCTACTATTAATCATGACATTGTCTTAGAATCCTTTGATCTAGTCTCACTTTCATAGCTAAAAAGAACTGTGGATACCCTTAAATCAGCTCTCAGTCCTCTTGATATTGTACCACCACAGCTCTTAGTAGAAGCCTTTGATGTTCTGGGTCCTTCTTTACTAGGCATTATCAATAATTCTATAAGTGCAGGGGTTGTGCCCTCATTTTTTAAACATGCTGCCGTCCTTCCCTGTCTAAAATGGCAGAATTAGATCCTGGAGTTTTAGCCAATTTTCATCCGATTTCCCAATTGCCATTTCTGGCTAAATATTAGAAAGAATTATTTATAATCAATTGGTTGATCACCTTAACTCCAATAATTTATTTGAGATCTAACAATCTGGCTTTAGGCGTTATCATGGTGTTGAGACAGCCCTCCTTAAAGTATTCAATGACATCTCTATTATTACTGACTCAGGTGATGCGGCAGTCCTTCTCCTCCTTGACCTGTCTGCTGCCTTTGACACTACTGACCATGAGATATTGCTGTTGCAGCTTGAACATCTTGTTGGGCTTAAAGGGGCTGCTCTTAACTGGTTCAGGTCATATTTAACTGTTAGGCACTTTTCAGTGACGTTAAATTCCTCTTTTTCGCCTACTGCTCCTCTTTAATGTGGTGTTCCTCAGGGATCCATTTTGGGTCCTATTTTGTTCTCTATATACCTTCACCCTTTTGGAGCTATTTTTAGGAAATATAACATTTCTTTTCACTGCTATGCTGATGATACAAAGGTTTATATTCCCGTCTGCAACTCTGCAATAAATCAACTGCACAACTCTCTTTCTGAACTAAGATCCTGGATGGCTAATAATGTTCTTGATTTGAATCAAAATAAAACTGAGGTGCTTATAGTGCGCCCATCAGCTAAAGCCCAAATTGGTCTTGGACTTCTCGGCTCTTTCTCTGTCATTTGCAAACCTCAAGTCCGCAATCTTGGTGTTATCTTTGACATTAACCTCTCTTTTGAGAAACAAGTAAATTCTGTAGTCAAGAGTTGCTTTTTCCAGCTTCGTCTATTAGGTATGATCAAGCCTTTTTTATCTTCTAGTGATCTTGAGAAAGCTACTCATGCTTTTATCTTTTCTTGCATGGATTACTGCAACTCGCTGTATTCTGGGATTAGCAAATCCCTGATACACAGGTTACAGTTGGTCCAGAATGCTGCAGCTCGCTTTCTGGCTGGGGCAAGAAAGTATGACTCTGTTTCTCCTATTTTAGCTTCTTTACACTGGCTGCCTGTCAGTTTTCAAATTGATTTTAAAATCTTGTTGCTAGTTTTTAAATCTTTACATGGGCTTGCTCCTGCCTATTTATCCAAATTGTGTGTTTTACACCAGCCATCCAGAATGCTTAGATCTTCTGGTCAGTTGTCTCTTGTTGTCCCTTGTACCAAGTGTAAAACCAAGGGGGAGAGGGCTTTTGTAGCTGCTGCTCCTCACCTGTGGAACTCTTTACCTCATCACATAAAGGAGTCATCTACAATTGAACTGTTCAAAATGAGATTAAAGACACATTTCTATATTCTTCAATAATACTGATGGTTTCCTCATTGTGATTATGTAACATTACTTCTATTTATTATTTATTTTATTTATGTTCATTTATTTTATTTATATTTATGTTTTATTATGCTAATTGTATGTTTTTCCTTCTTTTATTGTAAAGCACTTTGGCCACAGCATTCCTATGTTGTTTTAAATTTACTGTACTATATAACTAAAGTTGACATTGATATTTACAGTATATATGCGGTGGGGACCTAAAACTTCCTTGAGTTGGTCAATAGCCTGGGAGTAAGGTACAGTTATCAAATATCCTGCCAGGTATTGTATGTCTTTAAGCCTGATTTATCAGTCCACTTAGTGGTATTGTACTGAGTTGAATGAGTGTGTACTTCTGGTGTTTATTTTGGAATCACACAGGTGAGTTTGCAGATATTTTTCTCCAGGCCACCATGATAGATTTTCATGACTGTGATGATTGTGTTTTTCAACACTGATGGATTTGTTCATAAAGAGTTTGATCTCCATTGACAGACTGTTTTTCAGCAACAGTACATTTAACTGCTGAGGTATCCATGATAAGGAATCTTCTAAAGCCAGTAGAAGTTAGACATCCAAAACTGGATTTTTGCACCATACACAGTTGCACGTGTTATGCTGCCAAAGAGTTTTTGACGAAAAACAAAGTGGTTACTGCTTTACACAATTCATCAGATGTTACTCTTGTGACTTTAAGTTTCCCAAATTAAAACAGAGACAGAAGGGAAGAAGATTTGCTACTGCAGAAGAAATCAAGGAAGGATCTGTTTAAGACTCTAGAGATGGTGACAAAAAATGAGCAGAGAATGGGTGAAGTACTAGAACAAGAGTATTACATCTCAAGGAGAGAATTCTAAAGGTGACTGCTGTACGTTTAATAATAATGGTGTTTCTTTTTTTTTTTTTTAACAACTCTGAGAATTTTTGTGTCCCTGCTTTTATGGAAGCATAAACTGGGTAAGGCACAGCTACTAAACTCTCTTCCTCTTTCAGTTTTAAAGTGGAGGAGGAGTCCACCCATAAAATGCTTCTGGTCTGCTGCAGAAGCTCCGCCCCTTCCCATTGCCCAGCTGTAAAAGAAACAACACGACTGGTAGTCCGCATTCATTCAATGAACTGTGATTGCTGGCGCAACCTACCCAAGGTCACTAGCGATTAATGAATGATTACATTAATTTCTTTTGCACTTTTGTTGCTATTAAAAGGAGACCTTCCGGGGACCCCAAAACTTCATCCTGTTCTGTCTTTTTTTCCTCACAATGTACAGTATGTTCTGTATTGGGTTCAGAGTTGTACAGTAAATACAAAACTAAAACAGTCTTTCAAAACAGAAGCCAAAGTTTATTAATATTCAAAGAATTTCATGTCTATTTGTGACTTCCAGAAATTACAAAAATTCAAAGTCATCCTCTTGAGAGCTGTGTCCTTCTAGGGTGTGCTGCATGAGCATCTCACAAGGGTAAATTCGATGGCATCAGGCAATCAATCACTTATAACGGGTTTTTACTGTGAGATATGAGAAGAAGGCAGCTGATCCTGCCTTTGTTTGATTAGTGTCTGTGTAAAATTGTGTTTCCTGTGTAACTAAACCAGCTTTGGAAAGCCAAGTGCTGCATTTATATATTGACTAGCAAAATACCCGCGCTTCGCAGCGGCACAGTACTGCATTAAAATTTTTATTAAGAAGAAAATTAAACCTTTTAAAACTAAGGGAAAATATGCCAATAATTATTTGTTAAGGATCTCTTTGTATACCATGTTGTCAGTTCGGCCCTCCGGTTGTAACATGACTAAGCTTTGCACTGAGCTTACTCTTAAGGATGCTACGTACAGTTGGTCATGTGAACAGTAATCTTGTCTCAAATCTCACAGCTTGGATTGCTGCTGTCATAATCGGTTTGAGTTTCGTGGTTTGTTTCAATTATGACAGTATTTGCAGGATTTGTTGTGTTGAAGTGACATTTGGCATCTGTCAAGCGTTGTAAGCACACAACCGGTTTCATCGATAAAATCACATCCAGCTTTTGAGAGTTTAAACATTCATAAACATCAAAGAGTCCACTACTGAAATCGTCACCTGTGAATCTAAGTTGTTTAAGAGGCATTGGCTGTTGTTGAAGGTGTAAAATATTTGGCCATTTCGGTACACTTGAAAGCAACAACCGAACAATTCAGTGGCAGCCATCAACTCACATGCAGAACCATAGGTGAAGGGCTTCAGCATTTCACTCTTCTAGTGCTCCTGTGTAGTATAATTATCTCCTGTATCGTCATCAGTCCACACCTTGAACCTGTCCCAGTCATTCAATACATAAGACACAATGTTCCTCCGGATATCAAGAGTGAGCCTGATATGGCCGTGCAATATGATCATCACGATAGACATGGTAATGGGGGTTGGAATGATAAAGGAAATGGGTACCTGAGCAATGTAAAGTAAGTGTAAAATACCTACACAATAACTATAATTGTAATAAACAAACAATAAAACAGCGGAGAAGCCGTGGATTAAACAAAAAGGCTGTAGTTATCAGTAGGGAGACGTGAATCCCGTGGCGAAGCAAGGAAAGGAATGTAGAGACTGGAGCGACGGACGGTCTTATATAGGCGGGCAGCCAACAACGTGGGAGGCGTTGGGATGGGGGACCCAACGCCGCCTCACACGGCAACCGAGGTACAGGCTATGGACGTATATATGTACGTAAGTAGGGTTCAGTTAGCGTTGGGAACCCGTGTACCAAATTTCTTCAAGATGGGCCCATAAGTAACAAAGACTGTAGAAAAGTTCAATATGGTGGCTGACAGTGGCATCATACCACCGAAATAAGTACTTACATTGGTTTCGGTTAGTGCAGGGAAGCCGCCTACCAAATTTCGTGAAGATGGGGCCATGAATAAGAAAGTTCAATATGGCGGACGTTGTTGACCGTTATGACCGTTACGCGTAGAATTTCAAAATGAAACCTGCTCAATTTTTGTAAGTAAGCTGTAAGGAATGGGCCTGCCAAATTTCAGCCTTCTACCTACACGGGAAGTTGGAGAATTAGTGACGTTTGGAAAATTCAATATGGCGGCCGACAGTGGCGTCATACCACCAAATAAGTACGCACATCGGTTTTGGTTAGCGCAGGGAAGCCACCTACCAAATTTCGTGAAGATGGGGTCAGCCTTCTACCTACACGGGAAGTTGGAAAATTGGTGACATTGGAAAGTTCAATATGGCGACTGACAGTGGCATCATACCATCGAAATAAGTAAGTACAGCGGTTTCGGTTAGCGCAGGGAAGCCGCCTATCAAATTTTGTGAAGATGGGGCCATAAATAAGAAAGTTCAAAATGGCGGACGTTGTCGACCGTTATCGACCGTTATAACCGTTACGTGTAGAATTTCGAAATGAAACCTGCTTAACTTTTGTAAGTATGCTGTAAGGAATAAGCCAGCCAAATTTCAGCTTTCTACCTACACGGGAAGTTGGAAAATTGGTGACATTGGAAAGTTCAATATGGCGACTGACAGTGGCATCATACCATCGAAATAAGTAAGTACAGCGGTTTCGGTTAGCGCAGGGAAGCCGCCTACCAAATTTTGTGAAGATGGGGCCATAAATAAGAAAGTTCAAAATGGCGGACGTTGTCGACCCGTTATCGACCGTTATAACCGTTACGTGTAGAATTTCGAAATGAAACCTGCTTAACTTTTGTAAGTATGCTGTAAGGAATAAGCCAGCCAAATTTCAGCTTTCTACCTACATGGGAAGTTGGAAAGTGAGTGAGTGAGTCAGTCAGTCAGTCAGTGAGGGCTTTGCCTTTTATTATTATAGATTTATATGTGAAGCAAACCCACGATTAAAGAATATTTCAGTTATGGGGGATCATCTCATGTAAAAATTATTTTTAAATAATAACGCAAGTGAAGTAACTGCAATATGTAGTAATGGATGGATAATGGATGGTTGGATGGATGTCTCACATAAGGGTTTTAGGATTGTGTTTCTTTGCTGGTGTGTATATAATCACAGACAACTCCCGTTTCTACTCTTTGTCTTTTAAATTATCTGAAAATACACATAGTATATCACCACATATAGTATATCTCTTTATATTTTAAATAAGTCATCAAATTACAGTACAATCTGTAAGTGCAACACTTTACCTGGAAGATATCTGAAGCACTGGGTTGGGCTTCTCTTTCTTTTTCCATTGAAGACATAGAAGCAGACCTGGATTGGGCGCCTGGCATTCCTGTCACAATAAGCAGGGATCTGAACGTACAGCTTAGACTGTTGGAAAGTGAAACATACAGTACAGTTGCATTTATTATTGTTATCACTCTATTAATATTAGAAATTCAGATCATAACAATATTACATGTCAGTCATCCAACATTTAGAAGTGAAACTAATCAGAGGCTAGGAGCTTAACAATATGGGGGAACTTTGGAGTAGACCTGTTGCTTCTCCTGATCACAATGTGATATTTGGGTGGTTACCTACCAGGCAATGTGTGTGATTGGTTGGTAAAGTAAGCAAACCAGCCACCATGGCACGACTTCTAAGGTTTTGCCTTGGGCATTAACGTCTGAAGTTCAATCCCTGCAAGGGGAAGCAAAAGTGCGTACACCTATTGAGCCCCAATTAGGACAAAAACACATGTTGTGCACTCTTTGTATTATTTGGCAGGTAATACATATCATGTCTATGATCTGCTTCTCGCAACTGAGAGGGTGTGGTGGATGTCTGCTAACTGGCTGACTAACCACAAGTGTTACATGGTAGGTAACTACCCAAATATCAGATTGTGATCATGTATACTAGGGGGTTCACCAACCCCCGCCTCCCCCCGGCCTGCACTACGTGCCAGCCACTTCACGTCTCTGCCTCTGCTGTTGCCATGCTGCATGATCTGCATCTCGTGCGCCGCTTCAAACATTTAAAAGCCTGTGCAGCAGCTGTCATTTTGTCTCACTGCCTTGTCTCTACGACGTTCTACTTTGTCATCTACTCTTTGTCTTTTATTTCCGGCCCTGGGTGTGGTTAAAAATCCTGAAGGCTGACTTCGCAGCTTTGATTAAAGACACGAAGGAGAGGACCCCATCGGCAAAGATCTTTGTTTCGGGTCCACTACCTCTCGTCAGACGATCCAACGAGTACTACAGTCGTCTGCTAGGGTTGAACAACTGGCTACAGGGTTTCTGCAAGAAGAAGGATGTCGGTTTCATCAACAATTGGAATCTCTTTTTGGAAAGGCGCGTCTCTTCAAGCGTGATGGCCTGCATCCGAACAGTTTCGGCGCCCGGGTCCTCTCCGAAAACATATCGAAGGTAATTCGTTTTTCTTGACTATCTATCTCTGCTCTTAACCCCTTCCGAAATAATACTGCTGTGCCAGGACATGATGAATGTTTAATAGAGTCTTCCGTTAAAGTGCACACCATTAATACTGTAATAAGCAATCTCAATGCACGTAGAAAACCTAGGAAATACGGCATAAACTCCAATAATCTAATTAAAATCACTATTTTAGAGGAACAATGTATTAAAACTATAAAAACAGATCACAGATTAAACAAAAAATACACACAGAGCGGCGCTAATAATAAAAGTTTAGTTCCTATTCTAAATATCAATAACGCACATAGTACTCATCTCTGCACCTCCAAAACATTAAATATGGCACTATTGAATGTTAGAGCTTTAACTAACAAAACGTTTTTATCAACGATCTTATTAGTGATAAAAAATAGATCTTATTGCACTAAATGAAACATGGCTTGAATTCAGATGCGCGCAGTTTTAATCGAATCTGCCTCCGGATTACAGTTTTACTCATGCAAACCGCCAGGGAAAAAGGGGGGGCGGATTGGCTAACATTTACTCGAGCCGATTAAAATGTAAAGATGTCAGTTTTGGTAAGTTCAAGTCCTTTGAGTATCTCGCGTTGTTATTCATGGAGATTCTCAAGTTCTAGTACTATCCGTGTATAGACCTCCTAAATATAACGCATCGTTTTTTGAGGAATTCTCTGACTTAATGTCAATTTTAATTACTAACTATGACACACTCCTAATAGTTGGCGACTTTAATTTTCATATAGATAATCAGTGTGATCTAAAAGTAAAAGAATTTATGAACCTCCTGGATTCTTTTGATTTGAGACAACTCATAAATCAGCCTACACATAAAGCAGGTCATACATTAGACTTAGTGATTACTAAAGGACTGAAAGTTGATATAAAACAGATCATTGATATTGGTCTATCAGACCATTTTCTTCTACTTTTTAATATAGAAATAATGATAAAAACACTCATGAGAAGCATATTGTTAAAAACGCTTCTTTGATTCGCAGCAGCTTTAAAACTTACAAACATTTTAAGCAATCAGTCCGTTTATAGTGCCAGCTATAATAGCGAGGACAATGTAAATAGTAAGGTGGAAAGATTTAATTCTAAAGTGAGAGCTGCTGTTGACATAGTTGCACCTGAAAAGACAGTGAAAAAATCTTCTAGCATTGTTATACCATGGAAGACCCAAAGAGTGTCTGATTTAAAGAGAACATGCCGTAGAGCTGAGCGTCAATGGAGGAAGACTAAACTTACTATCCACCACGAAATATTAAAAGTCAAAATAACAGAATACAATAACACTGTCCGTCTTGAGAGACGCTGCTATTTCTCAAGATTATAAATAACAATGCTAGTAATCCCAGAGTCTTATTTTCAACAATTGATCGCCTACTAAACCCAGTAGCTCAAAGGAATGCCTCCTAAGTGCTTCCAGTGAAACCTGTGAGGCTGTCGCTGTATTTTCAATCAAAAATTAATGATATTAGAAATAACATAGTATATCTCCCCAACACTAAGGATCCTCCTAAACCCCAGCATCCTGTTATAAACAAATTAAACTCTTTCACTAGGATAGATTTACCTGATTTACAAAAAATAATCTCTCAATTAAAACCCTCCACCTCGTCCTTGACCCGATACCAACAAGGTTTTTCAAAGAAGTATCAGGCGTGCTAATTGATAATGTTCTGACATAGTAAATTCGTCACTAGATACTGGGGTCTTCCCAGACTGTCTTAAGACTGCTGTAGTTAAACCCCTACTTAAGAAACATAATCTTGACCCTCAGCTCTTGAAAATTTTAGACCCATCTCTAACCTGCCTTCTTAAGTAAAGTTCTGAGAAGGCAGTCATTATGCAGTTAAATGACCACCTAAATAAACATGCTATTCTTGATAAATTTCAGTCGGGTTTTAGAACAAATCACAGCACAGAAACTGCACTCGTTAAAGTAGTAAATGACTTGCGGGTAAATGCAGACAGAGGCCATTTATCTGTTCTCATCCTCTTAGATCTGAGTGCTGCATTTGACACCATTGATCACAACATTCTTAGAAATCGCCTTAGTCAATGGGTGGGCCTCTCTGGCAGTGTCTTAAATTGGTTTGAATCCTACCTGACAGGGAGAAAATTTTTGTTAGTTGTGGGAATTACAACTCGAAGACACATGATATCCAATATGGTGTTCCACAAGGCTCTATCCTGGGTCCGCTGTTATTCTCAATCTACATGCTTCCGTTAGGTCAGATTATCTCAGGGCACAACGTGAGCTACCACAGCTATGCTGATGACACACAGCTGTACTTATCAATAGCACCTGATGACCCGATTCTATTGATTCACTAACACAATGTCTGACTAGTATCTCAGAATGGATGAATAGTAATTTTCTCAAGTTAAATAAAGAAAACTGAAATTTTAGTGATCAGCAATAATGGATACAATGAGGCTATTAGAAATAAACTGGATACATTAGGATTAAAAGTCAAGACGGAGGTAAAAAGCTTAGGGGTGATTGTTGACTGTAATCTGAATTTTAAATCACATATTAATCAGATCATTAGGACAGCATTTTTTCACTTAAGAAACATAAGTAAAGTTAGACCTCTTATATCACTGAAAGATGCTGAGAAATTAGTTCACGCTTTGTTTTCAGTCGACTAGATTACTGTAACGCACTCCTCTCAGGACTACCCAAAAAGATATAAATCGTTTGCAACTAGTGCAGAATGCAGCTGCTAGAATCCTAACTAGGAAAAGAAAATCAGAACACATTTCTCCAGTTTTATGTCACTACACTGGTTACCTGTGTCATTCAGATTGACTTTAAAATTCTGCTTATGGTTTATAAAGCCTTAAATAATCTCGCCCCATCTTATATATCGGAATGTCTGACACCTTATATTCCAAATCGTAACCTCAGATCCTCAAATGAGTGTCTCCTTAGAATTCCAAGAACAAAACTTAAAAGAAGTGGTGAGGCGGCCATCTGCTGCTATGCACCTAAAATCTGGAATAGCCTGCCAATAGGAATTCGCCAGGCTGATACAGTAGAGCACTTTAAAACACTGCTGAAAACACATTACTTTAACATGGCCTTTTATAACTTCATTTTAATCTAATTTAACTTAATCCTGATACTCTGTATGTTCAATTCATCATAATAACTATTCATGGTGGCTCTAAAATCGGTACTGACCCCTACTCTCTTTTCTGTTTCTTTTTCCGGTGCCCCACCACCACCTACTCAAAGCTTCATGATGCTCCAACAATGATGGACGGATTAAAAGGCAGAAGTCTACGTGACCATCATCATCATCAAGCCCTTCCGTGAGAATCCTAAATCCAAAGAGGACTGTTTCATTTATGTTAGGTAGAATGCCCAGAGGGGACTGGGCGGTCTCATGGTCTGGAATCCCTACAGATTTTATTTTTCTCCAGCCGTCTGGAGTTTTTTGTTTTTCTGTCCCCCCTGGCCATTGAACCTTACTCTTATTCGATGTTAATGTTGATTTATTTTGTTTTATAATGGTATCTTTCATTTTTCTATTCTTTAATATGTAAAGCACTTTGAGCTACTGTTTGTATGAAAATGTGCTATATAAATAAATGTTGTTGTTGTTGTTGTTAAATCACTATCTATCTTATCAGAAGATCTTCATTATAAATTGTTGTCCTCTCCTTCTAAATGAATCTTAGGATTCATTTAATATTCTGTTAATATTTTACATTAAAGATGTCTCACATAGGGGCGGCACGGTGGTGCAGTGGGTAGCGCTGCTACCTCGCAGTTAGGAGACCCGGGTTCGCTTCCCAGGTCCTCCCTGCGTGGAGTTTGCATGTTCTCCCTGTGTCTGCGTGGGTTTCCTCCCACAGTCCAAAGACATGCAGGTTAGGGGGACTGGCGATTCTAAATTAACCCTAGTGTGTGTGTGTGTGCGTGCCCTGCCTGGGATTTGTTTCCTGCCTTGCGCCCTGTGTTGGCTGGGATTGGCTCCAGCAAACCCCCGTGACCCTGTAGTTAGGATATAGCGGGTTGGATAATGGATGGTTGGATGGATGTCTCACATAAAGGTTTTAGGATTGTGTTTCTTTGCTGGTGTGTATATAATCACAGATAACTCCCGTTTCTGCATTACATGTGCACGAGTTGCCTCAAAACCTTGTATATTGTAATCTATTCAGTAAGAAAATAAAAGGTGTCATTGTGCTTTACTTCGCATTGAGTGAATGATGTAAACAAATGAAAATTGCCAATTACTACTACTATTGCTACTACTACTACTACTACTAATAATAATAATAATAATAATGCACCCATCTATCTATTTTCATACAGGGAGAGCTTTTGAAAAAAGTGGATATATTTAAATATCTAAGATTAGTGGTAGCCCAAGATGGAGAATTAGATGCAGAATGCCAAGATAACCCATAGAGTGCAGTGTGTATGGAACAAGTGGAAGAATGTATCAGAAGTATTGTGTGATTGAAGAATTAAGGCAAAGTTTATAAGATGGTGATAAGACCAGCAATGATGTATGGAGCTGAGACATGGGCAGTAAAGAGAGTGCAGAAGTTAGATGTAATAGAAATTAAAGTGTTGAGATGAATATGTGGAGTTACAAAAAACAGCAGAATAAGAAATGAAACAATCAGAGGTACAACAATAGTGGGAGAGATATCTGAGAAAGTGCAGAAACGTAGGTTATAGTGGTATGGACATGTGATGAGAAGAGACAATGAATATGTGGGCAAAAGAGTGATGGGACTTAAAGTACAGGGGAAGAGAAAGTGAGGGAGGCCAAGGTGGAAGAAGATAGATAAAGTCAAAGAAGATCTGAAGGAGAAGGGTCTGACTGGGGAGGAGGTGCAGGACAGAGCTGTATGGAGAAGCCTGATCAAGTATATCGAGCCCACATAGAAGTGGGAACAGATGAAAATTGTAACAGAGATTTTACAATCAAACTAAAAACATAATGTTACTGTATGGATTGTTGAAAAGAATTCCATCATTTTTATAACTAATTAGGAAGAGAAATAATTGTATTTCATGACCAACCTCACTGCTTTTCTCTCGATTTACCACGGCTTCCTCCTCCCATTGAAGCTTTCCATCTGTCAATCATAGACAAAATAAAATTGTTAGGACACGTGGTGAACTCAGAAAAATACAGTAAACAGCAAAACAGGCAAAGACAGTATAGAAGGATACATGATCATAATGGACAGGAGTGCTGGCTTCATATCCTGGCCCTTGTATCCCAAAGATGTGCTGTATGTGTCAGTCTTGGTGCCTAAACTGGCCTTGTACAAGTAAGCATGTGTGAGGTGGACTGACGGCTTATAATGCTTGGTGGTGCCAGAATAAGTGCCAGCAACCTGTGATTCTGAACTGTATATACAGGTTAGAAAACACCTTGCTATATGGTTACAAGTCAGTTGGAAACTGGCATTATACTGGAGAGGCTATTTTTATTTATTTATAAGCCAAATAGTAAATAAAAAAATGTAAAAAAAACACTTATGAAAATCAATTCAAATATATTTAGTGTATCACGCAACTTGGCAAGTCTGGGCTAATGTGAATTTACAGATTTTTTTGCCTAATATATACAAGAAGACTTTTATGAAAGATGTAATGCATAAATAAAAAATACAAGGAAGGGATCAGAGTCAGGCCAGTATTTACATCAATGATAACATTCACTGATTTCTTTTTTTTTTAACTCTTAAATTCTAAAAAAACCACAACTTTCACATGATCTTATTTGAAATTTTACACTGGGTTTTCCTGCTTAACTGTGGTATAGCGGGTCCACAGCTCATGTCAAGAGGCCAGTTTTAAAATAAATAATCGCCGCACTCGCGGCTTAGCGAGGGGGCATTGTTGTGTGGCTGAAGCGGTTCCTGGGGTGCTACTGATGTGGGAGTTTCTCACTTAAGTGCACAGGTGGGAAATCGTCCGCATCCGTAATTGTTCCCGGGAGCTGCTGATTGCCACAGCTGCCACGTCCTCTTTATAAATAGAAGCACGAGGCGGCTAGGAGGAGAAGAAGATGGGTAAAGAAAAGGAAGAACGGAGGTTGCAGGAAGCAGCGAGGAGAGAGAGCCGGTGTGAGCAAAAGCAAGAGGGAGCGAGCACGAGCAAGTGAGCGCTCGTAGGCAGCTGGACAGTGAGCCCTAGCAGGGGTGTTTGGCCAACACCTAGGGCAGTTGGAAGTGGTCGCTCCCGCTGAACATTTTATGGAGGAACGGGAGTGACCGGCAGTAGGACAGCTGGCCGCGTAAGGCCAAGAAGGCAGTGGGAGTCGGGAGGCTTGGGCGGTGAATTCCCTGACATAAGCGTCCTGGTCATTAGGGAAGCCAAGTCTTGGTCTGGAGAGCGCAACCAAAGCCAGGGATTGGGAAACCTCCAGACCAGTTGAGTAGTGAGAAGGCCAGCTGCAGGAAGGGCGACTCCCCTGTTGAGAAGCCTGATGGGAGAAGCAGGGGATCCGCCAGGTAAAAGACAATGGGCTCTGGATTTTTAAATGGACTGCTTCCAACATTATTTTAACCTCATTGTTTTAAAGGATTTTGTTTTTCTATTTATTGAATTTTTAACCTCCACTTCACAGCTGTTTTAATGGATTATTTATTTAATGATTTGAAAAGCACTGCACTTTATTTAATTTGGACACTGTTTTGTTGTTTTTAATAAAAGCACTTGACACTTTTTACACCATCCTCTTGCTCCATTTGTTGTGCTTCACTGCCGTGCTCACTGGTAACATCACCGATGGTGTAGGGTTCAAGGGCTCCCGGAAGGACGATGGGAGCATGCAGTGAACTCACATCATCACATTAACTCACAGTAATTGAATCCTTTGGTCTCAGAGGAGTTTTAGTTAATGGTCAGATTCCATGCAAATGCTATGCCATATATTAGCATCAGAGATTTATTTTCTCTACAATCTGTGCTGGCTGAAGTTGTTTTACAGTTTTCTATTTTCAGGTAACTTTGGTTTAAAATATTCTTGCATTATCATTTTCTTAACCAAAGCCAGGTGTCCAGTGCTGCCAGAGTTGGCTCAAACATCCATAATCCTGAAGTGGATAAAGAGAGATTGATAGTGGATGGACAAAGAAACCATTTATTTTTTAATACATGTGAAATGTAAGAACCCAATTTAAAAAATCTATAGGAATGAATGTATACTGCATGTATATTTATGTTTAGAAACTGTATTCTGTTTTGTGTTTTATGTGTAATTTTCATTTTCTTGTTTTATTTTGATAATGTCGTATTTGTATACTGCAATGTTGGCTTGGAAAACTGAAATCACTTACATAAGAATAACATGATCTAAGCTAAATCGCTTGCTGCTATAAACTCACTATAGCCTGCCACTCCCTTAAACATGTGCAGTAAACCAAATAATATTCTATAAAGTAGAAATATTGTTAAAATATCATTTCTATACTATTTATTTCATTATTAGCTGTGTTGGGAAGTAGCTGTAGTGTCATCAGTGTTGAGTGTGTCTGTTCTCTCTATTTTCAGGTACTGCACTTTACGTCGAATGACCAAACATGTACAGTTCGGTCACTTGCCATCCCTAAATCTGCCTGGATGTGTTTAATATGTACTGCAATGGATTGGCGTTCTGTCCTGTGTAAGTTCTCTCTTTGCATGTATTTCTAACAGAATAAACTTTAGTTCCTCCAACACTGTAGAAGAAAAAAGTTTGTTGAGTAAGTAGATGATTATGGAAGCAGTCATTTAGTTGTAGAGTATCTATTCAGAATCCTAATACAGTTTCTGCTGATCACCATTAAGTCACTTATGCTTTCTTAAGAAGTCCCTGAGTAAAGCATGTAACTCAAAACCCATTAACCTTTAATCTTGTGTGGCCGACAACCAGCAGCTTATCCCGGCCGGGACGCTCCTGAAGTGAAAGAATAAGGGAAGGCAGCTTTTTCAGGACACTGCCTCCTCCAAAACTCTAGATGGCAGCTTCCCTGAAGTGCAGCGGTTCCCCGGATTCCCGCAGGACATCCTGGGACTTGGAGTCCAGTTTCTCAGCCCTGTTGGGTACCAATGGTGCTGCCAGGGGGAGTCATGCTTCCCTTACAGCCTGGAAGTGCTTGGAAGTCATGAGGACAGAAGTCCCGCAGTACTTCAGGGCTGATTAAAGACTTAAGATTCTCCATCTGACCCAGAAGTGCTGGTAAGTCACGTGGGAAGAAGAGCAGGAGAACTTCCAGGTCAAGAACTATATAAAGGACTGGTGGAGACCCAGCAAGGGAGCCGGAGTTGGGAGGAGTGTGACGGAGCTTGCTGGGAAGGTGTAGTGGAGAAAAGTATTGTGTTTATTTATTATTGTATTGCCTGTTTGCTGTGGTTGGGGTGCTTTGGAGGCACTACAGAAGGAAAAAAAGAGTAAAAAGAATACTTCTTGGTACTTTTACCCTGTCAGCGTCTGTCTGTTGGATCTAACGGGATAACAGCGACCTCTGGTGTTCACACTTATCATATTATTGCTCATAATTTCTGCCAAGAGCTACTAAAATTAAGACTTGGGTAGTTATTCACAAAAAAGTTCAATGTCTATAGATTGTAGTGTTGTTGATTTACCCTGAACTTAATTTGGCAGCATCAGACTACTGGCCCCTTCGAGCATCTGAGAGTATAATACCAGAATTTTTCGGTCAGGATTTCTTTTCATGTTCTAGTAAGTGTTACTTTTAAGAGATTTCCAAAAGTGAAAATGACAATAAACAGGCAGGTTAATAAAAATGCCTTGGGTTTACATGAATCAACTCTCATGCCATGGGCATTTACATTATCTTGTAGAAGCTGGAACCCGTGCGACATTAAAACTCCCAGAAAACCGAGGGAGATACTCCACTCATACAAATACCATTTTATTTTGTGAATCATTCAAAAAGTGACAAAAAGCTGGGTCCTACAGACCCCGTGTCTATGCACTTTGTTATTATAAGTCCATGACTGGAGGTTATGTTGTACAGGAATGCCACATGAAACATAAAGTGATGTCCTCTGCCTGTCTCCTGTTCTGTCAAGGATGTGAAGGAGGTTGGTACTGAGTGATAGAGGACTGTCGCCTAAAAAATGAAAAATGATCCCCCTTTTATGCATCTCCCTTAATACCTTTACTTATTTGGAATCTGAAAACCTAAAGTGATGCCCCTCCACACGCCACAGTGAATTAAATAGTCGCATTGCACAGCATATTTACAAAAAACCTAAAGTGGCCTGCCTGTGCCCCTCCTTTTATACCATGAATCATATGGACCCTGGATGTTATGTGGAAGAGGACCATGCATTATAAAATGTAATTAACACCCCATAATTATGCCATAAATTGAATGGTGACTGTTCAGGGGACTGAAATATAGAAACCTCAAGTAACACTGCTGATGGGGTATGCACCACTTATTACATCGTGAATCAGATGGTGTCTCAAAGTATCAAATTAGCCATAAAATAAGGCTCAACTATTCAAGTTAAAAATAAGTAAATATTCAAATATATTCAAGGTTAGGTGAATGATTCTCAGTATGTTTGTATATATTTTATGATTATGGTCATGACCACAGCAACAGCACAAACAGCAAGTACTTTGTAAAATATTTATATATATATGAGGGATATTTAAAAAGTTTCTGCACTTTTATATTTTCGTTAGAAATGGTGAAGGTGGGAGGAGTAGTAACTGGTCATGTCTGAGAGTGTCATGTGACTAGTTCTGTCTGGCAAGCCGGCTCCCCTTACAGTTTAGTATAAGAGTTGTCACCCTGTGGTGAAGATGGCTTCAAAACTTATAAATTGCACCAAAGAGGAACAGCATTCTGTCATACACTTCTTGTGGGCAGAAGGTGTGCCGGGAGCACAAAGTCATCTCCGTCTGTGTGCTCAGTATGGGGGTAAAGTTCTCTCTCATAGAGTCGTCTATGAGTGGATTGAAATATTTGAAAATGGCTGTACTATTGTAACAGATGCAGAGTGCAGAAGATTTTCATATGATGATGATGTGAAAGGAGCGGTGCATCAGTGGCTATGCGCTCAAAAAGAAACATTTTTTGCTGATGGCCATAAAAAGTTGGTATGAAGCTGGGAAAATTGCATCGCAAAGGAAGGTGACTATGATGAAAAGTAATGTCATTAGTTTTTGAAATTCTTAGTAGAGTTTTAAAAAAGTGCGGGAACTTTTTGAACGTCCCTGGTGTATATGTGTGTATATATATATATATATATATATATATCTATATATATATATATATACCAGTAGTCAGGCAACTGTTATTTAACTATAAGAGCCATCAAAATCCTAAGTGACAACATCTTAAACCACTTAGCCTGTTAAGTACCAGAGCACTATCCCTCACCCCTGTCACTGTCCTGCACACTCACAAAAAATGTTTCCTCCTGGTCTCCACCCCAGCCCTGCTTCCCATTCCTCAAAACTGTCCTTGCAGCAGCAACACACTTCACAATACGTTTATAGTGCAGGATACATGTTGAGTGCTACAAAACAACCCACATAACATTGTCATAAGTGCTTTATACTTTGCAGACACACCGAGAGTTAAAAAAAAGAATAATAATGCTGCGAAGTGCAGTTTTCATGTGTGGCTCCTAGGGATTTATGCTCCGTTTTAAGGCTGCTTTTATGGGTCGTTGTCCTGACAAGGATCAGCAGGAGTGTGAGTTAGTTAGTAAGACTGCCACACAGTGAAACAGCGAGTGAAGTGAGTAAGTATGCGGGTTTTATTTAAATTGTGACATTCAGAATAAACCTGGGGTGGCACGGTGGCGCAGTGGTTAGCACTGCTGCCTTGCAGTTAGGAGACCTGGGTTCGCTTCCCGGGTCCTCCCTGCGTGGAGTTTGCATGTTCTCCCGTGTCTGCGTGGGTTTCCTCTGGGTACTCCGGTTTCCTCCCACAGTCCAAAGACATGCAGGTTAGGTGCATTGGCAATTCTAAATTGTCCCTAGTGTGTGCTTAGTGTGTGGGCATGTGTGTGTGTGCGCCCTGTAGTTAGGATATAGCGGATTGGATAATGGATGGATGGAGAATAAACCTGTGGACTCATCTGGAAAAATGAGATTGTCACAGTATCAAGTCTCTGTCCTCACATGTGGTTTACTTTTTTTTTCTCCTTTACAGCTGCAGCAATATTTTAATAAAAGTGGCCTGAATATCTGTAATTACACCTCATTGTTTTAGGTATTATGTGTCAAACCATCAGCCAAGTAAGACAAGGACTAATTGTGGGACACAACACCAGAAAAATGCTCTGAGTACACCTGTAGAATCAAAGTGCAGGGCAGTGGGCCAGAAAAAAAGAAGTGTAAAGGGGTCTGGCTGTAAATTTTACTATTGATGACATTCAAAATTAGGAAAAGGTTGATCTTGTATATGAAGTGCAAAAACAAATCAGAAAATTAGCGTTTCTTAGCATGGCATTCTGTAACTTGATGCCATAATTAGTGTGGGTGAAACAAATAACCTTTCTTTTAAAATTGAATGTCAGCTTTTCACTTCAAATATGAAATTTTTCCAATGAATTTGAATTATATTTAAATAGCAATGTTTGATTTGACCACCCTATCGTTACATAAAAACCTAAACCAATGCCCTCACTTATACCCTTATAACAGTGAAAGGGTCACATGAAGTTCAGAAATAGCTGAGATGCATTTTTCATGAATATCACTAAACTGTGCCTTAAATGTTCCTTACCTGGCCCCTTCTCCAGAAAGATGATCTTTGATTCCGGAAGGAAGTTGGCACCAGTTAGCACAAGCTCTTCTCCTCCTTCCACCGAACAGGAAGTAATGCTGCCGGACTCCACAACTGGCAGCTCCTGGGCCGAGCGCTGAGCTGAATAAAATACAAGTGTCAGTATGTGCTTTGCCTCAGCTTCTCATTCATTAGGTTTGTTTGTCACATTTCCTTTAAGCAGGCACAGGTCATTTTCCATTGTGGTGAAACAACCCTTTTAATTTGAGGCAAATACCAGTAATTACGGTGCTAGTCACTTAAGTCTACGAGGAATTGTAGGTTGTTATTAACTCTGCTAAGCTTATTGATCTGTAAGAAAAAGCGAAGTCAGGACAGATGTAATAATTTTAATAGATTAATAATCATTAAGACAGCCACCCAGGGGCATGCCATAATAATGAGGGATTTGAAAAAGAAAATCTTTTAACTTGGTTAATTAATTATTAGTTTTGCCTTTGGCAATACTGTTTTTTAATCCAATAGTTTGGCATGAACCTCCTTTATTTACCTTACCTTTCTCTTTTGTACAAGTTGGGTCTCTGACCTTTAGACTTATATCAAGATAACTGAAGCAAACTCAATTTAAGAAACAGAAAAATACAATTTATTGATAAATTGTATAGAAATACAATAACTGCATATATACTGTATGTTGACATATAAGACTGGACACAGACAAACGAACACATAGGCTGGCTGTTTACTGGTATTTAGAGTTCTACTTAATCTTGACACAGATAAATAGTTTTACGATACCAAGTCTCTATGGATGATTTCCAATAGTTGTGTGGAGTTGTTGCTTTGTTGTTGCTCCCGAGTTCAAGTGGAAGATTCTTCATGTGTTGCCGTGCACTTGCTGCGTGATCCTTGCCAGAGCTGCGCTGTCACTTCCTCAGCTTGCTTTCTGTCGTTAGGTCCTTTGCTGTGCCATCTGAATCTTAGGGAGAAGCGTTACTCTTCTGGCACAAGAGTGTAAATGCTGAAGTTTCCTTCTTGAAGTGATGGCTGCTTCTCAGCCTTCAGAATGGCTTAGCATTTAGATTGGCAAACTGGATCTCATCTCTCAAGTTCACAAAGAAAAGAGTTTGTCGGGTTCATCTCTCCAAGAAATAGAGTGGCTCATAACTTTTGAGATTTCAGAAGGTCATCCCTGACACAATCCCAGAGATGGTGCCCTGAGAGAATCCGCTGTGTAAAAAATATGTTGCCATTTTTACATGGTGCGACTGAAATTTATGCAAATCCCCTTAAATGAAAGTCTGCAATATGCCCTTTAATTACATCTGAACTGTTTGATTTGTAATTTTAAACTGTGGAGCAGTGAGCTAAATCAAGGAAAAATGTGTCTTTGTCCTAAACATTATAGAGGGCACTGTAATTAATCAAAATGTCAAACCCATTCACTGCTTTTATCAAAGTAGTTTTTTTTAATAGCTTTGTTTACTTCCTTTGTCTCCTGCAATTCTGTGTAAGTTCTACAGACTCCGTCATCCGGAAAAAAAAAAAGCTTATGTTTGCTTCCCTTCTTTCTTTCCATGTATAAGCATTTAATATTTAGGTAATGTTGAAGTTTGGGCATTATGTATCAACATTTATAAGTTGGAACAAAATAAGCAGACAAAGCAGGCTTTGCATGACCAAACTCTTGTTAAAAATGGTTAATCACCGTGTGTGCTTCATCTCAGTTTAACCAGTCATAAGAAGATAAGTTTTAAGAATGAGGGGTGGCCATTTAGTTGATGGAGTTCCTTGGGTTAGCTACTAGCTAAGTTACTCCATCTGTGATCCAGATCGTTGTCAGGTTTTCTGCATGGGCTTCATAATGTGAGATATTGAAGCATTCATCTGTAAAGAAACTCTATTTTAAGAGGTAAAAATGCTTAGACTCTAATCAGAAATTGACATGTGGAATAAGCAAATATAATTATATAGTTAATGAATCTTAATTATATGTTTGTCTTATATAAGTGTGCTTTGTTTCTCTTATTTGTTTACTATTTATGCATTTTTCTGCTGTAATTTGAATTGTTTCTTCTTTGCATGCAGTTACTTCTTTGACCTCTTGTAAAGCACACTGAGCTACATTGTTTGTATGACAATGTCCTATAGAAATAAAGGTTGTAATTGTTGTTAAGTGGGATATAAAAGCGAAAACTCTTAAAGTTGAAGTCAAAATACCAGCCATTGTCATTTTCCTGAAATGTTTAGAAAATGGCAGTTATACTTTCTGTACATAAACTATACGTATTACATATCTATAAATTGAAAAAATATTGACAGAATCAAAGTTTTTGACTGTGAAGTTGCATTCGATTTTCATGTTTTAGGTATCACTGAACACAGTTTGACCAGTTTAGCAGTGATGTCTTTCTGCAGACACAATAACACAAAATTACATCAGTTGGTCATGTTTCATTAGTATTATAAAATGCTGGAAGCCTTTTGCTCTACAGAGAAAAGTATTTTGCTTATTTTGAACATATTTGTAAAAGTATAAAGCACAACTGGGGAAGGAGAGCACATATGTTTATTAAAACACATTCCTTTAATTTTATTGCCCATAATAAAAATATTGGCCTTCAATATTTTATAGGTAAAATCAAATCTTAATAGTGTAACTAGCAGGAGTAGTCGTCATTGCCTGGAGTGAAAAAATTGCAGATGTGGTCACTAAATAAATTCCACAGGGGGGAAAATTTCACAGACTAAACCCCTTGTTGAAAGCAACTGTGCATACTTGTGCCAAGTCCCAAAAAATGTCTCCTAGGGGCATTCTCCTAATAAAGCGCAGGTGTGGTTACATTTCGGAATGAAACCTCGCCAGTGGTCTTCTTCATTACAAATGGAGAAACTGTACAAAATTTGGCGGAGGTATGGTCAACAGTGTGGATTTCCATACTGGACAAACAAACAGACATTTTACTTTATATATTAGGGAAATGTGTTTGCTGAACTCGTACATTTTTTTTTTTTTTTTTACATTTCTCTCTTTCAAAGTTCAGATGAGAAACATTGGCTGTTCGTGTTCTTCTATAGGATGAGTTATCTGCATTAAACAGCAGTGCATGTTCACTATGTTCAGTGCATGTACAACGGAGTGGTGGCTCTGAGGCTAGGGATCTGCACTGGCAATTGGAAGGTTGCCGGTTCGAATCCCTTAAAATTCAAGCTCTGTTGGGCCCTTGAGCAAGGCCCTTAACCTGCAATTGCTCCGTCCTGGGTATGATGTTAATCTTCATCCGACCCTGCATGTAGGCCCTCCAACCTGCAGGGAATAACTTGGGGGTTGGTGCCAGAATTGGCACACAAGCCACCATAAAAAACCTCACACTGTTCCACTCCATCTGAACTAGTATGGTGTTGAGGTATCACCAGTTGCCTGGTTGCAATCGGGTCCTAATCTGGATCCTGAGTTGGTTTGTCGTGTGGTGGGTGCGGCAATGCGCTGTATCAGTGTATGCTCCTAACCTCCTCTCCCTCTCTCATGTTCACTAGTCTCCAGTAATGGCAGTTGTGTAACTAGCAATGTGTATCACTAGCTGTGATAAACCTGGGAAAGACAGACTCATATAAAATGTGATGATGTGAATAAAATATATAATTAAATGCCTGAACAAAATTAAATGTGAGAAGATTCATATTCTGAAATAATTTAAAGTAGTACAAAAATAATGAAGAATATGTACAACCCAATGCATAATTTGGCAGTTTATTCCAAATTACCAAATTAATTAATGTTTGACGAAAGGTTCGAGACAGAATTTTATTATCCCTGGATTTTATAAACATTGTTAATAAAAGGGGAAATAACTTGATTGAAATTTTTTTTTTAAAAATTCAGCAGGGTAGCCATCAGGACATGGTGCTTTCCCACTCTAAAGTGAGTTTATAGTGTCTAGTAATTCTAATAGTGTCAGGGGTTTATCCAGTTCCTCTGCACTTAGAGTATCTAGCTGTGGTATGTGTAATGCACCAAAAAGTGCTTAAAATTGTGTCTTATATTTTTTAAACTGAGTAGAATATAAGGACGTATAACAGTCTCTAAATGTGTACATTGTATTTTTATGGCCAATGATTCTCTGTCTGTGTTGGTGATTACTGATATTGCATTGCAAACTTCCTGCTTGTGGATTTGTTGAGCTAAGATCTTATTAGCCTTCTCTCTGTGTTCATACTAATGATGTCGCGATTTAAAAATTAGTTCTGTTTCTTTTGTTGTCTATCCCTAAAAAGTGCCTCCTATGGAGACCTGGGGCCTCATGTATAAATGGTGCATACGCACAGAAATGTTGCGCAAGAACTTTTCCACGTTCAAATCGCGATGTATAAAACCTACACTTGGCGTAAAGCCACGCACTTTTCCACGGTACCTCATACCTTGTCGTACACAAGTTCTCCGCTCGGTTTTGCAGACTGGCGGCACCCAGCGTCAAAGCAGTGCTACTGTTCCTGTGTGGTTACACCTTATTTTCCTGACGCGGCTTTATAAATACACTGAAACTAACCGCATATTGTTTATTAGTGTAATGCATCTGATTGTAATTAACTTGTAACAATATAATGGTCCAGGGAATAGCCATAGTATTCCAAATACCATAACTGCTTTAGCATTGTTACTCTCACTGCACCTTCTTCTTCTTCTTCTTCTTCTTTCAGCTCCTCCCGTTAAGAGTTGCCACAGCGGATCATCTTTTTCCATATTACTCTCACTGCACCACTCGGAGTATTTATATCACTGTATCTGAGTGTAAATCACAGCAGCAGCTGATCGGAAAGAGAATTATCGGTATACAGCTTCAAGGACACGCTGTCTCAGCCACGGCAAAACGTTTCAAAGCCTTTCTTGTACGGACCTCGCGGTTCAGAAACAGTTTCATCCCAAGAACGTTAAATGCACTTAATCAATTGCTCCTTGTAGAACTGTTTGTACTTATAAGTACAATCACCCCACTGTAAACTTGCACTACAGTTATAATATTACACAACCTGAGCCACTTTATAAAGCGCGTATTTACATATGATGACAATATCATTTTTAAGATGAAATGCAGCAAAATATGTTTATTATATTATACAGGTAAAACTTTAACTTCATTTAAATAATCTATATTCTTCACTGGGAGTGTCGTGAAGGATAGAATAATTAAACATGTAGTAAGAAGATATTTCAATGTTCCTTAAATGTTTTGAAGAATTGACGCTCTAAGCTTACAGATGGCTTAACTTCTATTACAGTACTGATTGTGTGGTGATTGGGTATTTGGGGAAAGAAAAGCAAGGACTGCAGTGGTGGCTACGCCAATATATATTGAATATCAAACAGATAGAGAAAATAACAACACACCTAAAAACGCAGTGACAAATTTCGGCAAAAGTTAAATGCTTGTGTCATGAGCACGAGGCGGCTATGCAGTGTCTGCAACGGATGTGGCCATCCACCGTGCATAAGCTACCTTACTGACATTGGACTTTCTCTATTGAACATAGAGCCGCCCATGAGTACTTCTGCAATAAATTATTTCATCAAAGGTCGCACACAGTCACTGCGCTATTGTGAAACCCATGTTTAATAACGTGCTTTAACTCCTATCATCATAAAAATGATATCACGTATACATCTCAGTATTTTAGTTAGTCAGAGAGCTGTAATATCACAAATGTAATGGATTCAGTGTCCAGTTGGAGGAAGAGAGCCGGTTTAAGAAGCAAGTAGTGATTCACACACACAAAACACATAGAAGATCAAATACAAAACAAAGCATTTAACGTGCTACTTTAATTACGATGTGATTTGAGAAACTGGTTAATTAAACGACTTTAAGATGAAGAGTATGATGTTCTACTTTAATGACAAAATAAACTACGTGATTAAAGTGGAAATGTCGAGATTGAAGTTGACATTTCGTGCTTTTTCCCCACTGTGTGCCTTTTTTTCTCTGTACCCTAATAAACTTTCATATGACACTCAGACAGTGGGCTACAACTTTACGGCGACTATGATATGTGACTTCTTTTTTTATTTCCGGCACTGTGCGATTTTGTGAACGTGAGCTTTCAAGTTTCTCCAACACGCTATGTCACTCGATCAACTTCCTTTTGTTAATTATACCACGGTTTCTTTGAACAAATAGTATGTTTTTCCTTTGCCTCCACTTGGTATTCGCTGAAATTCTTATTTTTTCCCCCGTGCCTTTCCCATTGTCTTTTCACAGAAGGCTGAGCTTAAGGGCGATTTATATTCATTTGCATATTCAAAGAGGCATAATTCTGGGAGGAGTTGGGCGTTACATAAAGCGTGCACTGAGCGTTACTTTTCACGCTGACCAGGATTTATGTAGCAGAAAAACGTGTAAGTTGGAGTATGCACAGATTCCTGCATCTGGATTTTTCTGTGCGTAAGCACATTTCGGCTTTTGTGCTTACGCCATGTTATAGTGCGAGTTCTACGCACGGCGTTATACATGAGGCCCCTGGTATGTTCTTGATCTATTCTGGTAATTTCATTGATTAACTCTGATGCCTTCTTGGTTTCTGATTTATTTTTGTGGGAGAGATATGAGATAAGCCCTGCGGTGGACTGGCACCCTGCCCAGAGTTTGTTACCTGCCTTGTGCCTTGTGCCCTGTGTTGGCTGGGATTGGCTCCAGCAGACCCCTGTGACCCTATAGTTAGGATATAGCAGGTTGGATAATGGATGGATGGATGGATATGAAATAATCTGTCCTTTTAAAAATGCCTTCCGAGTTTCCCAGAGTGTTCCTGCAGAAACCTTTGAGGATGCATTTGTCTCTAAAAAAACTCAATTTACTTGGATATCAATTCTGTACAGTTCTCATCAGCTAATAACAGGGGATTAAGATGCCAGCTGAGAAATGAGTATGTGGGACATAGTGATGTGAGCTCCATGGTCAGAGGGGCATGGTCGGAGATAACAATAGTATCGTGTTTGCAAGAAGTTATTATCTATAAAGAAATAATCAGTTCTTGAGTAACAATGATGTACTGAAGAAGGAATATGCTCTCAAGTATGGATTCTAAAAATCTCCATGGATCTCATAAGTTGATTATTTTTGCAGTGTTTAGGTGTTGTCACCCCATATCCGAAGACCTATTCAGGTCTGGATTTAAAACACAATTAAAGTCTCCAGCCATTTTAATTTTTTGAGTGTTCAAGTTAGGAATCGATGCAATTACATTTTGGATAAACTCTCCATCATCTACATTGGGTGAGTAAATATTTATCAAAATCACTTAATTAAGTAAAATCACCATCATGTATCACCCTTCAGGATCTGATACTACAACTGATACTGCAAATGAAATTTTTCTATGAATTAAAATCCCACACCTCTAGTTTTCTTTGTATAGTTGAAGTGGAATATTTGGCCGGTCCGGTCTCTTTGCAACCAAAACTGATCCTTGCTGATTAAGTGAGTCTCCTGTAAAAATACTATCTTGGTGTTTAGACCTGTTAGGTGAGAGAATACTTTCTTCCTCTTTAATTAAGTCAGAGAGACGTTGCTTCTGAACTTTTGTTGTAATTTTATAATCTTAAGTTAAAGTTGTACATTATTGCACATGATAGCTTTAACCATATTGCCAGGAGTTATGGCTATGAAGCATATAGTTTTGTTGGGACTTACAATTTTGGAGATGAAAAAGATAGATCAGAAATAGCTTTCTTTCTTCCCCCAGACCCCCACCCCCACATATTACATGCTCCATTATGATCAAATGCTTTTGTGCATTTTCAGTAAACTTTAGCATATTGTTACATTGGCACTTACAATGGTAAGGATTAAATGGATAGATTAGAAATAGCTTGGTCTCTTTCTCCCTTCCCCCAATTTTGCCTCCTCATGTGAGGCTAAACCACACTTCACAAAGTCCCAGTCCTCTGACATACCTAGAGACAGAGCATGTCCAAAACAAAACAAGCCCACCCGCAGCAGTGTATAAGGATTAAAATAGAGATATCTATTGACAATACAGTCAAAACACATAAACATAAAATATAATCTTTAACCATCCTGAAAGAGTAAACCCAGGAAATGATGTTAAACAGTAGCCATGGATAAGCAGATAACGTGTAATAATATGTCCTAATACAATAACCCAAGGATATGATGTTAAACAGTCTCCTTTGGGGAAAAAAAATATACACACATACAGTGGTGTGAAAGACTATTTGCCCCCTTCCTGATTTCTTATTCTTTTGCATGTTTGTCACACAAAATGTTTCTGATCATCAAACACATTTAAACATTAGTCAAATATAACACAAGTAAACACAAAATGCAGTTTTTAAATGATGGTTTTATTATTTAGGGAGAAAAAAAATCCAAACCTACATGGCCCTGTGTGAAAAAATAATTGCCCCCTGAACCTAATAACTGGTTGGGCCAACCTTAGCAGCAATAACTGCAATCAAGCGTTTGCGATAACTTGCAATGAGTCTTTTACAGCGCTCTGGAGGAATTTTGGCCCACTCATCTTTGCAGAATTGTTGTCATTCAGCTTTATTTGAGGGTTTTCTAGCATGAACTGCCTTTTTAAGGTCATGCCATAGCATCTCAATTGGATTCAGGTCAGGACTTTGACTAGGCCACTCCAAAGTCTTCATTTTGTTTTTCTTCAGCCATTCAGAGGTGGATTTGCTGGTGTGTTTTGGGTCATTATCCTGTTGCAGCACCCAAGATCGCTTCAGCTTGAGTTGACAAACAGATGGCCGGACATTCTCCTTCCGGATTTTTTGGTAGACAGTAGAATTCATGGTTCCATCTATCACAGCAAGCCTTCCAGGTCCTGAAGCAGCAAAACAACCCCAGACCATCACACTACCGCCACCATATTTTACTGTTGGTATGATGTTCTTTTTCTGAAATGCTGTGTTCCTTTTATGCCAGATGTAACGGGACATTTGCCTTCCAAAAAGTTCAACTTTTGTCTCATCAGGCCACAAGGTATTTTCTCAAAAGTCTTGGCAATCATTGAGATGTTTCTTAGCAAAATTGAGACGAGCCCTAATGTTCTTTTTGCTTAACAGTGGTTTACGTCTTGGAAATCTGCCATGCAGGCCGTTTTTGCCCAGTCTCTTTCTTATGGTGGAGTCGTGAACACTGACCTTAATTGAGGCAAGTGAGGCCTGCAGTTCTTTAGACGTTGTCCTGGGGTCTTTTGTGACCTCTCGGATGAGTCGTCTCTGCGCTCTTGGGGTAATTGTGGTCGGCCGGCCACCCAAGGTTCACCACTGTTCCATGTTTTTGCCATTTGTGGATAATGGCTCTCACTGTGGTTCGCTGGAGTCCCAAAGCTTTAGAAATGGCTTTATAAACTTTACCAGACTGATAGATCTCAATTACTTCTGTTCTCATTTGTTCCTGAATTTCTTTGGATCTTGGCATGATGTCTAGCTTTTGAGGTGCTTTTGGTCTACTTCTCTGTGTCAGGCAGCTCCTATTTAAGTGATTTCTTGATTGAAACAGGTGTGGCAGTAATCAGGCCTGGGGGTGGCTACGGAAATTGAACTCAGGTGTGATACACCACAGTTAGGTTATTTGTTAACAAGGGGGCAATTACTTTTTCACACAGGGCCATGTAGGTTTGGATTTTTTTCTCCCTAAATAATAAAAACCATCATTTAAAAACTGCATTTTGTATTTACTTGTGTTATATTTAACTAATGGTTAAATGTGTTTGATGATCAGAAACATTTTGTCTGACAAACACACAAAAGAATAAGAGATCAGGAAGGGGGCAAATAGTTTTTCACACCACTGTACATACACACATATACATATATATAATTGCAATTAAACGTAAAAAAAAAATTGTCGGAGAAGAAAATTGGATGCATAATTACGGCATTGCGGCACTAGTCTCATTGTGTCAGGATCACATTTCTTAGTTCTTTTTCTGTTTCCTCCAGAGAAGTAAAATGTAGAACTTTCAGTTTAGCAGGATACAAAAGGCTATATCTGATCTCGACGTTCCATAAGCACTGTTTAATGCTGTAAAATGCAGCACATTTAGCAGCTGTTGAAGGTGAGAAATCAGGGAAAATATGAATGTGGTTATTTTCAAAAATAATCTCTTGTTTCTGTCTGAGAAGTAACATTGTATTTAGTTTAGATTGTAATTTGTCAAAACGCACAATGAAGCTTCTAGGTTTTGAGGCATTCGATCCATGTATGTGGTAAGCTGCTGCTATCTCGGTATCTGATCTCAAATTATTTTAGAGAATGTTTCAGCTATCAATTTCACTGGGTTTGGACTACCAGAGAATCTTGTTTCTCATAGTCTGAGAGTCCTTTGGGTGACTTTTTGCAAACTCCAAGGGGGCTTCCATGTGTTGTCTTGACGTTCTGCTATTAAGACCAAATTAAATGGAGCACTGCAGTGATGATTATCCTTTTGTAATTTTCTTCTGTGTCCACCCATGTTATTTGGAACTCTACTTGGTCACCAATGAAGACTCTTCTCCCCCAACTCTTCATCTAAAAGTCATGGTTGTTCCAAACTTCTTCCATTTAAGAATTATGGAGGTCACTGTGCTCTTGGGATCCTTCAGTGCTGCACATATTTTTGTAGCCTTCCTCAGATCTCAGCCTCAGCACAATCCTGTTTCTAAGCTCTGCAGACAGTTCCTTCAACATCATGGCTTGGTTTTTGCTTTTATAGACACTGTCAGCTGTGGGACCTTACGTAGACAGGTGTGTTAGTCCAATCAATTTAATTTACCAGAGGTGAACAGCAAACAAGGTGTGGAAGTATCTCAATGAGAGCCAATAGAATGAGATGCATCTGAGCCAAATTTCTGTGGGTCTGAATACTTGTACCATTAGAAGATTTCACCTTTTTAAATTTGTAATAAGTTAAAAAAAATCCTGAAATCCTGCTTTTGTTGTGTCATTCTGGGGTAGTGAGTGTTAGGCCTTGTTCACACGGGCGTTAAAATCGAGCATTTTTGCGTTCAGTGGCGTCCGGTGAGCGCGGATCAAGCGGCAGTGTTTTCTACGTAGGAGTCAATGTGAGTGTTCACACGGGCTTTGGTGACGTCGCGTTTGTCCGCTCTTGGCGTTTATCACGGCATCAAAAAGCGTTGCATGCAGCTTTTTCTTGGCGTTCAAAACCCAACGAACGCAAGGGAACCGCTTCTAGTTCGTTTTCTGCGCGTTTATTTTACGCTTCCTTACCTCAAAGTGACAAGTAGTCTCTCTTCGGGGCTAACACCAAGTAAGCATATTGGTTGATCGGCGTGCAATGTGGCATTGCACCAGCTGCAGCAGACAATCAAAAGTGGAAACCGACATCCGACAGTAATTAAAAAACTTGCGCGGAAATTTTCGCAGTTCTTCATAAAGCACAAAAAAAACTTCCTTTAACTCGACGTTGTGCAGTCAGAGGATGAACCCAGTAGCGGCGATTTTTTCTCTCCCTACGTCGCCGTATTATGAGTATTTTTAAAACAAGAAGATTAATATCTAACATAGCAAAATGGTCCATATTGAAAGGAGGCACCTCAACTAAAACGACAAGGGCTTTCATATCCAGTTCCCGACACTGCCTCCACAGGTTAA
Source organism: Polypterus senegalus (assembly GCF_016835505.1). Taxonomy (NCBI): domain Eukaryota; kingdom Metazoa; phylum Chordata; class Cladistia; order Polypteriformes; family Polypteridae; genus Polypterus; species Polypterus senegalus. The sequence goes on along the minus strand of NC_053154.1, from coordinate 33,018,944 downwards.
CACACAAACTACAATTTGGGCTGCAGGCTGGCGTTAGACAAAGACAAAGCGAGCGCCGGTGTAGAAGTCAATCAATCGCCACCACAAAATGCAACATAAACGTCTAGGACGTTCAGAGCAAGTTCTTAATCCAAAAACTTAACGCCCGTGTGAACAAGGCCTTATTTGATGAGGGCAAAAAATTAATGTAATTGGTTTTAGCATAAGGCTGCAACATAGCAAAATGCGAAGGGGTCTGAATACTTTCTGAAAACAATGAATATGATATGTTATTAGGTTATGGAAATGTAATAAAAGGGAAGCATAACGTGTCAGAAGCAAAACACCATTTATGAACTAAAATTACTGAATAGAATAAATTAGTTAAAAAGGAAAGCCGGGCTGTGGGCTCGTTCAGGATCCTCGGTCTGGAAAGTAGGACACATGAAATTAAAATGCCAGTTCGATAAGACACACAAATTAGCCTTTAATAAAGGGGGACTTGCTCTTGCTGTGGCCCAACGTGGCCTGAATAGTCAGGTTTTGATAGACTGGAGGCAGCCTTTACTTTGTGTTCTAAATTGAGTCCTTGACTTTTTTTTTTATGGAGAAATACAGAAAACGTAGCAAAGCCTTCAAAATAATTGGCTACCTTTGTGACATTCTAGTAAGAATGTGTGTCATAAAACTCACAAAGCAGAACGATTTTAATATATCAGTTTTTCATTTTCAAGCCATAATTGCATATAGCACCAATAATCTTAGAAAAGAGAGGGCAAGGAGATGCATACTTAATGTTATTAATGGAATAATAAGAAATTAAAGTAGGGCACAAATATCAGGATAGTAAAGGAGGCAGAATGAGGAAAAACTACAGTAGAGTGAACCATCCTGTACTCACAGCACTCAATGGGAATGGAGGCAGTCTGCACAGACACCACTTTTCCGCCTCCTTGGGGGATGTGGACCCTGAACACGAGCTTCACCCTTGTGTTCTTGCGACCGATATCAGTTTCACCCTTGCGTAGCTCTATGTCAGAGTTGCGGAGCTTCAGAATCCCAGCACAGTCGATGCTGCAGAAGGAAAGAGATCTGTGTGAGCTGACCTAAGATAGACAGTGCTTGCCCAGAAGCAAAATCTGAAAAAGGTTGGTGGGCCATTTAACATTTCCTGACAGATTAATTAACTCATGGTGTTAAAAATACAACCTTTATATAAAGGTTCCCACATAGGCTATTTTAACTCTTCAGATTCACTATCCCAAAAGGTAGATGACATGGAGGCAGCATTGGTCTCAGACAATACACTGCCCTCAACAACTTCAACAGATGCACAGTGCAGGCCCACTAGACTTTGGACCACAAAGCACTACACAGGGTGCTGAAGGTGGCCTGGAATATTACCTGTACATGGCTGCCTTCTAGCCGGGACATACGCAACACAGATACAAGCAAGATTATAAAAGACCTAAGCCATTGTGCCCCCTCATATATTCAGACAAACGGTTCAAGATGATTAGCACTCAGACGTCTATATGTACAGTTTTTATTTAGGGGTCATAAGGTTTTTCAACAGTAACTTGTACTGACAGCTGTATTAGATTACCTGATGTGTTCTTATATCCATCATCTGATACTTCTAGATCTAGATAATGCAGAGTTGTCCAACACTGATCCTGGGGGGCCACGGTGGCTGCAGATTTTCCTTCCTGCAAATTTTTTAACCAGTGACCAATTTCGGCTGTTAATTGACTTCAATTCCTTTCATTTTAACTGACTTGTATTTCAATACACAGTCCTCAGAAATGGATTCTTTCTACCTTAAATGCAGTCAAACAAAACTGAGATGTGCAGTGAGCCAACAAATGACCAGATAACTTGGGGCCTCAAGCTCCAACCAATTTCACTTGAAACAGTTTCTTAATTAAAAGTCAATTCTTGTTAATTAAACCCATTATTTAATGCCATGTCTTGTTGGTGCTCTCATTCTGCCACAGCAGACATTTCCAAAACTTTTTTTTTGTGGACTGAACAGATTAACATCACTGAGACTTTATTTTCAGATATTGTGTGATAGACACAATCAATTTGAATCTTATTATCATTTGGCTGCTAATTAAGGGAAAAAGAAACAATTAAGGGGGCAGAATCTTAAATAGCAAGTCAGTTAAAATTTCAGTCAGTAAAAGTTAAAATCTGGTTGTGGCGCAGTGGGTAGCGCTGCTGCCTCGCAGTTAGGGGACCTGGGTTCACTTGAGTTTGCATGTTCTCCCTGTGTCTGCGTGGGTTTCCTCTTAGTGCTCCGGTTTCCTCACACAGTCCAAAGACATGCAGGTTAGGTGCATTGGAGATTCTAAATTGTGCTTGGTGTGTGTGTGTGCTCTGCAGTGGGCTGGCGCCCTGCCCACGGTTTGTTTCCTGCCGTGTTCCCTGCGTTGGCTGAGATTGGCTCCAGCAGACCCCCGTAACCCTGTAGTTAGGATATAGCAGGTTGGATAATGGATGGATGTAACTGGTCACTAATTTAGAATAGAGTTAGAATGAAACCTGTAGCCTCTGCAGCGCTCCAGGACTGGAGTTGGACACCCCTGATTTAATGCAATGTGTTACATTTAATGTACGGTGTTGTACTCCATGTCTGTGAGAAGCAGGCCAGCAAGAATTTCATGACATCGTGGATATCTGATAAAACATGCAGTTAGGTGAGCAGACCCATCCACATTTACTAATGCACCCAGTCCTTGCAATACAACTTAACTTACAGTAGTTTAGTCATGGATGAAATGTCTTTATTGGGTTTGTTACTATATACTTTTTCCTTTGCCTGTTTTCTTGGTTTTAAACTGACCAGTTAAATTTTTCTTTCAAAATTAATGAGAATCATTTGACCTTGACTTTAAATATAATAAAGCTGAAATATCTTAACATAGATTTAAATGTAAATGGCACAGTGGAAGAGTTACTGCCTTGTATGAAAGAAACCAGGGTTCAAGTCCTGGGTGCTCCCTGCACGGCATTTGCATGTTCTCCCAGTATCCTCTTGGGTTTCTCCCAGGTGCTTCAGTTTCCACCCACAGTTCAAAGATATGCATGTTAAATGAATAGGCTCTTGATGTGTGTGTGTGTGTGTGTGTGTGTGTGTGTGTGTGTGGTCACCCTGCGATGGGCTGATGTTCTGTCCAGGTATTGAACCTGCCTTGCACCTAAAGGCTCCCATGACCTGCTCAGGGTAAGCAGGTTTTAGAAAATGGATGGACTAAATGTGAAAGCCAATAACTAGTTCCATGGTTTTGCTGATGTTAAGTTGCAGACAATTCTTTTTGCACCAAGAAACAAAGTTCCCTACCTGACTGCTATACTCCATATCAACTCCCTTATCAATACAGGGTGGTCCAGATCTAATTAAGCAATTTTCATTACGCTATAACTTATTAAGTTTATTACTCCGAGCCTGTATCCAACTGAATGGAGGACAAGTGGGACATTACATGGAAAATCAGTGAATTAATCCAATGTAAGTCCATTTTCGTTTTTTACAAGATATTTCAAACAATTCTTTTGTGTTGTATTGTTTTCCTGCACTGCATTAAAAGTTGCATAATTAGATCTGGACCACCCTATATAACCCATAAGTGAAGAATCATTAGAGAATTTCTGCAAGTGACATGACCCTGGTGTTATACTGTATTTCTAGTCAGAAGTGTACAGAGTGAAGACAAAAGGAGACAGGGCTGTTCCTTGTGGTGCTCCAGTGTTGCTCACATCCTTGAGTCTCACAAACTGCCTGACATTATTTAGGACACCACAGGCTTATCCCCTTACATATCTCTTAGTTTACCCCTTAACAGGGATGGCTGGATGGTATGGAAAGTGCTAGAGAAATCAAAAAACATAATCCTTACAGTACTGCCAAATTTCTCTAAGTGAGAGTAAGGCTTGTGGAGCAGATCGAGAATTTCACCCTGCACTCCAATCTTTGTCTGATAAACAAACTGCATTGGGTCCAGGTGGTCTACCACAATTGAACTCATGTAGCCCAGGACCTGTCCCTCAAAGGTCTTCATGATGTGAGACGTAAGTTCCACTGGTCTGTAGTCATTAGATGAAGGAGCACCAGGAACAATGCAGGTTGTTTGTCACAGCAACTGCACTTTCTGAAGCTTTAGGGACAGACTGAACAGGTGACAGAGGACTCCACAAAGATAAAGAAACCTAACCTCTTGACCTTACTAATCTCAGCAATATGCCTGAATGTTTGTATTAATTTGAATGTTTGAGAGCTGCAGGGAAATGATGATTTGTTACTCTCAGATTAGATTGGTTTTGTGATGTGTGATGTTACCATGCAGATAAAGGATAGTAAAGTACGGCTATTTTAGAAACAGAAATAGGAGAGAAGTTCCTCCCCAAGTTCAAAGCACTCACTGATTTCAGATTGGCTTTAATGAAGACCGATGTCCATACCCACATCTGCTCTAAACAGCCCCCCATGGCACAGTCAAAATAGCCCAGTGTGCTGGAATTAACAAAAACAACCTCCTTTTCTTTCAAATGTATTTTTTTACAATCTACAGTCACTTTTCATCAACAATTTGTCACAAAGGTGGCGGCGGAAATCAAAAAATGCACGTACTGTGAGCCTCCAGGAAGGAAGCTGACACACCCCTCGCATCGAGATCTCAAACAGATCTCGAGTGAGAAGGCAAAAATGAAATTTACAGATGCATAACTGGCACAGGATGAGAATGGCATGTACACAGCATTTTTCTTATTATAAAGAACATTTTTAACAAGTTGAAGATGTGAAAAGTCATTTGTTCAATTTTAACTGAAAGAACACAACGATATCTTTAGGGTCTTGATGTAAATGTTAGGCCTGTCCACAAGGCCCCAAGTCTGCTAATATTTCACTTTCATGGTAGTCCAGCTTTTCATTTTTGTAATTTGTGCTTTCTCCTCTCTGCAGATCATTCTTATACCAGGATTAGGCATTAGCTTAGGCATTGGACTTTTAAAACACAAGGCTACCACCTTTGATTCACGGTGTAGTTCAAAGCAATCAAGTGATCTGCCTGATCTTTATTTCTTAAAATAAAGTGCAAATGTATTTGTGTGGTATGGCATAGGAACATATTCAAAAGTACTATGTAATAAAAAATCAGCTTGTGTTTTCTTACCTTTATAATATTATAATGTAATGAAAACATCTGGTGTTTCCCTTGTTAGTCTGAACTGTATTCTACTTTGCTTTTTAAAGTGCCTGGTGATGGTCTTCTCTGGTATACTCTTTTGTTAGATGAATTGCCTGTTTCGCACTGCTGCCTCAAAGATCCAGCGCCCTGGGTTCAAATCTAATTTGACTGTATTTGTGTGGGCTTTCCTCTTGGTAATCCCCAAATCCCAAAGACATGCATTATCCGTTAAATAGTGACTCTAAGCTGGTCATAAATAGGTGTATGCGTAAATGAGCCTATTGATGGACTGGCATCCTATCCAGAGTTAATGCCTGCCATTTGCTCTGATGATGGTTAGATAGGTTCTCATCCCACATGACTTTGAATTTTTCTTTGTTGTTGAGCTGCACATTAAATCACACAGTTTTCAGTCACAATAGAATATCAGAGGTGTTTCAATGATTACGTCTGCTTCAAATATTGACATGTTTGAAAAAACAATAGTCATGTGCAATTCATAAAAGTTATTTTTCTTTTTGAACAACTTTTTTTTCAGTGAATCATGGGAATTAATTCAGCACTAAGAATAAATTGATTCAGTTGAGCTCAATGGAAGTGCTAAAGCACATGCCTGCTGCCATCTCCCTCACACATTTAGATGTTTAAAGCACATGTGCAAGAACCACCCATCTGATTCATGGTTCTCATTTACTTCACTTGTGATTCTTTCTAGTTAGAGTATTACCTGTGAATGAAACCTCTGTCATTGCATGCAAGTACAATACAGTGGCAACACATTTAGAACATTAGAACACTCTAGACGAGAACAGGCTATATATTAGAATGTTTTAAGTGTTTATTTTGTACAATTCATTATTGGAATTGTTTAGAACAGCATGTACAAACATAAAGTTTCTTCAATACATCTATGCCATTCAAAAAAATTGGCACACAATGCTAAACTTTATAAAATATTATTCTAACTTCTAACAATTATTTTGCTTTTAACTTTACTTTAATATTGCAGCTCATTGTATGCACCAAGCATACATCATTCACTAATTCTTTCAAATTCAAACTGAATTAGCTCCCGAGAATAAGTCACAAGGTTCTTGTACAATTGATTTGAGAATGAGTCATTTAATTCTCATTCATTTTGTGATGTGAATCACTGGCTCATTACCCGAGAACGTGTCACTTGATTCTTGTTCATTTGAATTGTGAACAAAATCATTACCTGGAAATGAGTCAAACAATTCTCATTCATTGGATTCATGAATGAGTCACTTTGGTTCCTGTTTATTTGATTCACAAACCAAATCCCGAGAACGAGTCATGTGGTCCTCTTTCATTTGATGATGAAAAAGTCACATGATTCTTGTTGAATTGATTCATGAACAAGTTACATAATTTTCATTTATTTGATTTGTGAAGTGAATCACTTAATCCTTACCCGAGAACAACTCACTTGATTCTTGTTCTTTTGAATTTTGAACAGAATGATTACCTGAGAATGAGTCACATGAGTAATTTTCAGTAGATTCATAAATGAGTCACATGATTCTCTTTTTTTGTGTGAACTGAATCATTACCTGAGAACAAGTCACACGGTTGTCTTTTATTTGATCGGTGAACAAGTCATGTGATTCTTGTCAAGTCAAATCGTGAACAAATCACACAATTCTCATTCATTTGACTTGTGAAGTGAATCACTAAATCCTTACCCGAGAACAAGTCACTTGATTCTTGTTCTTTTGAATTTTGAACAGAATGGGTCACATGAGTAGTTTTCAGTAGATTCACATGATTCTCTTTTTTTTGTGAATTGAATCATTACCTGAGAACAAGTCACACGGTTGTCTTTTATTTGATTGGTGAACAAGTCATGTGATTCTTGTTGAGTCGAATCATGAACAAATTGCACAATTCTCATTCATTTGATTTGTGAAGTGAATCACCGAATTTTTATCTGAGCATGAATCATACAATTCTTGTTCACATGTGATGTGATTTTTGAACTTAATGTCTTATTTTAAATAGTCACTTTCACTATTTTCTCAAGCTTTGTGCTTCAAAGATGTCAGTACTATGCAATATGAATTACCAGCATGTTTAATATATAATTTAAATATCTAAATTAAATATTATAAATACATAAAAAAGTATTTACAATTCCTTAAGGGCGAATAGACAAAGGTTTTGTTTATTACTGGTGAACCAAACAAATCAAATGAATAATTTCACTTAATTGCGTATTTTGAAAGACTCAAATCACTGAAAATGAATCAAAATGCCATTAAAAGACAACTGAAGTATATTTTGGAATCTGCTTTTGACTAAAGCATCAGTTGCACAGATTTACAGGGAGTGCAGAATTATTAGGCAAGTTGTATTTTTGAGGATTAATTTTAATATGGAACAAACACAGTGCTATCAGTCAATCCAAAATGTTAATAAACCTGAAACCTGAATGTTTCACAATGGAAATGTGAGTGTGAACATCATCAGGGGAATACATATGTGCGCACAATTATTAGGCAACTATTAGTGTGCAGATTTATTATGCAACTAAAGGAAAAATGAAAATTTTCCCATCTCACTTGTTTATTTTCATCTGTTATAGTGAGAATAATAAACAAACACCTGAAAATTTACAAATAAACATCTCTGACATTTCAAAAAAAATCAATCAATCAATCAATGACCAATATAGCCACCCTTCTTTCCAATAACAGTCATAAGCCTTTCCATTCATGGAGTCTGTCAGTTTCTTGATCTGTTGACGATCAGCTTTTTGTGGAGCAGTTACTACAGCCTCCCAGACATTCTTCAGAGAGGTGTATTGTTTTTCTCCCCCGTAAATCTAGCGTTTAAGAAGGGCCCACAAGTTCTCGATAGGGTTTAGGTCAGATGAGGAAGGGGGGCCATGTCATTATTCCTTCATCTTTAAGGCCTTTACTGGCTGGCCACGCAGTGGAGAACTTCGATGCAAGTGATGGAGCATTGGCCTGCATAAAAATCATGGTCTTTTTCCTGTATCACTGTTTGAAGAAAGTGTCTTCGAAAAACTGGCAGTAGGTTTGGGAGTTGATTTTGAGTTCATCTTCAATGCAAAAGGTCCAACTAGCTCATCTTTAAAAATACCAGCTCATACCAGTACCCCACCTCCACGTTGGAGTGGAGCTCTGTGCCCATTACTGATCCACAGGTCCATCCATCTGGTCCATCAAGAGTCACTCTCATCTCATCGGTCCATAAAACCTTTGAAAAATCTGTCTTCAGATATTTCTTGGCCCAGTTTTGACGTTTCAACTTATGTTTCTTGTTCAGTGGTGGTTGGGTTTCAGCCCTCCTTACCTTGGCCATGTCTTTGAGCACTGAACACCTTGTACTTCTGGGCACTCCAGGTAGGTTGCAGCTCTGGAATATGAAAGTACTGGAGGATAATGGGTTCCTGGTAGCTTCACGTTTGATTCTTCTCAAATCTTTGGCAGCTAATTTGCGTCTTTTGTTCTCAACACGTTTCTTGCGACCCTGTTGACTATTTGCAACAAAATGTTTGATGGTTCTGTGATCACACACCAATATCTTAGCAATTCCAAAAGTGCTGCATCCCTCTGAAAGACTTTTTACAATTTTTGACTTTTCAGAGTCAGTTAAATCTCTTTTTTGGCCCATTTTGCCTGAGGAAAACTAGCTGCCTAATAATTCTGCACACCTTGATATAGGGTGTTGATCTCCTTAGGCCACACCCTCCCTAATTACACAAATACACATCACCTGACATGCTTAAATCCAATAAGCATTCAACTTAATACAGCTTGGAGTTGGAATATACGCATAAAAATGATGATATGGTCAAAATACTCACTTGCCTAATAATTGTGCACACAGTGTAATGTAAATAAATAGATGATATCAATGAGTCCTCCTCATTGTTGGTTTTGCTAGTAACTAACAGATACTAATGTCTGTAATTTGAAGGCAAGGCATCTCCCTGGTAAACTTTGTTTGAAAGATTTGCAGTAGACTACTCACCTTTACTCAACACTTATTTGAACGTTTAAATACAATTTTTGCATACATATACTGTATTTCTTGAATGCCTGCAAATTATGGGAAATGAATTAAAAACCAACAATAAAATGTAACAAAAGTAACAAGTGGGCAGTAAGGCATACAGGCCAAAGTGTAGATATCTTACCAAGAAATAAAATGTCTCAGAACATTGTGAGGAACAAAGTGACATCTCAGCCTGGGTGGACCCTGCTCTCGTGCCTGGCCAGGAGGCCATGATAAAGGAAGGTGAGTGAGTGGGCAGCAGGACATAGACACGAAATTACACTGCAGCAACAGAGGGACATGCTGGTTGGGCTTGGAAGGCTGGAAGGACAGGAGGGCGAGTGGCTGCCTGCTATGGGCAGAGCAGTCCCCTGAACGCTGGGTGGCAGCATCCCATCTGGTGAGCCTCAGTATCGATGCCCACAGAACAACATGGAAGTTGTGGTCGTATGGGACTTCCCTTTCTGATTCTGTGGGGGTAGTCGGGGGAGCTGGCAGATATTGACTGCACAACAACCAGGGTGGTCCTGTCTGGCCCAGAAGTGCTTCCCAGAGGCAATGGATTGAGCACATATTTGGTATTAAGCCCTTCACTTGTACTGTGCTGTTGGAGTCAAGAGAAGAGATGGACAACACTTGACTAGGAGAAGTTGAGGAAAATGGAAGGAATATTGAGGGTAGTATCAGGATGCATTGTGTTGTATGGAAGCTGCTAAGACACTGAGGGAAGGAAGCATTTAAAAGGTACACGTTATTGTAAATAAAACCGCTGGATTTGACCGCAGGACTGAGTGAGTATAGCACTTTTTCTATAAGCAGTGTATAGTGTCACTGAAGCCCATATATTATTGAGAGACATAACCATCTTTGTATTTGCCTCCAGTCTGGGACAAAGCATACGGGTATCCATTCTGTAGCAGATTCGGTTGTCAAAGGTCTGGTACTTAAAGCACAATTAACGATAAACAGAAGGAAATGAAAGACATATGTGAAGACTCACTTAGCTGCCATGCCATTTTCTGGGTGCAGTGGTATCTCCAGAACCTTGGTACCTGCCAGAACCATTTCCTGACTGGCAGTGCCCACCATTTTGCCTGTGATGCGATGTACTTGGTAGAAGGCGTGCGGGCGCAGGCTACGTTCATCTGCTGTGCCAATGAACATCTGGAGGGAGAGTGGCTTCTCATTGTATCCTGAAAGCTAAATAACAAAGAACAAAATGTAAAAATTAGTCACAATGGCAAATTGTGACTTCTAATGAGGAAGAGCAACACAAGCAGAACCCATGGCTTAATAACAGTGGATAGAATATTTCTGGTTTTGCTTACATTTCTGCATGCCTAAGCAGTCATTTTCAAGTTGATCACCTGCTTTATGTGTTCTGGTTTTCAAGTCAGGATTTACTATGCCTGTGTTGCACACAATTAGGGCCGGCACCACCATTAAGACGAAATAGGCATTCAGCTAAGGCACAGGTTATAACTGAGGTGGAACCCAGCCGCACGGGTTTGCTACTTAAATGTCGATTGGCACACTAATAATCTTGACCTAACACAATGAGTACAAAATAAATGAATTAAAATCAACTCCATAAAAACAGACAATTAAACAATGAACCTTTCTGTTACCATCATCTTTGTAATTTACTGGCAAATTATGTAGTTTAGGTATGAATAAGTGGTCTCCCCAGACTTTCTCGTATACTCAGAATATGGGGATGGATATTTAAGGAGTAAACCACAAGACAATGATTTTATTTTTATATTATGTACATTAAAGAACCATCAACAACAAATCAAATTAATAATATATTGAACAATTATTATAAAAGTAAAGCTGAATAAATCGGAATCTGCAGCTGCATGAATAAAAGGTAAAGTACCACTTCCAGTTAACGGAAATAACCCCAAAGTTGATAGAAATCTATGTTTTGTACCTAATACTTATATGTAAAATTTGGTTGGCTTAAGTGAAAGCGTACTGAAGTTATCGTGTATCAGACACACAGACATAATTACAAAAATGGTATTTTCGGACTTTGGGAGGTCTAAAATGTCGAGGTTCATCAAAATCTCCAAATTGAGTTTTTGGAGGATTCCAATACCTTCCCTATATTTCATATACAAGAAAGTCAGGGAGGTCTAAAACGTCACAATTCATCAATATCTCGACATCGAATTTTTGGATGATTCCAATACTTTCCCTATACTTCTTATACGAGAAAGTAAAAAGTGGATATCTAAGGACAGCTGCCTTTTAATTTCTCAGGTCATCATCTAATATGACTCCTAGGAAATTACGCCAGTTATGTTTGTTCTTAGGTAGATAGCAAGAGTCAGAGATCGAGTCAAATTTAAGGGATAACACAGGAGAACAGTCAGATGTAGCTAGGACTGATACCCTGTGACGCGATTATCCAAAATTCCAAAGCCAAATCATTAACCCTTAAACCAAAAACTATAATAAAGCAAAATGCAGCACCCTAAATTAATACTTTAACACAAAATTTGTTTGTTTCATTTAATTGACTCTTCCCTTATTTCTAGCTTTAGAGACTTGCTCTTGTGCATGACCATCTTTTATAACCTTACTGCCATGATGTCACAGGTCGTATGTCTAGCATCAACACAGCAACATAGCGAGCAGACACACATAAACAAAAACAGTTAGGATTGGTGGTTTTTATTAATTTTTTTGAGTTTCTTGTAGACTTAAACATTTTTCTTGGTATCATTTGTGAGGTTTTGCTATCCAGAGAATTGATTTGTGCCATTAGTTTCATAGTAGGAGTTTCAGTTTAAAAGTAGAAATTTATTTCATGTCTTTACTGATGCCATTATTTGGGGGATTCATGTCACCTGTTTTTATGGCAATGTATTAGAGATATGCAGGTGGATGAGCATCTGGTGTTCTGGACAGTGGAGTGTCTGTCAGGCAGAATGTAGTTGGTAAGACTCAAGTTCTGTGTTTCTGACATGGATGTGAGCAACACTGGAGCACCACCAGGAACAGTCCTGACTCCTTTTCTCTTCATTCTGTACACCTCAAACTAAAAATTTAACACAGGTCATGCCACTTGCAGAAATTACCAGATGATTTTGCACTTATGGGATGTATTGATAAGGAGGATGAGACAGAGGAGAAGAGTCAGGTGAAGAACTTTGTTTCTTGACAAAGAAAGAATTGTCTGCAACTTCTTCTTCTTCTTCTTCTTTTGGTTGCTCCCATTAGGGGTCGCCACAGTGGATCATCTTTTTCCATATCCTTCTGTCCTCTGCATTTTGTTCTGTTACACCCATCACCTGCATGTCCTCTCTCACCACATCCATAAACCTTCTCTTAGGCCTTCTTCTTTTCCTCTTGCCTGGCAGCTCTATCCTTAATATCCTTTTCCCAATATACCCAGCATCTCTCCTCTGCACATGTCCAAACCAATGCAATCTCTCATCTCTGACTTTGTCTCCCAACCGTCCAACTTGAGCTGACCCTCTAATGTCCTCATTTCTAATCCTATCCATCCTCGTCACACCCAAGGCAAATCTTAACATCTTTAACTCTGCCACTTCCAGCTCTGTCTCCTGCTTTCTGGTCAGTGCCAGCGTCTCCAACCCATATAACATAGCTGGTCTCACTACCGTCCTGTCTGCAACTAAACATCAGAAAATCAACAAACTGGTTATCGACTTTAACTGTGCTAAAGAGCCTCTACATCTGGTCACTGTTCAAAAGAGTGGGTGTAAAGGTGGTCCACTCCTACAAGTGCTTGGGGGTCGACATCAATGACAGGTTGGACTGGTCTCAGGACACAGAAGAGCTGTATAAGAAAGGGTAAGGCAGACTCTTTTGTCTTAGGAGACTGTGTTCCTTTAATGTGGGTAGTGATCTCTTCTACAACTCTATGATGGCCAGTGTGATTTTCTATTCTTTGGTGTGCAGGGCTGGTAAAATCACTTATAATAATAAATAATAATAATTTATTACATTTATATAGCGCTTTTTTTCAAGGCACTCAAAGCGCTTTACATACAAGGGGGGGGATCTCCTCAACCACCACCAGTGTGCAGCATCCACCTGGATGATGCGACGGCAGCCATAGTGCGCCAGAACGCCCACCACACACCAGCTTACTGGTGGAGAGGAGACAGAGTGATGAAGCCAATCAGTGTATGGGGATGATTAGGAGGCCATGACGGTCAGAGGCCAATGGGCAAATCTGGCCAGGATGCCGGGGTAACACCCCTACTCTTTCCGAAAGACATCCTGGGATTTTTAATGACCACAGAGAGTCAGGACCTCGGTTTAACGTCTCATCCGAAAGACGGTGCTTTTTTACAGTATAGCGTCCCCATCACTATACTGGGGCATTAGGACCCACACAGACCACAGGGTGAGCACCCCCTGCTGGCCTCACTTCAGCAGTGGCCCACTGAATCAACAAACTGATTAAAAGGGCAAGCTCAGATATAGGATGCACTGTGGACCCCCTGGAGGTCATAGTGAAGGAGACAATTAAAATAAAACTGAGTGCTATTATGAACAATGCAGCACATCCTCTGTCTGACACACTAACACTGAGGACTGTCAGCCATCGAATTATTCAGCAGAAGTGTGTTAAAAATCACTACTGGGGCTCCTTTACACCAACAGCAATGCACCTGCATAATGCCTCACTGTGACTGTGACAGCCAAGTCATAAGTTTTATTTCTTTTTAATTTTCCTCTTTGTTCACACCAAAGTGTATATGTAGATTTGTTTATTTATTCTCTTATCTCCCTATTTATGTATTTATTTACTTAAAGAGCTTATATAAAAAGCCAGATTTCCCCCAGGGAACAAATAAAGTTCCATCTATCTATCTAATGCTTCAGAACTGCATGTCTATGGTGTCATTGGCACAGCCATTTAAGGGTCACCCGAGTAGTGTACCCGACATTGGATAAAGTTAACTACTTGCTATTCTTGCTGTTTTGCGATCACTGACTCTGCTCCTTGATTCTGATTTCTGATTTGGTTTTAAAGGCTCCCCTTTTCACTCCCGGTTTTGATGTTTATTTGTTTTTGACTCTTTCCCCTGATCCTCAATCAACTCTTTTTCTGGCCTTTTTTCATCCGGTGCCCAGTAGAATTTTAAAATTATTACAGTATTATTATATTGTATATAGGGATGCTATTCTTCTACTATTTATATACTGTATCTATGTTTTATAAGATTGTATACATTTATTTGTTTTTTTTCTTTGCTACTTATTCATTAATATTCTTGCCTAATGTGTTTTTTTCTTTTATTGTAACTTTCTCCTTGACATCATGTAAAGCACTTTGACCTGCATTGTTTTTTATGAAAATGTGCTACATAAAGAAATGTTGTTGTTAAAAGCCAATAAATAAATCCAAAAAATGAAGTTAGCATCGCAAAATCAGAAAATCTTAAAACCACCTTCTCTTCTTACCCCATAATGGTCTTGCAGGCAGAGTAGATGTCTTCCTGACAGACACGGTGAACCCTAATTCTAGGCTTGGGGCCTAGCTGTCAGTCCTTCATATCGAGCCTTGCTCCCTTCTCTCCTGCTGCTAAACACATCACCCTGACGTGTAATCGTGTGGATATATGTGTTTGTTTGGCTTGATTATGGAGTCTTCAAAGTAACAAAACCTATAATCCAATATATACCGTATATATACACGCACACAGTATAGATTTACATTTATTTGGCCAACACCTTTATCCAAAGTGACTTACATCATTTGAGATACTATTGGTTCCATTTCTTCTTTCTTTTTCCAGTTGGAGCACAGACAGGTGAAGTGACTTGCTAATTGTCATACTGTGTTAGTGACATGATTTGAAACCATAACCCAGGGTTTGAAGTCCAAAGCCTTAACCACCGCTGCACCACACTGCCTGCCTTGAAACTTTTAGGAAAGTTTTACTTAAGCCAGCCATGTTCAATCCACTGTGACTCCAAATTGCAAGTGGCATGAAACTAAAAAGGGTCATTGGTGCACAATATGAAGGGATACAGAATCAGGGCAAATTCATACCTTCTATGATCAACACTTGTAGATGCGGACACAATGACGTCATTTGCATGCTAATCTGAATGACTGGTCTCATCATGAGAACTCTTCATGTATCTCCATGTTGTCCATATTGAAGGAGCCCATACCACAAATGACACAAATAACAAACACACATGGTCAAACAAACATGGATGCTTTAGAGCAGGGGCTCTTCAACTTTTTAATCTGAGGACTCAAATTAAAAGTTGGTACCATACTGAGACCCAAGAAGATGATTATTATCATAAAGACAGTAAGGTCTTAAGGAGACAAATAGCATGGTTACATAATAAAAAAGGAAAACGTTTTTGTTTCCATTTAAGCATATTTCTCACTTTACTATTACTAAAAGAGAAAAGTTAAAATAATTCTCCATCTATCTGTTTTCCAGACCTGCTTATCCAGGATAGGGAAGTTTTGGGTGCAAAGTAGGAACAACGCCTGGACAGGGCACCAGTCAATCACAGGGTGAACACACACACATACACACCAAGGGACATTTCAGCATCACCAATCCAACTAACCTCCATGTCTCTGAGCTGTGTGAGGAAACCAGAGCACCTGAAGGAAACCCACACAGACACGGGGAGAACATGCAACTCCACGTATGAAGGATTCGGGATGTGAGCTACAACAATTATTATCATTCAAAACAGAAATAAAATGCTGAGGTATATCACTGCCAATGGAAATGCTTAGTGTAAGCTTTAGTAAAGCTGAGAGTAAGAAAGTCTTGGGGTGTGCTATTGAGAATATGATCCCTGAAAGGATAATATGAAAGGCAACTTAACTTATTAACAGCTTATTTACTTTGTCTTTTTTATGCTTTTTAATGCTTTTCAAATTTATATTAAAGTTATATATTGCCTATCCCAGCAAGCACATGGTGTAAGGAAGAAGCAGTTCCTAGACAGGATGACAGTCCTAAATCTATCAAAATTGTCTACATGCAGCATATGGCTTTTACTTTGTTTCTCTCACTTAAAGACCCAACATGGTCACCACCAAGAGCAATAATGTATCATTTGATATCGCTGATATTGCTTTATGTTTTCAAAGCTTTTTCAACTTCAGAATTGTGAATAAGAGAGATTATGGACCTGTACTGATGTTCTTTTACCTCTTGAGGACACCGCTTAACCAAAGTTCTTGGGATGGCTTTGGCTCTGTAACCTCCTGTCCTTTTCTGAACAATCTTGGCCTGCATGCACTCAGTCAACCATGTAGTAACTTTGCTTTTGTTCAAATGCTCAGGTTGCACCTGTAATATGCACTCTTCTCATGCTCCAGTGTATATTTTTCTAATGCTTGCTCATTTTGCATTTGCTAATTATTCACAATACTAATGTGCATAGTGATTTCTTTTATTTATAAATAATGTTGAATAAGGGTATCTTTGAACTAAGGAATAATGTGCAGAAACCTTCAAAAATGAAGGAAAACCCTCCACTGTCTTAGTTTCAAACCGCTATACATTTTCATTTTTTTCAGTAAATGGTCACTAATTAAACAAAAAAAAAGTTTTGTAAAGTAATTGTGCTGGAAGCAATGTATTGAGTTTAATGGTTTTTTTCCCTCATCATCTGAGTCATCTGAGATTTTTTTGAACCTTGGCAGCCTTTAAAACTCCGGGCACTGTGCCCAGTGGATAATCCAGCCTGGGGTTACTCAGGAAAAGCTACTGGATCATTTCCTGGTGATTCTGGGGAAGATAACAGTCTAAATGGCAGTTCTTACATTTTTTTCACCATTTTTTTAATGCTCAGAACTTACATTGACAAGTAGTATTTTCAGTAAAAATATTCTCATTTAAAAATGAATAAGTAGGAACTCCCATTTATTTGGAATAACAAAGTCACTAGGGAGATATGACAAAACATACCATTTCCAAAATTCTTGTTTTCAAATAAATTAAATAGTTGTAGTTAGAGAAGCAGATTGCAATCAGTTATTATAAGACCCAAAAGGAGACTGGTAATGGGTATGAAGCCGACTTCTGGACGTCACATAAATGAACTTCAGAGCCGTTCTTACCACTGGGGTGACAAATACATGTCTCAAATGGAAAGGCAGATACCCCTGTTTACTTCTACCTATCTTCTTTTGGTCATCTCATTGCTTTGTTGTATCCTAACATGACCACTGTGTGATGTTCTTCTGGCAACAGTTACCTTCAAGGCGTTTTAAACATGGCCCCCTGACAACTGCAGGCTTCAGGGAGAGTCCAATATCTCTAACAAATCCTATTATACTCATGACTTTGGTAACTGAATGATACCTAAACACACTTTTTTCTCCTTAGTTATTTTAAAGTTATGGTTAGTGTTTATTTAATTAGTGTAAGAGAATATTGTTGGGTAACATAGCATTCATCTGAAGAAATAGCATAAAAAGGTAATACATGTCAGAAACCTGTTCAAGCACATCAAGAAACCAGATAAATGCCAAGTGAACAACAAAGACAAGAATGCAACAGAGGAAGGTTGATGTCATACACACAACGTAGCAGGAAATAATTAAGAGATCAGTAGATGTCCTGTAAATAACAAGGATGGACAGTTGTCACATACAGTTAGGTCTATAAATATTTGGACAGAGACAATATTTTTCTAATTTTGGTTCTGTACATTACCACAATGAATTTTAAATAAAACAACTCAGATGCAGTTGAAGTGCAGACTTTCAGCTTTAATTCAGTGGGTTGAACAAAAATATTGCATAAAAATGTGAGGCAACTAAAGTATTTTTTAACACAATCCCTTCCTTTGAGGAGCTCAAAAGTAATTGGACAATTGACTCAAAGGCTATTTCATGGGCAGGTGTGTTCAAGTCCGTCATTATGTCATTATCAATTAAGCAGATAAAAGGCCTGGAGTTGATTTGAGGTGTGGTGCTTGCATGTGGAAGATTTTGCTGTGAACAGACAACATGCGGTCAATGGAGCTCTCCATGCAGGTGAAAGAAGCCATCCTTAAGCTGCGAAAACAGAAAAAACCCATCCGAGAAATTGCTACAATATTACGAGTGGCAAAATCTACAGTTTGGTACATCCTGAGAAAGAAAGCAAGCACTGGTGAACTCAGCAACGCAAAAAGACCTGGACATCCATGGAAGACAACAGTGGTGAATGATCACAGAATCATTTCCATGGTGAAGAGAAGCCCTTCACAACAGCCAACCAAGTGAACAACACTCTCCAGGGGGTCGGCGTATCGATATCCAAGTCTACCATAAAGAGAAGACTGCATGAAAGTAAATACAGAGGGTGCACTGCAAGGTGCAAGCCACTCATAAGCCTCAAGAATAGAAAGGCTAGATTGGACTTTGCTAAAGAACATCTGGAAAAACATTCTTTGGACAGATGAAACCAAGATCAACCTCTACCAGAATGATAGCAAGAAAAAAGTATGGAGAAGGCGTGGAGCATCTCATTATCCAAAGCATACTACATCATCTGTAAAACACGGTGAAGTCAGGCAGTGTGATGGCTTGGGCGTTCATGGCTGCCAGTGGCACTGGGACACTAGTGTTTATTGATGATGTGACACAGGACAGAAGCAGCCGAATGAATTCTGAGGTGTTCAGAGACATACTGTCTGCTCAAACCAGCTAAATGCAGTCAAATTGATTGGGCGGCGTTTCATGATACAGATGGACAATGACCCATAACATACAGCAAAAAGCAACTCAGGAGTTTATTAAAGCAAAGAAGTGGAACATTCTTGAACGGCCAAGTCAGTCAGCTGATCTTAACCAAATTGAGCATGAATTTCACTTGTTGAAGACTAAACTTTGGACAGAAATGCCCACAAACAAACAGCAACTGAAAGCCGCTGCAGTAAACGCCTGGCAGAGCATTAAAAAGGAGGAAACCCAGCATCTGGTGATGTCCGTGAGTTCAAGACTTCAGGCTGTCATTGCCAGCAAAGGGTTTTCAACCAAGTATTAGAAATTTTATAAACATTTTATTTCCTGTTATTTAATTTGTCCAATTTCTTTTGAGCCCCTGAAATGAAGGGATTGTGTTAAAAATGCTGCTCACATTTTTATGCAATCTTTTTGTTCAACCCACTGAATTAAAGCTGAAGGTCTGCACTTCAACTGCATCTGAGTTGTTTTATTTAAAATTCATTGCGGTAATGTACAGAACTAAAATTAGAAAAAAGTTGTCTCTGTCCAAATATTTATGGACCTAACTGTACACAGAGATTTCAAAGGTGATGGCTAAACTCAAAAGATAAAGGCTTTTATTTTTTATATGTATGCATTTGCTGGCACTAAATTCATTTATTAATAAGTATGAGCTTCTATCTTTATTCTGTGATTATTCTGAAACAGGCTCCTATGATGGATGCTCCCTCTTTGTCATTTGCCGAGGGGATAATTAAAGACGCAATGGGCAACTTTTCTCCTGCCTGGTTTCTGACTCAAAGAGGTTATATCAAACTTGTCCTAGTAGAGGATCATTTTCTTTCTTTAACCAATATGTTGACTTCTACCACATTACCTATCTCATTGGCACAATATTTAAATATAAGGAACAGCCATGATAATTCATTGAATTTGCTTTTAACCTCAGAGTTTTACTTTCTACAAATTTGCAAAACAAATGGCATTTAGTTTCCTGTGAGATGTAAGAAAAAATTGTGTTAATTTCTGGTCAGGACGGCACGGTGGCGCAGTGGTAGCGCTGCTGCCTCGCAGTTAGGAGACCCGGGTTCGCTTCCCAGGTCCTCCCTGGGTGGAGTTTGCATGCTCTCCCCGTGTCTGCGTGGGTTTCCTCCGGGCGCTCCGGTTTCCTCCCACAATCCAAAGACATGCAGGTTAGGTGGATTGGCGATTCTAAATTGGCCCTAGTGTGTGCTTGGTGTGTTTGTGTGTGTCCTGTGGTGGGTTGGCACCCTGCCCAGGATTGGTTCCTGCCTTGTGCCCTGTGTTGGCTGGGATTGGCTCCAGCAGACCCCCGTGACCCTGTATTTGGATTCAGCGGGTTGGAAAATGGATGGATGGATGGATGGATAATTTCTTGTCTTCAAGCCTCTCCAAATGCATTTGCCTGTCATTTAGCATTTCACTAAACAACTCTAGCAAGTTTAGACATTTTATTGAGCCATCAGATGTGTGTTCACAATGATGGCATTTGCAATCCTAAAGATGCATCAGAGACAGAAATGAAACTCGAAGCTTTATGCCTCATGGTGATTGTGAGCCATCAAATACAAGAATCAAGAAACAGAACAGTGCAGTGGCAAGGTAACTACAAGCGTCTTTCTGTGTAGTACGTTTTCCTGTAAAGTAAACACAGTAATGTGCATGAATGGACGTCTTGGTGTATCTTTGCATGGAAATCATGCAGCATGTAACAGCCTTAACAAACACGCTCCATTTCCCAGCATTACGCAGCTGCAGAAAAAAAAAACACAAAGAAAGAATGAAGTGTCTTGACCCCCAGAAACTTTTAAAATCTCTAAAATAATCTTTTTATTGAGTTTCATGGTTTGCAATTCTCATTCGTACTCCAGGGTAGGAGAAATTCTTATCCTAGTTAGACCTTTAATGCAATTCCTAAGGAGTAATTCTGATAAAATGCAGGCTCAGGTCAGGCTCTTGATAGAATAGTATGCGTAATCGTCTTTAATGTGGTGCTCAAAACGCATGTGCTGGCTCACTTCATCCATTTGGTGCCCCAATGTTTGTTTGTTGGGTGGCACAGTGGCGACCTCCATGGAGTTTGCATGTTCTCCCCGTGTCTGTGTGGGTTTCCTCCCGGTACTCTGGTTTCCTCCCACAGTCCAAAGACATGCAGGTTAGGTGCATTGGCAATCCTAAATTGTCCCTAGTGTGTGCTTGGTGTGTGGGTGTGTGTGCCCTGCGGGCCTGGCGTCCTGCCCGGGGTTTGTTTCCTGCCTTGTGCCCTGTGTTGACTGGGATTGGCTCCAGCAGACCCCTGTGACCCTGTAGTTAGGATATAGTGGGTTGGATAATGGATAGATGGATGTTTGTATGTTCATGTCTGGCAATGGATAAAGGCGTCACTTTGTTAAATGTTTCAATGCCTGATGAATAGGTTTATCAGATGAAGATTACGGAACTGCAAATCATTATGATGAAATTACATGTAACTTCCAGGAAACATTATTTAGCAAATACTGTGAATTATAAAAAAGTGAAAAAATGCAACATACAGCCATGTGCACGTTTTATTTTTCTACCAGATTTCAGACTTCCGTGTCCATCCATATTAACAGTTACAGTTTAAAACTGAAAAGAACATAAAAGAAAAAAAAGTCAAAACCACGAGATGAAATTGTACACAAGTAAAACGTACCACTGGAGCAGTTTTCTGGCATAAGTAAGTTAAGTGACTACTTGAGCCCATGCAACCCCAACACACAGAAAAGTTTGGTAATGAGGGGCCTCAAACAGGCATACTGCTTAGAAAAGTCGCGAAATAGCCTTGGTTCTGTGTCCACCATTTTTAAAAATAATCCTGCTCTTGATTTTCAACAAATTGGTGCATGCAAATACTAGTTTGTTTTCTTTGTAAAAAGGACAGAGCAGGCCTGGAGGAAGTTCTTATTTTGATGAAGTTGAAGAAGAGTCGTCTGGACAGAGCAGAAGTCAAAATATGCATAAGGAAGCAGCAAAGAAAGAACAAAGGACTTATTTGAGTAAAAATATGTACTGAATATGTAATTGTTAACATTGTTGCGAGTACCTTGAAGGTCACAACGAGACGCACACACACAAAACATAGATAACCCTGTAATGGACAAAACTCATGGGATGGCATCCCAGCCAGCACTAAACAGAGACCCTTACCCGGTTGGGAGGCCAGTGGAATGGAACAGTGGAAGGACCTGAGTAGATAAGAACTTGTGTATACGTATACGAATACGCTACATGGCAGCATCCTTGGGTTAGGATTCCACAGGGCATGCTGGGATATGTAGCCTCTGGTGGTGCCCCCGCCTGGCGTGCTGCTGGGGGTCACAATCTCTACTTTCAGGGCTTTCCGTTTGACCCAGAAGTGCTTCCAGTGGGTAATAGGTAAAAGATGCCCCTCGACCTCATCCATGCGGGAGGGGAGGGGAGCTGGACAGCATTCGCCTGAGAAGAGTTGAGGAGAAAGGCGAGAAAGAGTTTGTTTGATTTGTGCTGTGCTAAAAGAAGTATTTTTTAAATAGAATATATGTATTTGATGTGTCAGTGAGGCTGGGTTTGGGGTTTGGAGGGTGCTGTTGAGCCCCCCTACTGGTCACAACCCATAGTAAACATCATTATTTCAGACCAACAAGGGGAAAACTTGCAGCACTTCCCAAACCTTCCTCTTGTTTAGGCCACAGGAAATGCCCATTAAAGTAACAAATTCAAGAGATGAAATGTCATAACCACTGAGTCTCCCACTCCTTTACACAATGACTCCCCAAGAAAAAGACTTTTCTGTGCTTTTTCCCACTGATCTTCCACTCGGCTTCAGACTCTGCTCACTTTCTTCCTTCTTCTTGAAGGGTCTCTGAGGAGCGCTCAACTTGCCTGCCTGTCTTACAACCCCACTAGAAGTTTATCGGGCCACACAGCTGTGGCAGCAACCGTGGTGTCCATCAGAGCCTGCCAACCCAAGTGTGAGTGTTGCAATTGTCCCTGTGTCTGATTCATCCCCTGTTACAGGTGATGGTGCCGGACTATATCTGGCTAGAGTTGGGACTCTGAGTGGGCCCAGAGTCTAACAAGGTGAATGTGAGCATAAAACTGAGTTAAAATCAAATGTCAAAAAGCTTTCTCCAGTTTAGCTAAGGTCTTAAATTTGTAAACAAAGTAAAGACAATGATAGGAACATGTGGAGTGATCTTGAGTAAGATGGCCACCAAGACTTTGCCCTCTAGTGAAACATGATGTCTTCTTTCTTCTTCTTCTTCTTTCGGCTGCTCCCGTCAGGAGTCGCCACAGCAGATCATCTTCTTCCATGTCTTTCTGTCCCCTGCGTCTTGTTCTGTTACACCCATCACCTCCATGTCCTCTCTCACCACATCCATAAGCCTTCTCTTAGGCCTTCCTCTTCTCCTCTTCCCTGGCAGCTCTATCCTTAATATCCTTCTCCCAATATACCCAGCATCTCTCCTCTGCACATGTCCAAACCAACGCAATCTCGCCTCTCTGACTTTGTCTACCAACCGCCCATCTTGAGCTGACCCTCTAATGTCCTCAATTCTAATCCTGTACATCCTCGTCACACCCAATGCAAATCTTAACATCTTTAACTCTGCCACCTCCAGCTCAGTCTCCTGCTTTCTGGTCAGTGCCACCGTCTCCAACCCAAATTGACAAAAATCCAAAATGCTGAAATGATAATGTGATTATTGCATAACAATCAAAGGGCAAAAAATAAACAAAAGCTATCAAAAACAATAATAATGATAAAATGTTACGATTTTTATTTCATGTGTGACAATGCATCGCCACAATAATGACAAATTTCAAATAATGAATCTACCCAAATGATGACCAGTCAAAGAGGTCCAGCAGGTCATACTGGGAAATTATTCTGTGAAAAAGACATTGAGACAAAACTTATGCAATACTTTCTATAAAGTTTCAATAACTTTTGTGTCTCATTTTTTTTTCGACAATAACATATCAAAAACATTCCATTTATCAATATACTTATGTTAGGTCAGATTATCTCAGGTTACAACGTGAGTTACCACAGCCATGCTGATGTCACACAGCTGTACTTATCTATAGCACCTGATGACACAGACTCTCTCGATTCACTAACACAATGTCTGACTAGTATCTCTGAATGGATGAATAGTAATTTTCTCAAACTAAATAAAGAAAAAACTGAAATTTTAGTAATTGGCAATAATGGATTCAATGAGGTTATCAGAAATAAACTGGATGCATTAGTCAAGACGGAAGTAAAAAGCTTAGGGGTAATTGACTGTAATCTGAATTTTAAATCGCATATTAATCAGATCACTAGGACAGCATTTTTTCACTTAAGAAACATAGCTGAAGTTAGACCTCTTATATCACTGAAAGATGCTGAGAAATTAATTCACGCGTTTGTTTTCAGTAGACTAGATTACTGTAACGCACTCCTCTCAGGACTACCCAAAAAAGACATAAATCGTTTGCAATGAGTGCAGAATGCAGCTGCTAGAATCTTAACTAGGAAAAGAAAATCCGAACACATTTCTCCAGTTTTGATGTCACTACACTGGTTGCCTGTGTCATTCAGGATTGACTTTAAAATTCTGCTTATGGTTTATAAAGCCTTAAATAATCTCGCTCCATCTTATATATCGGAATGTCTGACACCTTATATTCCAAATCATAACCTTAGATCCTCAAATGAGTGTCTCCTTAGTACTCCAAGAACAAAACTTAAAGAAGTGGTGAGGCGGCCTTCTGCTGTTATGCACCCAAAATCTGGAATAGCCTGCCAATAGGAATTCGCCAGGCTGATACAGTAGAGCACTTTAAAACACTGCTGAAAACACATTACTTTAACATGGCCTTCTCATAACTTCACTTTAACTTAATCCTGATACTCTGTATGTTCAATTCATCATAATAACTATTCATAGTGGCTCCAAAATCCGAACTGACCTCTACTCTCTCTTCTGTTTCTTTTTCCAGTTTCTTTGTGGTGGTGGCTACTCAAAGCATCATGATGCTCCAACATTGATGGACTGAAAGCCAGAAGTCTACGTGACCATGATCATCAAGTCCTTCCATGAGAACCTTAAATCCAAAGAGGACTGTTTCATTTATGTTAGGTAGATTGCCCAGAGGGGACTGGGCGGTCACTTGGTCTGGAATCCCTACAGATTTTATTTTTTTTCTCCGGCCTCTTGGGTTTTTTTTTTTTTTTCTGTCCACCCTGGCCATCGGACCTTACTTATTCTATGTTAATTAATGTTGACTTATTTTTATTTTTTATTGTGTCTTCTATTTTTCTATTCTTCATTTTGTAAAGCACTTTGAGCTACTGTGTGTATGAAAATGTTCTATATAAATAAATGTTGTTGTTGTTGTTATCCATTTCCTATCCCGCTTATCCAGTTTACTCCAGCTACCATAAAAAACCTCACAAAGTTCCATTCCATCTGAAGTAGTGTGGTGCTGAGGTGTCACCCGTTGCATGGATGCGCTCGGTCCTAATCTGGGATCCTGAGTTGGTTTGTCGTGTGGTGGGTGCAGCAATGCACTGTATCAGCGTGGGCTCCTAACCTGTCTCTCTTATCCACTTTAGGGATGTGGCGATTTGTACCAGTCCAAGAAGCATTATGTTCAAGGTAGGACAAGCAGCCTCCCCATTGCAGATGTTTCAAGGTGTACAAATGAATTTATAAAAGCTGTGTAAATGTAAATGATGCCACAGTGGTTAATACTGTACTATTAATATATCTTTTATATGTATATGTTTGTGTTATTTTTGTATATGCAGGTGGAGGCAAGGGATCTGTGCCAGCAATCAGAAGGTTGCCATTTCAGATCCCATAAGCACCAGAAGAGACTCTACTCCATTGGGCCCCTAAGCAAGGACCTTAACCTGCAATTGCTCTGTCCTAGGCATGACGTTAATTTGCACCCAGCCCTGCAAGCTGGTCCTCCAACTTGCAGGGAAATCTTGGGGGTTGGTGGCAGGATTGGCACTCCAGCCACCATAAAAACCTCACATTGTCCAGTGTGGTGCTGAGGTGTCACCCATTGCACAGCTGCACTCGGACCTCAATCCAGGTGGTTCGCCGTGTGGTGGGTGTGGCAATGCGCTGTAATCAGCAGATGCTCCCAACCCGTCTCTTTTTGTATGAGTAGATTCTAATTTTCAAGCCTGTTTAGCAATTTGTCCTGATGTCGCAAAAAGTTCAATTTCCTTACCCTCTTGATTTTCTGCATTTACACAATACTATTAGTATTGATCACATGACCACAAGTGCCGTGATCGTGACATCACATAAATAAGGTGACACTCGCATATCCCTCTGTGGATCAATAAAAACCCCTCACTGGGTCACATGTTCTGGGCCTGCACCAAATTAACATCATTCTGGACCAAAATTTTGAATTACCTTTCAGACAGCCTTGGTCTCACAGTCCCTCCTAACCCATTAACAGCTGTGTTTGCGGTTTAAAGTGGAGAAAGACAAACAAACTCCCCTCCTTGAACCGTCACCTTATCGTGGTGGAGGGGTTTGCGTGTCCCAATGATCCTAGGAGCTATGTTGTCCGGGGCTTTATGCCCCTGGTAGGGCCACTCAAGGCAAACTGGTCCTAGGTGAGGGATCAGACAAAGAGCGGTCCAACAAACCTCTGATGAAGAATAAAAACCTTGGACGACGTTTTCCCTTGCCCGGGCGCGGGTCACGGGCCCCCTCTGGAGCCAGGCCTGGAGGTGGGGCTCGATGGTGGCGCCTGGTGGCGGGCCTGCACCCATTGGGCTCGGCCGGGCACAGCCCGAAGAGGCAACGTGGGTCCTCCTCCCCATGGGCTCACCACCTATGGGAGGGGCCAAGGAGGTTGGGTGCAGTGTGAGTTGGGTGGTAGCCGAAGGGGGACCTTGGCGGTCTGATCCTCGGCTACAGAAACTGGCTCTTGGGACGTGGAATGTCACCTCTCTGAAGGGGAAGGAGCCTGAGCTAGTGCGCGAGGTCGAGAGGTTCCGGCTAGATATAGTCGGACTCACCTCGACGCACAGCTTGGACTCTGGAACCAATCTCCTTGAGAGGGGCTGGACTCTCTACCACTCTGGAGTTGCCCCGGTGAGAGGCCGAGCAGGTGTGGGCATACTTATTGCCCCGACTGGAGCCTGTGCATTGGGGTTTACCCCGTGGACAGAGGGTGGCCTCCCTCCGCCTTCGGGTGGGGGGAAGGGTCCTGACTGTTGTTTGTGCGTATGCAGCAGTTTGGAGTATCCACCCTTTTTGGAGTCTCTGGAGGGTTGCTAGAGGGCATACCTTCTGGGATTCCCTCGTTTTGCTGGGAGACTTCAATGCTCACGTGGGCAATGACAGTGAGACCTGGAAGGGCGTGATTGGGAGGAATGGCCCCGATCTGAACCCGGCGGTGTTTTGTTATTGGACTTCTGTGCTCGTCACGGATTGTCCATAACGAACACCATGTTCAAGCATAAGGGTGTTCATATGTGCACTTGGCACCAGGACACCCTAGGCCTCAGTTCGATGATCGACTTTGTGGTGGTGTCGTCGGACTTGCGGCCATATGTCTTGGACACTCGGGTGAAGAGAGGGGCGGAGCTGTCAACTGATCACCACCTGGTGGTGAGTTGGCTTCGATGGTGGGGAAGATGCGGTCAGACCTGGTAGGCCCAAGCGTGTTGTGAGGGTCTGCTGGGAGCGGCTGGCAGAGTCCCCTGTCAGAAGTAGCTTCAACTCCCACCTCCGGCAGAACTTCAACCCGTCCCGAGGGAGGTGGGGA
Source organism: Polypterus senegalus (assembly GCF_016835505.1). Classification (NCBI taxonomy): domain Eukaryota; kingdom Metazoa; phylum Chordata; class Cladistia; order Polypteriformes; family Polypteridae; genus Polypterus; species Polypterus senegalus. The sequence goes on along the minus strand of NC_053154.1, from coordinate 32,991,221 downwards.
CATTGAGTCGAATGGGCCATGTTCCGTGCCTCTATTGTTGAGGCGGCTGACCGGAGCTGTGGCCGCAAGGTGGTCGGTGCCTGTCGTGGCGGCAATCCCGAACCCGTTGGTGGACACCGGCGTGAGGGATGCCGTCAAGCTGAAGAAGGAGTCCTATAGGACTTTTTGTCCTGTGGGTCTCTGGAGGCAGCTGATAGGTACCGGCAGGCCAAGCGAACGCTGCTTCGTTGTTGCTGAGGCAAAACTCGGGCATGGGAGGAGTTTGGAGAGGCCATGGAGAACGACTTTGGACGGCCGAGGAGATTCTGGTCCACCGTCCGGCGTCTCAGGAGGGGAAGCAGTGCAGTGTCAACACCGTATATGGTGGGGATGGTGCGCTGCTGACCTCACTTCGGGCGCTTGGGTCGGTGGGAGGAGTACTTCAAGACCTCCTCAATCCCACTAACATGCCTTCCAATGAGGAAGCAGAGCCTGGGGACTCTGAGGTGGGCTCTCCCATTTCTGGGACTGAAGTCACCGAGGTGGTCAAAAAACTCCTTGGTGGCAGGGCCCCGGGGTGGATGAGATACGCCCGAGTTCCTTAAGGCTCTGGATGTTGTAGGACTGTCTTGGTTGACACGTCTCTGCAACATCGCATGGACATCGGGACAGTGCCTCTGGATTGGCAGACCGGGGTGGTGGTCCCGCTCTTTAAAAAGGGGGACCGGAGGGTGTGTTCCAACTATAGAGGGATCACACTCCTCAGCCTCCCTGGAAAAGTCTATTCGGGGTTCTGGAGAGGAGGGTCCGTCGGATAGTCAACCTCGGATTCAGGAGGAACAGTGTGGTTTTCGTCCTGGTGCGGAACAGTGGACCAGCTCTTCACCCTTAGCAGAGTCCTGGAGGGTGCATTGGAGTTTGCCCGACCGGTCTACATGTGTTTTGTGGACTTGGAAAAGGCATTGACCGTGTCCCTCGGGAATCCTGTGGGGGTGCTCGGGAGTATGGGGTACGGACCCCTGATAAGAGCTGTTCGGTCTCTGTACAACGGTGTCAGAGCTTGGTCCGCATTGCCGGCAGTAAGTCGAGCCCGTTTCCAGTGAGAGTTGGACTCCGCCAGGGCTGCCCTTTGTCACCGATTCTGTTCATAACTTTTATGGACAGAATTTCTAGGCGCAGCCAGGGTGTTGAAGGGGTCGGTTTGGTGGACTCAGGATTGGGTCACTGCTTTTGCAGATGATGTTGTCCTGTTTGCTTCATCAGGCCGTGATCTTCAGCTCTCTGGATCGGTTCGCAGCTGAGTGTGAAGCGGCTGGGATGAGAATCAGCACCTCCAAATCCAAGAGCATGGTCCTCAGCCGGAAAAGGGTGGAGTGCCCTCTCAGGGTTGGGGGAGAGATCTTGCCCCAAGTGGGAGGAGTTCAAGTATCTCGGGGTCTTGTTCACGAGTGAGGGAAGAATGGAGCGTGAGATCGACAGGTGGATCGGTGCGGCATCCGCAGTGATGGGGGCTCTGCATCGGTCTGTCGTGGTGAAAAGGAGCTGAGCCGTAAGGCAAAGCTCTCAATTTACCAGTCGATTTACGCTCCTACCCTCACCTATGGTCATGAGCTATGGGTAGTGACCGAAAGAACGAGATTGCGATTGCAAATGAAATGAGTTTCCTCCACAGGGTGTCTGGGCTTTCCCTTAAAGATAGGGTGAGAAGCTCAGTCATCCGGGAGGGGCTCAGAGTAGAGCCGCTGCTCCTCCGCATCGAGTGGAGTCAGATGAGGTGGCTCGGGCATCTGATCAGGATGCCTCTTGGACGCCTCCCTGGTGAGGTGTTCGGGCACGCCCAACCGGGAGGAGGCCCCGGGGAAGACCCAGGACACGCTGGAGGGACTATGTCTCCCGGCTGGCCTGGGAACGCATTTGGGATTCTCCCGGAAGAGCTGGAAGAAGTGGCGGGGAGAGGGAAGTCTGGGCCTCTCTGCTTAAGCTGCTGCCCCCGCGACCCGACCTCGGATAAGCGGAATGAGGATGGATGGATGGATGAAGACAAACAAACTGTGATTGCATTCATTACACTTTTGGCACGGAGACTCATTCTGATAAACTGGAACAACCCAAACTCTCCTCTTTTAAGTCAGTGGGAAACCAATGTGTTATATTATTTGAAGTTGGAAAAAATCAAATACTCAGTTAGAGGATCTGTACAGACTTTTTTCAAAACATGGCAGGATCTAATTAGTAATATTTTAAAATAAGCTCTTAAAGCACAGAGGAAGGAATTATTTCTTTATTTCTTTGTCTTCTGCATTTATCTCTATTGGCTTATCAAACTCATCAATTTAGGTATGTTTACAAGCCTTAAATTTTACTCCATTGGCCTTGCTCTCTCTCTCAGGGGTAGGAGTCGACTTGTTTTCAATTCTACTTTTTGTAAAAATTGATTGATTTGTATGGAATGATTGTAATAAAAATAATAAAATCTCAACAAAAAAATAAAACCCCGTTGCTCTTTAGTGCTAGTTAGGTTTATATTCAAGCAGGCCCTCGCATTGAGTTTTGCTTTTCTGGTTGTGACCTCTCTTCAGTATTTTTTACTAATGATACTCAGGTTTATATTCCCGTCTGCAACTCTGCAATAAATCAACTGCACAACTCTCTTTCTGAACTAAGATCCTGGATGGCTAATAATGTTCTTGCTCTGAATCAAAATAAAATGGAGGTGCTTATAGTGAGTCCATCAGCTAAAGGCCAAATTGGTCTTGGACTTCTCGGCTCTTTCTCTGTCATTTGCAAACCTCAAGTCCGCAATCTTGGTGTTGTCTTTGATAGTAACCTCTCTTTTGAGAAACAAGTAAATTCTGTAGTCAAGAGTTGCTTTTTCCAGCTTCGTCTATTAGGTATGATCAAGCCTTTTTTATCTTCTACAGATCTTGAGAAAGCTACTCATGCTTTTATTTTTTCTCGCCTTGATTATTGCAACTTGCTGTATTCTGGGATTAGCAAATCACTGATACACAGATTACAGTTGGTCCAGAATGCTGCAGCTCGCTTTCTGACTGGGGCAAGAAAGTATGACTCCGTTTCTCCAAATTTAGCTTCTTTACGCTGGCTGCCTGTCAGTTTTCAAATTGATTTTAAAATCTTGTTGCTAGTTTTTAAATATTTACACGGGCTATCGTCCTGCCTTTTTATCCAAATTGCTGTTTTACACCAGCTATCCGGAGCTCTTAGATCTTCTGGTCAGTTGTCTCTTGTTGTCCCTCGTACCAAGTGTAAAACTAAGGGGGAGAGGGTCTTTACAGCTGCTGCCCCTCGCCTGTGGAACTCTCTACCTCATCATATAAAGGAGTCATCTACAATTGAACTGTTCAAAACGAGATTAAAGACTCATTTCTAGTCACTTGCATTCCGTGACCTTCAGTAATACTGATGGTTTCCTCATTGTGATTATGTAACATTACTTCTATTTATTATGTATTTTATTTATGTTCATTTATTTTATTTCTATTTATGTTAATTGTATGTTTTCTTTTATTCTATTATTGTAACGCACTTTGGCTACAGCATTCCTATGTTGTTTTAAATGTGCTATATAAATAAATTGACATTGACATTGACTTCCTCTTCGTTTTGCTATTTTTGATCCTGGTGCTTGGTTTCATTTTGAGATTCTGGTATTTTGTCTTTCACTAGCTTTGTGGCCACAATTTTCTCACTTTTTATCATCTCCAAGTTATTTTTTTAACACTCACAATTATTCTCTGGGCCTTTGTGTCATAACACTATCACATAGTTCCAGGGGCCTGGGTTCAACTCATGGCCTAATTACTGTCAGATGATACCAGACAATGTGGATTAGCGGATAATCTAGAATACGCTGAATCATTACAGAGGGACCTGGACAGCATACAGACTTGGGCAAATTTGTGACAGATGAAATGTAATTTGAGTGACCAATATAAAGGACCTGGAGAGTCCTGCCTTCCCTATAGCCCGGAAGTATTAGTGGATCAGAAAGACAAAAACACCAAAGTACTTCCGGGCTGCTTAAAAGAACTTGAATTCTCCAACTGACCCGAGTCAGGAACTACAAAACTATATAAAGGACTGCTGAAAACCCAGAAGGTGAGCCAGAGTCAGGTGGAAGTGGACAAAGCTTGCTGGGAGGTGAGGAGAAGAAAGAGAATTCTATTGTGTTGATCATTTAATTGTTTATTGTTGGCTGTGGTGCTGAAAATTTGAAAGTACACCTTATGAGACGGATTTAGGAGTCGTAGTGAACTCGACAATATCTACTGCCAGACAGTTTTCAGAAGCCATTAACAAGGCAAACAGAATGTTAGGTTATGTAGCACCCTGATGTTTGGAGTACAAGTCCTAGGAGGTTCTGCTGAAGCTTTATAACACACTGGTGAGGCCTCATCTGGAGTTCTGTGTGCAGTTTTGGTCTCCAGGCTACAAAAAGGACATAGCAATGCTGGGAAAAGTCCAGAGAAGAGCGACTAGACTGATTGCAGAACTGAAAGGGATAAATTAGTATGAAAGATTAAAGCATTTGAACTATTTCAGTTTAAGCAAATGGAGATTAAGAGGTGACATGATTGAGGTGTTTAAAATTACAAAACTAATTAATGCAATGGATCCACAGGATCACAGCTGGAAACTTGTTAAGTCTTTCCTCACACAGTGAACTAAAGACACATGCTATAAATGACCAAGTAGTGTGGTGGACAGCAGGACTCTAGAGCACTGAAAGGCAACCTTTTTCGAGTTTTGGCGCAGTAAGTCCAAAAATGTTCTTTCGCGGCGCACCTAAGGGACTGCCCATAAATAAAATCGTGACGAGAATAAACTATGTATGAATTTTTCTAGATAAAGTTTAATTAAAATTACCGTAAATAAAAAGCGAGTGATAATCGTTGAGAATTAAATTACAAGGAAGTATCGAATGCTTGCGTCACAGCAAAATGTTTTTCACCACAAAGAACTTGTAAAGGTCACTGAGTTTACAAAGTTTACTGTGTTGATCAGCGGTGTCAGAGCGAAAATAAGGTTAATTTTTCCATAGTAATACTCAGACGATTAAGTGGTGAGAGCTGCAGCTACAGCGATACTCTCTCGTCGGCAAGAGCCGAAATGTAGCGTTCGTATTTTCTCGTTCTATATTTGCTCCGCCTTCTTCTATCCGCACAGTGAGTGAGATCTTCTAACAACAAGACTTTTTAAGTCTCATGAGATGTGTTTTTGACACCGCTGGTGTTGATATTATGATGAATGTTGAACAGCGAAAATTTAAACTTGCTTTCAAAATAAATACATTCGTTTATTCAACAATCTGATTAACCGTTATCGTTTTCTAACATAAAATTTTTTTTAAACATTATCTTTTTAATCAACCAAAAGTTCAAAAACACTAGCAATTTTAAATATTTTACAAAAGTTTTCGCGGCACCCCTAGAAAATTCCAGTTGCCCTACAATGCTCTACAGGGCCATTCAAAACTCAACCCGGTGTCGTTTTAGAGGAATTGGGTGGAACTTTGCTGAGTTGAATGGACTTTTCCCTTCAAACATTTTTCTAATCTTCTAATGTTTTAATGTACATGTCTTTGTGGAGTTTCCATGACCCCTCCATGTCCAGACGGGTTTTCTCTGTGTACTCCAGTTCATTCCAAAGCCTTTCAAGTGGCTTAGTGTCAGTGACCGTAGGCATGCAATGGATTGTCTTCCTGTCTAGACTTGGCTTGCTTTTTATGCAGTGGTAAGGCTTGTAATAGAAAAACAAATATCAGGATAATGGTTGACAATATGTGATAGTTTCCCAAAGAATTTCAGGTTTGCTTGTTGATCTTGTAAGAAGAAAACCTGCAATCAATTTACAAATAAACAGCTCAATCCTAAAAAGAAAAAGAAGCAGCCAAACTTTAGCTAATGAATGGCTGAACACGCAGACTGCTTTAACTTGCATTACTAGGCACTTTGGAATGCACTCAGCACTCACTCTCAGGACTCGTTCCATTGACCTTTGTCCAGCAAGAAGGCCAACAGTCTTCCCAGAGTCACACAGAGGTCTTTCATCCTTTACTCTTATACATTTCTGCCATTATTTCCTCCATTTATTCATCAAACAGACACTGACTGCTATTAAAATCATTTATCACTTATTTGAGTTTCAAAAAAGTCACCCTTGCTTTAATGAAACTGCATGATGAATGTTTTCAATTGAAAGCTTGAGGTGCACGTCTTGTCTGTAGCTGAGATTTCATTTTTCCAGTTCCTTAACGTTGCAAAGGTCAACTCTTATATTCATCTGTCCGGACCTTCATCACCTCTTTTCCAGATTGCTTTCATTCTTTTTCAAACGGTCTATCTCACACTTTTCCACTCCATCTGAACTAGTGTGGTCTGAGGTATCACCCGTTGCATGGCTGCACTTGGGTCTTAACCTGGGATCCTGAGTTGGTTTGTCGTGTGGTGGGTGCGGCGATGCACTGTATCAGTGCATGCTCCTAACCCTCTCCCCCTATCTTCATAAAGTATCAATGACTGCTATATGATCAAGATGCAGCTTCCTGAGTTTTAACTGGCACCAAATTCATAGTGATCACATGACCTCTCATCTGGAATTTCTACACTGGCTTCCTCTCAGATGCTAGATCATGTCTAAAAGTCGACCTATTAACTCAGAAAGTTGTCAGTACCAATGACTCGGATAAGATGTTGAGTGAGGTCTCTAATAGCAACTGAAGAAGACACCAAATAAGCCAACAATTCACCTCAGAACAGTACAATTATTAAAAAAACATAAGTGTGGATGACCACAGAGAGTAATGAAACAAATTATATACAACAAAACCTGATCCAGGTGGCTTAACTTGCCCATCTCAATGAACCACAACAAACTCCCATCACTCTCCTTTCCTGTCTAACAGTCTCTCTCTCTCTCCCTTGCTGTTCCTTCAGCCATTTGAGTCCTTGCACCCACCTCAACCCCCAACTCTAAGCTAACATGCCTTTTGTGTCAGCTTTAAGCCTCTTTCCTAGTTCAAGTCCACCCAAATTCATCTATCCATCCATCCATTTTCTAACCCGCTGAATCCGAACACAGGGTCACGGGGGTCTGCTGGAGCCAATCCCAGCCAACACAGGGCACAAGGCAGGAACCAATTCTGGGTAGGGTGCCAACCCACCGCAGGACACACACACAAACACACCCAGCACACACTAGGACCAATTTAAAATCGCCAATCCACCTAACCAGCATGTCTTTGGACTGTGGGAGGAAACCGGAGCGCCCGGAGGAAACCCACGCAGACACGGGGAGAACATGCAAACTTCACGCAGGAAGGACCCAGGAAGTGAACCCGGGTCTCCTAACTGCGAGGCAGCAGCACTACTGCGCTACCGTGCACCCAAATTCATTTCCAAGTTAATGACCCCCGGGCTAAGGCAACATCTGGCTCTCAAGCACTAATAGGCCAATATAAATTATGCACCTCCTGTTACTTGTGATCATAAAGACCCCTATACTCATAGCTTTGTCTTGCCCTCCATTGACCGTTAGGTGTTTCCACCCTATTATCCCTTTGCTTGCCTTACTTGACCTAACCCTTTCTATTGGACCCATGCAGAAACTTTCTTTATTTCCCAAGTGCTTCACACTCTGCTGGACCATCTCCCTCTGGCATTTTACCTGCACTGCCATTACCAGCCCACATTTTCTTCTCTGATCTAGGGCTGTGTTGAGCCTTGTACCCCTTTTAATCATCTTTAACCCCTTTCATCTTTCACACACCATTTAAACTCTTGAGGTAACTGAGATCTTCTGACATTGATCATCTCACCTGATCAAAGTGCTGCCAAGTCCACACAACTGTTTTAAATGTCCATTAAATACCTGTCATCTGCACTACTGCCTTCCGTTAACACCACTCACCCAGAGTTTCATTCTACAAACTGACACAGTTATGGTTAGATATATTGCAGTTTCAGCTGATTTCTTTGTCCGGGTCGCGTCATTCCTTATTCAAATCTGAGTATTCCCAAGTAGCTCTTGCAGTCCCTCCACTCTGCCTTTCTGCTTTGACTTGAACAGTGCTTTTCATTTAACTTGGCTCGAGAGTTACTCAGATTCTCTGTTGTCTATGTTGTGGTTCCAGTGGAGTCTTTTTGTTATGCTTTTGACATTTTTATCATTATATCTCTTGTTGTTTATTACAACAATGACATAATCACAGAGTCATTTTGAATGATCTTCTTGCAGCCATCCTGTGGTATTCTTGCATGGAAATATTGTTTACAGGTTGCTACGCCCAATCATGAGCCATAGAAGTCATCTGATATGTTCATTTAATATGGTCATCTTGTTCTCTCTATAAAAGATGGTGGCATGCAGAAGTTATATCCTAGTGTTGGATCAGGTTTTGTACAAATAATCTTTGTGTTTGACATTAGTGTTACTTAGAAGAAAGAACATCAAGTCAGTGAAAGAATTTCTGGGCTCATGATCTCCGCTGTTTATCTTTTCTGTTTTGATCTCCTTAATTTTTTTTCTTTGAACTGTTTGGTGTTCAGACTAGCACCAGTCTTTTGGTTACACTCTTGCACTGTCTCCTGGTTATGTTCTAAACCAAGGTATTTATTCTCTTTTTCACCGTATTACCCTCCATTCCAATCTCGTTCACTCTATAAAGGGACCTTGTAATGGTTTGGCCTGCACTCTGCCCATGGCTTGCTGCCTCTTATTTTTTCAGCCATTGCCCTGTTCATTATTTGTCAAAATCCACCTTGAGCTTGGCTAAGTGTGATACCTGAATTAGTGTGCTATTCCTTTTAATGGTGCTCATGCCTTTCTGCCCAGACCTCATTCCAAGTCGAGCTAAGTTACGTTTACTGTCATGTGTACGTAGAACTATGAAATACTTTGTCAGAAGAGTTGACAAAAACAAATGTAAAAATAAAAAAAAAATGCATACATACGTAAAAGTATACATAGCATGCAACATATATATAGCCAATCCCAGCCAACACAGGACACAAGACAGGAACTAATCCAGGTCTGTGATACGGTTTCCTCCTGATCAGACTGATTTAGCCACGTCATTTTTTTCTATATATTGCCTTTGATTCTTGTAAGTCTAAGCATTATCCTCTGATGAGGATCCCTGGCAGGGGTTGAAAGCTCAGGAATAAAAACTACTTTATGATACATCATTAATTTTTTCTCCCTTTGTGGATCTCCATCTGCAAATATATATATATATATATATATATATATTCTAGACATTAAGCCTGTTACAATAATGGCCGCTAGAACAGTAGTGCATAAACATTTGTAGGAACAGTCTATATTAAATGGCAAGGGACCTTGTATGTGGCTGTAATATGTGTCACTGTATTGTGTGCCTTTAATTTTCTCTCTCAGTAATAGTGGTTTGTATTTCTGTAAAATGCCTGTAATTTTGTCAGACAGTAATATAGTGGAACCTCAGTGGAACTGAGTTTTAAGCACAGGGAAAAAAAATGAACATTTGAAAAATCCATAATCTAATAAACAACCAAGAAAAGTAACATTGCCACAAAGCATGCGTGCGCCTGCGTGTGTATGTGTGTGCCTGTCTGACTCTGTCCTGGGCCTGCGTGCGTGTGTGTGCATGTGTGTGTGCGTATCTGTCCCCCATGCGGGCCTGCCTGTGTGTGTGTGTGTGTGAGTGTGTGTCTCTCTCTCGTGCGTGCGTGCATGTCAGTCTATCGCGCGGGCCTGCCTGCTTGCCTGCGTGCGTGCGTGTGTGTGTCTGTCTGTCTGTCTGTCTCTCATGCGCACACACCTGTGTGTGTTTGTCTCTCTCTCTCTGCACACACTGGGAATGCACAGGAAGAGACTGAACACGTGCCGTGTGGCCCCGCGCATGCGCACTTCACCAGAAGGCCAAATGTCCGCTGTAAATTGACTCGCCAATGTCCGATCTTTTTCTTGATTTCGGGATTTGGCAAGCCAGTTTGCGAAAAAACATGGGGCCACAGTCGGAAGAAAAACAGCATGAGCAGCGATTTGTTGTGTACTTACTAGTGCAATTGCATTGGCGGCTCTTGTTCAGAAAGCAGATGCCACTTGGTTGTTTCACAATAATTAAGATTAGGTATATACATATTACATTTCTGTGATCATTTGTGCCCTAAAATAGTGACTTAACATCAGGGACCTATTTTATTGACCTTAAGGTTGGTGTTTGGGCGAGGGGAAGGCCGTCTAAAGTGGTGTCCGCTTTCTGAACAAGACTCACCTTGAGCAGTTTCTCATGCAGAATGGAAAACTCACTTCTGAATCTGCATCCGAAATTTTTAAGAATCTTCACAGCTTGAGTGGATAGTCTCAGACCTCGTGGCCATAATGCGAAATGGCCGGCCAAATCGGGAACCGGCTGAACTTCAGGTTTTGGCCGTAACATATGTTTATATACATATATATATATTGTCACACACGTGCAACTAGGAGCGAGCTGAATGAACCAAGTGGAGGTGATTACCCGCCAGGCCAGGGGTGGCAGGGTGCTTAAACCTATTTCTGTTATTTCTGCAGATCAAATACGGGAAAACCTGCCTGATCTGATGTCACTTCCAGTTCCAGCACCCAGACTGACGTCACTTCCGAATTACAAACTATAAAATCCTCCATCTTGCCTAACTAAGTCAATTCATTCTGGGAACTCAAGCAAGCAACATCATTGTGTTGAATTTAAATCTTTTGCAGCCATGAACAATATACAGGTGGCTGCCCCAAACCTTTTTCAGTGTGTTGAGATTCGTTCTTTCATAATATTATACATATATATATATATATATATATATATATATATATATATATATATATATATATATATATATATATATATATATATATATATATATATATATATATATATATATGTAATATATACAATATTTGTTCTTATGATTAACTGTTCAGTAGAAACTGTCCTTGAATCTACTGGTGTGGGTGACAATAGCCCCATATATCTGCATTGTAGGCACTTCACAGAGTAATGTGCTATGCCCCGCTCTGTACTCTTGTTCACCAATGACTGTGTGGCCAGACACAGGACCATCTCCATCTAAATTTGTTGATGACACCGCTATCATATGCCTGATTATCAGCAACCATAAGTGCGTCAACATGCACCTTAATAACCCAGTTATTCACAGAAGTCTGATTTCTAAAATGTCATGTAAACCCGTACTCTGTTTAGAGAAACCATGGTATTGATCTCTGAAAAACCAGGTTAAGACACAAAGCTTTCTCTGTGACTAACCTGGTTATGTGGCCTTCTAAAGCCTCAAAGAGGTTGCAGTTAAGGATTTTGTAGTCTGTACATTTGTGTTCCACTCTGTTATCCTGTGCATGTGCTTACTTCCCCCACACTTCCAGCAACAGTGGGTCAAAAGGCACCCAATGCCTGAACAAACTTATCAGGAAAGTCTGCTCCATCACAGGGCCAGCCCTGGACACTCTTGTGATAAAGAGGATGGTGGCAAAGTTAGATGCCATTAGGAAAAGTCCCTTCCAGGAGGCACTTTCTTGGAGCACTTTTAGCTAAAGGGCTCATTCCTCCACAGTGTGAAACAATTGTTGGCTTATTGGGAATCTCTTCTGCCCAGTGCTATAAGCAATTCAGTGCTTATAGTTTTTAAATTCTTTTTGCAATTTTTGTATAATAGAAATGTATTTATTTATTTATGCATTTATCTATTTATTATTCCTGTTAGTCTGAATTTTTGTTTTTTATGTTTCTTTTGCAGCATGCATCTAAATTTCCCCTTGGGTTTAATAAAATGTATCTAATCTAGTGTAATCCAACTTTGTGTTGATGAGTTGAACATATAGAGCTAAGTTCAGCAGCACAGTCTCAGGAGCAGTAGAGTGACGCATTAAAAGTAACGCGTGTTAAGTAGTCCAATTACATTTTAAAGTAATGAGTAACCTAACACAATAGTTATTCTGTTAAAGTAAAAATTACCTGCGTCATTTTTATCCCAGCAGCACTGGGTGTAGGACAAGAAGCTCACGTACTGGTATGCCACTGCTTTGCAGAGCTCCATCACACAGATAAACTTCTGAAGAGTATTGTGGCATACAATCCAATAATGGAAATGTGTCAATAAAGTGTCAGTTTAGTTTTCATCCAGCTATTTGCTATAAATATGTTGAAGCAGTGTAACCGGGTGATGCAGCGGTCAGTGGCGCAGGTCTCGGACGGATGGATGTCATTTACTTCACAGCACATGAAGGATTCAACATATTTATAAAACACAAGAAAATTATCTCGTTTGGCTGTGCTTCTGGTCAGTTTCATGAAAGTTCATATAAGGGTATAGGATTTATTAACAACTGCTAGCCAGTCAGAAGTGAAGTTTTCATACAAAAAATGGAAAAGTAATACAAAAGTAACACACTGTTTACCCCTAACATTTTATATAATAAGTAACTATCTATATACTGTATAAAATTCACTAAGGCAATACACCCATGGAAAGCACGCCGGAAGGGGCATGGATTCACTAAGCCGCCGACAAGTAAGACACCTATGGCGCACGCAGGGAGGAGTCATGCCCACCAACTCCAAGACCATTGGATATGACGACAACTCGCTGAGCCACGTCGACCAACTCGGACGCGACGACACAGAAAAAACGACGTCATTTATATTCGTCTGTCGTAGAGGCCACATGCAGCTCCGAGTCACGTTGACTGTTCATAGAGGCATTTTTCACGCGGAGGTGAATCGCCATATGCAGCGTGTAAAACGGTTTGCGAGGGGTATCCCATGAGATCCTTAAAACAATCCTTTACAACTGAGGTTAAAACACAATGAAGTAAGCAGTCTTTAAAAACCGAGTTTTCAGTTACGACGTCCGACCGTGTGCACCATAGCAAACTGTTTTACACGCTACATACAGCAATTCACATCCGCGACAAACATGCGTCTTCTTAGATGCTCCTTCAGGAACACGGAAGACGTGAGTCACAGGTGCATCTGGACTGTGTTAAGACGACAACGACTTAAGTGACGAGTTGGAGGTGGGCACATGGGCGGGCAGTGCATACTGAACGAGAAATCAGCAGACTAGCATGACGGAGGGAGCGGAACGGACGTCCTTCTCCTCTCCTGCCGTTCCACCCTCCGCGCTGTCCACCCCCATCCCTCCGTTTGGAAGGAGAAGGCGCGATGGCGGTCCACCAGTTTTCAGTCACGGACGATTGTGTGTTGGTTCGTTCCGTGCATTGTTACAATGTTGCTTTCCTTGCTGATTTATTACATTACCGATTTTTCAAATGTTAATTTTCTCTTTGTGCTTAAAAATCATTAAAAAATGGTACGCCACGGGTTGGCTATATCACATATTTAGTTACTTTGTTCTGTAAGTGATGAGTAATGTTACTTTTAGAAGTAACATTCCCCACATTGCTCAGGAGACACAGGCTTCATGTTTGTTTTGGGATCCATGATGGCCAGTGAGGACGTTTAACTCTTTTTTGCACAGAATAATGAAGTCAGCACTTTTTGCCAAAAGCAGAACTCCATAAGTGGACTGAGGTTTTTAAGAAGCCAGGTTTCTGCCTTAACCGTGGTACTCAGTTTTGTCTCAATGAGACATCTTACAGAAGAAAGAGCTGACTCCGTGGTGCCTGGACAACAACCTTCCTTGAGGTCAGTAGAAGCCTGATTTGTGTCTAACTACTCAACAGTTACCTGTCAGGCAGGGATAGCTCCATAAAAAGCAGAGCATTGCTTTACTCAGTGGCCATCTTGTGCTCCTCGGTTCTGTTCTTGTTTGTTTTCGCCCTGACAATCTTTAATTTTTTTTTTCTGTTAAAAATAAATGTTGGTGCTTTTTATATTTCTGTTTTGCAATTTTTCTGCTTTGAATTTAAGATCTTGTTTTGCTCCACTTTCTTTTTCTTTTGTTAGTTGGGTTCCCCTTAGGTAGTTTTTTTTTTGTTCTTTATTTTATTATATTAGGAATTCGTTATTTTTCGCATACCCCTTGGGGGTCAGAGCGCAGGGTCAGCCTTTGTACAGCACCCCTGGAGCAATTGCAGCTCAAGGGCCCAGCAGAGTCGGCAGTTTTTTGGCAGTAACAGGGATTTGAACCGGCAACCTTCTGGATACCAGTGCAGATCCTTAGCCTCAGAAACCCCTTTTGGTACTGGGTTGGGTTTTGCACTCCAATCCTTTATTTTATTTACATGTTATTTGCAGTATTCTTATTACTGAAATATTATTCTTTCTTAACCTTGTATTTTAGATGGTTTATTTATTATTCCTTTGTCCCCATTAGTTTGCTCCTGATGCCTTTCAGATTATTACACTAAACGTGCTTATCAATTACAGAGGTAATCCGTATTTGATTAACAATATCAGTCATACTTACTACAATGAAGCAGACAGGCCTGTTTAATTCACCTAAGCCTGTTGACCTTACCTGCGTGACAGCCATGTAATGGCACATGCTGATTATGGAGCTACGGTATATAAAATAAAAGACTTATTAGAATGTGTCTGAGCAGGGAGGTCATGCCTCTTATATAAGATGTGCCAACAGTCATGTACACCATTGCTATATGCAGTGCAGTGTGCTGACAGTCAGCTTTTGACCTAGAATGGTTAGTGATTTCAGGGCCAAGCGTGGGAAAGAGCAAAGATGCTTGGAGTTTGACTCCTCTGCCCTCCCTCCCTCCCTCCCTCTCTCTCTCTCTTTCTCTCCCTGTCTTTCCCTCCCTCTTGCGCTCCCTCCAACGCATGTTATCTGGGGATTTCGAGAGGAAGAGGGAGGAGGAGGCCTACAGAGATCTCTGGATATGAAGGGTCCTACTCATCTACTGTTCTCTATATTCCTTTTCCCTTGTTAATTAGTTCAGGATACTGTGAACGACTAACAAGGGAAAGAAAACAACACCCTGCAATTGGAAGTGATTGATTGTAGTAGAGTGCAGATTGATAAGAAGAAGGAGCAGACTTTCAGTCTGATCACGTTAAAAACAAACCACTCTGCGATGATCACTTAGGTCTTATAGTAACCTGAGTTTGCAAGCAGATTCACTGTGACAAAGATGTCTGACTTGCCAGTACAATTGATAGGAAAGGCAGAAAGTGGCCACTCACAGAAGGCAAACTGTGTGACAACAAATTAATTCAATTTACAAGACCAGCATGTGCTTAGTGGGGCTGTCTCATGGATCTAGCATCTTGTGGTCGAATCTCATCTGGTGATTCATCTGTGTACATGTGTCTTCATGGGTTTCTCTCGCTGTTTTGTTTCCAGTTCCCAAAGATGTGTGTGCTAAGCTAACTGGTGGTTTTAAATTCACCCTCTCACAAGCAGTATTCAACTAGGGTTAATTCCTTGGCCTGATGATGGTTGGAGCGCACCCCTCTGATCATGATTTGGGTCCATATTTTCTTATATGACACAGGCTAGAGTAGAGATCAGCCACCTTCTAGCCCTCCTGCCATCACAACTCCTCCATCCAAAGATTGCCAGTACCAGCTGTTCAGCAAGTACATTATAGTGTGACATCCAGGTTAAGACTTTGGACTTGAAACTCTGCGGCTGGGTTCAAATCCTGTTGCTGAAGCTTTGTGACTATGAGCAAGTCAGTTAAACTGCCTGGGATTCAACTGGAAAAAAAAGAAATGTAACCAGCTTTATATCACATGTTGTAAGTCGTCTTGGATAAAGGTGTCAGACAAATAATTATTATGGATGGTACCCTTCAATCTGCATGTGTCGCTAATGCCTGGAGGTGCTTTTTTTCATTTTTAAAAAAAAATCTGTTCTCACTCCAGCAAACATAAGAAAACCTCACATCGTTCCATTCCAACTGAACTAGTGTGGTGCTGAGGTGTCACCCGTCGCATGGCTGCACTCAATGTGGAGGGTGTGGGAATGCGCTGAATGAGTGTGTGCGCCTAACCACCACCACCACCTCTCCTGTACAGCACAATGGGCAGCGCAACATACAATCTATCTATCTATTTATCTATCTATCTATCTATTACATAGTGTCATCTATCTATCTATCTAATAACAAATGTATTCTATCTATCTATCTATCTATCATATAGTGTATTTCACATCTATCTATCTATCTATCTATTACATAGTGTCATCTATCTATCTATCTATCTATCACTATTATATAGTGTATTTCACATCTATCTATCTATCTGTCTTATAGTTCCTTTCCTATCTATCTATAGGTCCCAAAATAATTGTAAAGTCTGTTGCAATGCATCGCCATTGAGTTTTTTTAGCAATCGACATTGCCCTGGTATGCTCGAAGGAGGATTCTCCACACCCCCACTATGTCGATTGGCAGTAATTTTCCAATGGGAACCTCTCCGCTAAGCCAATTGTTGGAAATTCTCAAAGCCCCCATATTGACGCTCGGTGGTGATTCTTCAAGGATGACCCCTCCACCCCCACCAAACAGGAATGGAATGGGGGCAAAGAGACACAAATGGTCAGTGTAGCAAAAAAAAGCTTAAGAAACCCTTATGTAGTGTTTTCTTATTTATCTGTTTTCTAGCTGTAGCCCATGGCTTTGCCCACATAATAATGAAACAGGACAAACTTTAAAAATTAATAGATGTTGGCACTATATCTGATCGTGTTCAGCTCTGACAGGAAAACGTTTCCCGCATGGAGAGAAAAACACATGGCCGTGATATCTCTGGCAAACAGCAGCTGCCCTCTAAAACACACAGAGCTCTGATCTCTCTCAAGAACGTCAAATGTTACTCCTTAACAATCTGTAGATGATAAAGTCTGTTGAACATACAGGTATCACTAGCTAAGTGGAGGCAACGTGCACTCCAACACGTGGCGAGACGTAGACCAACTCGAACAGAGGGATTTGCATAAATACATTGGTACTGCAAGCGAACTATGGCACTTATCATGATGAGAGAAGTTGCAAAATCAACCGGAAAGTTGAAGCAAATTATAGAAAAAACAACCAGATCTAAATCTGCTAAGTAATTCTCTCATGAAAAGAGGACAGACATTCAGACAGAACGCGCTTGGACCACGAAATTTTTAAAACCGTTTCTTAGTGAGCACCTATGGGCCAAGGGTAACCTACATTCCAAGTTTCAAGTCCCAAGTCCTCATGATTCTGGAGGTTTCATGATGAGTGAGTCGGTGGTATTTGGCTTTTATATATATAAATACAGAAAAATGATTGAGTAAAAGGGCTTTAAGGACTTGCTTTAAAGCATGTATTAGCATTTATTGGTATGTAACACAAATAAAAAAAATAGTTGAGGACATTATTGGAAAGAAGAGGTCATTGGTGTTGTATTTGGGAGGAATGATATGAGGGCAAGCGAATAGAAGAGAAACAGATTCCTTCTAGTCAGGCCTGGGAAAGAGCTTAAATGCTTTATATTAATTTACTTGCTTTGTATGTGATCTTCCTTTAAGGCTTCAATTATCCTGCCATGCATAAGGAAACCTAATCTAGGGTCATGAGCCGATTTCAGTAGCACTGGGCACTAGGCAGGAGGCAGTGTTGGATGGGGTACCAGTCCATTGTTGCCACACTCTCACACACACCCACACAGGACCAAGTTACTTGTTAATGGAGTGTAATATTTACAGTGACTTTTTATTTTTCAAGTATTTCTTGCCTTGGGAGTTTGTACATTTTATTGTTATACAACATTGAATCAGGGCGGCACGGTGGCGCAGTGGTAGCGCTGCTGCCTCGCAGTTAGGAGACCCAGGTTCGCTTCTCGGGTCCTCCCTGTGTGAAGTTTGCATGTTCTCCCCGTGTCTGCATGGGTTTCCTCCTGGTGCTCCGGTTTCCTCCCACAATGGATTGGCGTTTCTAGATTGGCCCTAGTGTGTGCTTGGTTTGTGTGTGTCCTGCGGTGGGTTGGCACCCTGCCCGGGATTGGTTCCTGCCTTGTGCCCTGTGTTGGCTGGGATTGGCTCCAGCAGACCCCCGTGACCCTGTATTCGGATTCAGCGGGTTAGAAAATGGATGGATGGATGGAACATTGAATCATAGTGAATTTATTTATTTACCTATTTTTAACAATAGTCAAGGGAAAAAGACTCTATTATATCTAAGTACAAATAGATCTTTGAAAACTGGTCTAAGTTAATTACAAATAGAATATAATATAAATATTATAATATAACCCAGCCACAGGGGATGCACAAACCAGTGTGTTTCTTTGTGCCGATCTCAAGCCCGGATAAATGGGGAGGGTTATGTCAGGAAGGGTATCCGGTGTAAAATTTTGCCAAATCAATATGCAGACAACAATACAAATTTCCATACCGGATCAGTCGAGCCCCGGGTTAACAACGACTGCCACCTGTACTGTTAGCCAACAGGGTGCTGGAGGAAATTGGGCTACTGTTAGCCGAAGAAGGAGAAGAACAGGGGGGAGATGTGTATGAAGAAAGGAGGAGAGAAGGAGTAAAGACAGTGGAACTGAGGGTAGGAACCTTGAATGTTGGCAGTATAACTGGTAAGGGGAGAGAGTTAGCCAATAAGATCGAGTGAAAGAAGGTTGATATATTGTGCATGTAAGGGACAAAATGGAAGGGGAGCAAGGCCAGGTGGATTGGAGGTGGATTCAACTTGTTCTATCATGGTTTGGATGGGAGGAGAAATGGAGTAGGTGTTATTCTGAAGGAACTGCATGTCAAGAGTGTTTTGGAGGTAAAAAGAGTGTCAGACAGAGTAATGATTATGAAGCTGGAAATTGGAGGTGTGATGATGAATGTTGTTAGTGCATTTGCACCACAAGTTGGGTGTGTGATGGATGAGAAAGAACATTTCTGAATTTAGAGGTGATGGATAGTGTACCCAAGGGACAGAAAGTGGTGATTGGAGCAGATTTCAATGGACATGTTGGTGAAGGGAACAGAGGAGACAAGGAGGTGATGGGTAGGTATGGTATCAAGGAGAGGCATGAAGAAGGTCAGATGACAGTGGATTTTGCCAAAAGGATGGGCATGGCTGTGCTGAAGATGTATTTTAAGAAGAGGGAGAGACATAGGGTGACGTACAAGAGTGGAGGAAGATGCACACAAGTAGATTACATCCTATGCAGAAGAGTCAATCTGAAGGAGATTGAAGACTGCAAAGTGGTGGCAGGGGAAAGTGCAGTTAGGCAGCATAGGATGATGGTCTGTAGGATGACACTGGAGATCAAGAAGAGGAAGAGAATGAGGGCAGAGCCAAGGAGCAAATGGTGCAATTTAAAAAAGGAAGACTGCAAGGTTGAGTTTAGGGAGGAGGTGAGACAGGCACAGGGTGGTAGTGAAGAGTTACCAGACAGTTGAGCAACTACAGCAAAAGCAGTAATGGTGACAGCAAGAAGGATGCATGGCGTGACATCAGGACAGAAGAAGGAGGAAACGGAAACCTGGTGGTGGAATGGGGAAGTACGGGACAGTATACAGAGGAAGAGGTTGGCGAAGAAGAACTGGGATAGTCAGAGAGATGCAGAAAGAGACAAGAGTACAAGGAGATAAGATACAAGGTGAAGAGTGAGGTGGCAAAGGCTAAAGAAAAGGTGTATGATGAGTTGTATGAGAGACTGGAGACTAAGGACGGAGAAAAGGACCAGTGGGCTAGAGAGAGGATAAAGATGGAAACATCTATCTATCTATCTATCTATCTATATCTACTCACAAGCAAGGAGAGTGTGTTGAGCAGATGGAAAGAGTACTTTGAGAGGCTGATGAATGAAGAGAATGAAAGAGAGAGATGTTTGGATGATATGGAGATAGTGAATCAGGAAGTGTACAGATCAGCAAGGAGGAAGTAAGGACGGCTATGAAGAGGATGAAGAAGGGAGTGGCAGAGAAGTATGTAAGAGTTGTACAGCATATGTATGAGGGAAGTGTGACAATGGTGAGGTCTGCGGTAGGAGTGACAGATGCATACATTGTGTTTAGGTGGGATTATTTCAGTGATTGGCTCTGAGCCCTTTCTTATTTGCAATGGTAATGGACAGGTTGACAGACGTGATTAGACTGGAGTCCCCGTGGACTAACGTGTTTGTTGATGACATTGTGATCTGTAGCAATAGTAGGGAGCAGGTCGAGGAGACCCTGGAGAGTTGGAGGTTTGCTCTAGAGAAGAGAGGAATGAAGGTCAGTAGGAACAAGACAGAATATATGTGTGTGAATGAGAGGGAGGTCAGTGGAATGGTGAGGATGCAGGGAGTAGAGTTGGCGAAGGTGGATGAGTTTAAAATACTTGGGGTCAACAATTCAGAGTAACAGGGATTGTGGAAGAGAGGTGAAAAAGAGAGTGCAGGCATGGTGGAATTGGTGGAGAAGAGTGTCAGAAGTAATTTGTGACAGACGGGTACCTGCAAGAGTGAAAGGAAAGGTCTACAGGATGGTAGTGAGATCAGCTATGTTATATGGGTTGGAGATGGTAGTACTGACCAAAAAACCAAAAAACAGGAGACAGAGCTGGAGGTGGCAGAGTTAAAGATGCTAAGATTTCCATTGGGTGTAATGCGTATGGACATGATTAGGAATGAGTACATTAGAGGGTCAGCTCAAGTTGGACGCCTGGGAGACAAAGTCAGAGAGGCGAGATTGTGTTGGTTTGGACATGTGCAGAGGAGAGATGCTGGGTATATTGGGAGAAGGATGCTAAGGATAGAGCTGCCAGGCAAGAGAAAAAGAGGAAGGCCTAAGAGAAGGTTTATGGATGTGGTGAGAGAGGACATGCAGGTGATGGGTGTAATAGAGCAAGATGTAGAGGACAGAAAGATATGGAACAAGATGATCCGCTCTGGCTCGTAACTCCTTCAGACTTATCATTCGTCTCATGGTGGCCTCCGTCATTAGTCGTCATCTTCGATGTTCACACAGTTTTTGTGGATGGACAACTCTAGGCAGATTTACACTTGTACCCCACTCTTTCCATTTCTTAATGGTTAGTTTAATTGAACTCAAAGGGATGTTCAGTGACATGGATATTTTCTTGTCTCCATTCGCTTACTTGTGCTTTTCAATCATTTAAGACAGAGTTGCTTGGAGTGTTTTTTTGTCTTCAGGTAATCCACCATAATGAGTCACCTGAATTTGGAGCTTCAAGATAAAGTGCAATTAGACTTCGATCAATTGAAACACCAGACAGGTGAACTCCTTTTAAGCAATCATGTGACTTCTAAAGCCAATTGGCTGCACTGGTGATGACTTAGGTGTGTCATATTAAAGGGGATGAATACTTATGTGACCAATTAGATTGTATTTTATATTTGAAATTCATTTAGACCACTTTGCAGAGATCTGTTTTCACTCTGACATTAAAGAGTCAATGTCAAAAAGGCCAAAATGAAATTCACTATGATTTAATGTTGTAAAATAATAACGTATGAACACCTCCAACCAAGGGGGTGAATACTTTTTATAGGCACTGCACATACAGTGACACCTCCTCTTAATTCATGTTGGGTTTAAGAGGTGGCGCTCAGAAATGCAGGTGGTTTCCTCATATGTGATTGGTTGAGGCTTCCAGCCATCCTGTAAGACCCAGCATGCTCACAATATGGATGGGTATGACACCTCCTTGTGGTCTGCAGCCTCACTCCATTGCATTTTCTTCATAGCTGGGGTGCCTGCAGAACCAGGGGCCACGAGATGGCATTTCAGGGGATGCAACAAAGAAGAAGGCTGCGTCACGATTCACTAAAACTGAATGAGGTGTGTTGTCTGACTTTATTGTGATGCAATCAGTGTCTCGCAGTGTGCTGTCATTTATTGGTTAGTGCTCCTGTTCTATGATATGACAACAATTAAGCACTGCACATGTAGTTGTCACCTGTGAATGTGCCGCGGGTTCCTTGCTGCAGGCTGAGTGTTTGGAAAGGTGAACAACTTTTTTTTAGGGAATGGAATTTGGACCTTGCAATAACCCATAGAGAATTACGAGGTCGAGTATTGATTTCTGTGCAAGCCCTGATTATGAAGCATCACTGATTTTGAGGTTTGATTGACGGCAAGGGATACAACACCTGTTGCTTACGCTCAGCCCATCTCACCGTGCTGGTGGTCCTATCCATAGCGCAGCAATTTTAACTGTGCGGTACATTTATTTTAAACTGCAGTGTATGTGTTATCAGGGGACAAAGTTCGTCAACTGTGTTTTATTACTTAGCACCCGTTCCTTCAAGAGGGTCTGCAAATCCCCTAAAACCCTCAGTTGTTGATTGTTTGTCTTTTCCTCATGCAGTTGACTTCACCAGGGATCATTAATCAAGAGTCTAAGATTCACGGGGGACACAAGATGATTGAGATTTAGAAATTTAGACTGCTCAGTTTATTTTAATGTTATACTTTGAGTTAAAAGCTTATTTTTTTGAGTTCAATTTGTTCACCCACAGTACTGTATGTGGGTATATTTGTGTTCAAAAATTAGAAATTTGACTTCTTCATCTTCAAATGTGATATTACCTTTGGAGGGGTGTGAACATGAATCGAATATTTTGCAGGGGTGGGAGGCAAGGAAAAGTTTGGGAACCACTGCTCTATAGAATTGTTAGTTATGTTTCCATAAGTACCACCAAGGCAGGAAATGAAGAGCATAACGGACGAATGGTTAATTATTTAATAATGTTATTCATTTTAAATATATTTTTGAGTAATAGACATGAATGAAAATATCGAGCTACCTCAATCATAATATAAATTATACATTATACTCCATGTGACTGCACTGTCAGAATCAGTTGCTCAGTTTTTATTGTACATTGTGCCATCAACACGGCTCTGTACAGAGCAAATAAGGCTGCAGT
The DNA here is from genome assembly GCF_016835505.1 of Polypterus senegalus. Taxonomy (NCBI): domain Eukaryota; kingdom Metazoa; phylum Chordata; class Cladistia; order Polypteriformes; family Polypteridae; genus Polypterus; species Polypterus senegalus. Next base: position 32,968,411 of record NC_053154.1, on the reverse strand, counting down.
GCAGCGTCAAATATAAAAACTAAGAAACATTCATTCACCCTTTTCTGACTACTTTGTCAGTGCATCGGCTCCATTTGCAATTGATGCACGCTGAATAGCGTGACCAGGCCCAAGCTCCGTATATGCGTCTGTGTGCAAAGAACACGGTCCATGTTCACAGCTCAGTGCGCGGCAGGAATCTTGCCCATTTCCTGTCTTAATTGCATTGCCACTTGAGTGTGAACACAGCACACATGCAAGCTTTGTTTCCTGTTGACCCAGATTGTTCAGTCTAATTTAGAGAGACGTTTATGCACACACAAATGCTCTCTCACACACACACCCACTTATGTGGATTTATCTATACTGGAATGCTTTAATTCTGGGGATGTTGTGTTGCCTTCCATTATGTGGCTGCATATAATTAATGTGGCCTAGTGACTCAGGAACTGGGCTGTTAACCACAAGGCTGCCTACAGCTATGTGACTAACGCCATTAAGAATGGTAAGTTATAGGAATGTGTTAAATCTTCAAGGAGGTGTCCTAACTCACTGTAGGTGAGGGATAGACCTTTGGATTCAATCGAGTGCATAGGATAAATATTTATAGCTCGGACAATAAGTATAAGAACAGGTCTGATGATTCCACATTAATATGGTGCATTGACAAGGGGGGGATGAGACAAACCATAAGAGTCAGGTGGAGAACTTTAAGAATTGTCTGTAACTTAACATCTGCAAAACCAAATAACTGGTTATTGTCTTTGATCACACCAGGGAGTGGATGCAGAGTTGGTGCACTGCTACAAGTTTGTGGGTGTCCACATCAATGATAAGCTGGTCTCATAACACAGAGGAACTATGGGAAAAAGGGCAGAGCAGACTATTTGTTTTCTTAAGAAGACTGCACTCCTTTAATCTCCTTGGTCTTAACTCCAGGCGGGACATGGGCTCGAAATCCAATGCAATTACGGTTACCCATGAGTCACACTTGGGGTGACGTGTAATGATTCACTTTAACACTCGGAATAGTATTCTGCTGCCATCTAGTGGATCCAAAACAATCATTTATATTTCTAGTGGCACGCATGGGCGTGTGAGAATCACCATCCAGACACTAAGGTTTGTAATACCACCCCAGGACGAGAGGGGGCACGGTCACTCATCACATCATCTCCCTTTGTCTCCACAGCATTGATAAGCTGCCCCTTGAAGGCAACTGAGCTCCGGTGTCCCAGAGTCCCCTTCCATGTGGGCTGAGATGTTATAAAACCCAAACTTCCCAGAGAATGGCGTCTCCTCATGACTGACCACTCAGATGAGCCCTTTTTGCTGCCGAGCCTAGTTGGCTAAGATGGCACTTACAAAGTTTGATTTCTGTTGCGCCACCAAATGCTTGCTTGTTTAGGTTTTTGGGCAATTACATTAAACAGGTTGACCTAACCCTAACCTTTGTTGGGGACAGCAGCTGTCCTTCTGTTTATCACACTATGCATTTTGCCATTCTAAGGTAACTCTGCAATGTTTATGAGTGGGGTGGAGCTTCCAACAAAAAACACAACGGGAAACGAAAAGCCATAAAGGCAGTTTTAGAACGAACTGAAATGAAACCTCTGCTGAAATGAAGTGCTAGTGATGATGATGAATTAGTCCTCAGATGTTGACATGGAAAGTGAAACTGATGTATGATACAGCACTGTACAACCAAAGAGCTGTGACATGTGACATGGCTGAGTGAAAGGACAAGCAAGACATTAGCCCCCTAAGGACTGTTCATAACGCATAAGCAGCTGTCAAGGTTCATGTCAGGGGAAATGTGGACGTTACTGAACCTTGTACTGTGGTAGCCTTCAATAACAAGGGGGCATGTCACTCGAGCATATCAGGCACTGACATTCTACCCTGTCATGTGCAAGCAACTGAAAAAAAAATACAAGTGCACAAAGAAACACGGATCAAACAAAGGATGTGTTCCAATTCTGTAGTGGTCACTAGATATGCCTTTTCTACTTTATTAATTTTGATGCTCTGGTAGATACAGGGTTTGGTTGCACTTAGTAACACATTTTCTTGTTAAAAAAAAATAGTTTTTGGCTCATTTTTCTCTGGGGTAAACATACTGTAACGTTAAGGTAGATTATGTGGGTAGTGACATCCTTCACATGTTCTACAAAGCTGTAATGCCCAGTGTGATTTTATATGCTGTGGTATGCTCGGCTGGTAACAAGAAAGTCCAACCAAATCAACAAACCAATTAGGAAGGGAGGCTCAGTTATGGGATGGGGATAGTAAAAGAGAAGGGAATGAAGAGAAAACCGATGGCCATTATGAACAAAGCTGCACATCTTCTCTTTGACACTCAAGCATTGAGGACTTTCAGACAACAAATTATTCAAATGAAGTGTTTTAAAAATGTTAATGGGGCTTTTTAATGCCAACAGCAGTACATCTTTCTAGCATCTGACTGTAACTGAACGTTTCATCATTATCCAGAATTTAGATGATTTATCTTTCCTTTAAGTCAATCTGGTGTGTATTTCAGAAGGGTGTTGTTGTTTGTTGAAATATAATATTTATTTATTTATTGAACTTCTGTAAAGGCCAAGGCGGCACAGTGGTAGCGCTGCAGCCTTGCAGTTAGGAGACCTGGGTTCGCTTCCCGGTTCCTCCCTGCGTGGAGTTTGCATGTTCTCCCTGTGTCTGCATGGGTTTAATCCCACGGTCCAAAGACATGCAGGTTAGGTGCATTGGTGATTCTCAATTATCCCTAGTGTGTGCTTGGTGTGCCCTGTGGTGGGCTGGCGCCCTGCCTGGGGTTTGTTTCCTGCCTTGCGCCCTGTGTTGGCTGGGATTGGCTGCAGCAGACCCCTGTGACCCTGTAGTTAGGATATAGTGGGTTGGATAATGGATGGATGTAAAAGCCAAATTTCCCTATGGTGACAGATAAAGTTTGTTCTATCTATCTATCTATCGGGTGGGGCTCACAGAGTTGGGCTGCCCTGGAGGGAGGCAAAGGGACTCAGTATGCTCTCTTGGGGAGAGTGCCTGCCTCCTCTGAAACCAAAGCCCCATTTACCACCTAGGGGTGCCCCAGACTGGCAGGTGAATAAAATAAAAATGGAGGTTGGACCCTGAACCAACAAACAAGCCTGGTCCTTATGGGCAATGGGTAGGGCCACACCAAATAATAGAGCAGGTAGCTTGCTATCTGCTCCTGGAAGCGCTTCCCGTGGCTGCCGGTTTGGGGCGAGCCAAGAACATGTCTGAGCTCATAGAGCTTATGGAGACAGAGGGCGGCCTCACACTCTGGGGAGGCCGTCCTCATGTCAAACTCAGCGAGGGTATGTTCCAAGACCTAGCCCCACCCTGTACAATCCGAGGCCGTATTGCCGGCCGAGGGCGCAGCATAGGCAGGCAAGGAGGAATGCAGGTGGAGGGTGAGGAGGGGTTGGTGTGCTCTGGCTAATCCGTTGGCGGTCCCACATACTGGCGTGGTGATCGGGACACAAGACACAGGTTTGTTCGACAGCAACATTTCCATTGTTGCCCGCCGCTTTGTGCAACAACAGTGGCTAAATTTAAGACCGGTATAACCTGTGTCCCGGAGACATCCGCTGGTACAGGTCCGCCGCTGTGTCATCAGTTACGGAGGGTCAGGGCTCACCGTAGCGTCCTACCTGATCCTCCACACCGGTGATACTAGCCTGGTCTAAAATCAAAAGCGGTGAGACACATACCACTCCGGGGTTAATTTGGGCCTCGTTATGGCAGATAACCCGTCTCCACGCCGTTCAGCCGGCAGAGAGGCGAAGGCGTCGCCCTGACTGATTAACCGCGTCATCCAGCGCCGGGAGCGGGAGGAAACCGCCCATTGAGGTCGCGCTGACCCTCTCTCCGGTTGCGGTTCCAATTTAAAAAACGCCGGCTTCTTTTAGAAGGGAGCAATGGAATGATGACGAAGTTTGTAAAAATGCAGTGGTCCTTGTCAATGGCCAGCGCACTAATCAGTCGATGCCACAGGGCCCCTGTGCTAGATAATGACCTCCTTTACCGTGTAGCAATGCATGAGGGCAGGACCTGCTGCTAGTGCAGCGTACCTTCCGGCGGCAGGTCTGTGAGCTAGCCCACCTCCTAGGTGGCCACCTGGGCACCGAAAAACTCTGGAGCGGATCAAGCTCCGTTTCTACTGGCCAGGAATTAATGAGGAGGTTAGTAAACTTGCGCTTCCTGCCCGGAGCAGTGCTACCACTGCACCACCGTGCCGCCCCTCTATCTATCTATCTATCTATCTATCTATCTATCTATCTATCTATCTATCTATCCTCACTTTTTTATATGAAATAATAAATAACAAGCATTAATACACAAAGGGGCATTTCATCTAGCATATGCTAACTTGGATGACTGGAAGAAGGTATGGTGAAATACAATTATTCAGTCTCAGTTTTTAATTTTCCCAATTCATGCAGGAGAAGCGTTCTTAAGGCTGGTTAGTTGGTAACCATAGAAACAGCTGTTGTGCCATGGTCTGAGAAGATGAACTTATTTCAACTGAAAAGAATGGCACTTATGTGAAATGCATGCTCACCCATTGCTTTAACCCAAGATGGACAGGTGAGTAGCCATTAATAACCACAGTCCAGGAGGAAAACCCTTTTTCAAATGTTCAGCAGCATTTGTGGTAATCAGAATGTGAAAGGCCAACAATTCAGCTTATCTGACTAACACCATAGCAGCTGTTTTGTCTGTGTAAATGACCTGTTTCAGCCAACCAACATTGGACAGGACCGCAGTCCATTTGTCAGGCTCATGCACACTGGGACGGTTTATACTGATCCATATGCAGTTTGGATGTGGATGGTAGCAGAATACCTGAAGAAAATTTCACATGGACTTAGGATTAATGTGCATTCTCCTCAAAGGCAGTGAATGTGTCGAGAATATGAACCCTGTATCCCCAAGCTGTCAGGCCATTGCAAATGTGATACTATTGTATATACAATATACGTGGTGTCTACTTTAAATGATTGCTTCCAACTATAAACTGCTTCTCCCATTCTGCAAGCAACTCTGACTTGAGGTTTAAATGCTGCTTCTGATCAGAAGAAGGCAGCAAAGAGCTCACACAGGTGGGGCCTTGTTGCCTATTAAGGAGTATATACTGTATATATATATGTAAACACACACACACATATATACGACGTATATATATATATACTGTATATTGCTCAAAAGAATTAAAGGAACACTCTTTAATCAGAGTATAGCATCAAGTCAGTGAAACTTCTGGGCTATTGATCTGGTCAGTTAAGTAGCAGAGGGGCAACAATGAGGCAACCCCCAAAACAGGTGGGTGGCACTGACATTTTCCCACTGGTGCCCTGTGCTTTTCACAGATGAGAGCAGGTTCACCCTGAGCACATGTGACAGACATGAAAGGGTCTGGAGAAGCCGTGGAGAATGTTATCCTGTCTGTAACATTGTGGTGGTGGTCCTGGGAGGCATATCCATAGAGGAACACACAGACCTCTACAGGCTAGACAACGGCACCTTGACTGCCATTAGGTATCGGGATGAAGTCCTTGGACCCATTATCAGACCCTGTGCTGGTGCAGTGGGTCCTGGGTTCCTTCTGGTGCACAACAATGCCCAGCCTCACGTGGCGAGAGTATGCAGGCAGTTCCTGGAGGATGAAGGAATTGATACCATTGACTGGCCCCTGGCCTCAATCCAATAGAACACTTCTGGGACATTATGTTTTGGTTATCCAACGCCACCAGGTTGCACCTCAGACTGCCTAGGAGCTCAGTGATGCCCTGGTCCAAATCTGGGAGGAGATCCTCAAGGACACCATCCATCGTCTCATTAGGAGCATGCCCATTGACGTTATCAGGCATGCATACAAACACATGGGGGCCATAAAAACTACTGTGTACGATTTGGATTTGCTGCAATGAAATTTCAGTAAAATGGACTAGCTTGCCGCATCATTTTTTTACTTTGATTTTAGGGGGGTCAGCCCTCTGTAGGTTGATAATTTTCATTTGATGATGTGGCATCCTTTCATTCCCAGTCCATATCAGTAGAGATATCTAGCAGGATTTTTTTCCCATTGAGATCTGATGTGTTTTCAAAGTGTTACTTTTTCTGTGCAGTTTATATATACAGTGGGTACGGAAAGTATTCAGACCCCGTTCAATTTTTCACTCTTTGTTATATTGCAGCCATTTGCTAAAATCATTTAAATTAATTTTTTCCCTCATTAATGTACACACAGCACCCCATATTGACAGACAAAAAAAAAATTTTGAAACTGTTGCAGATTTATTAAAAAAGAAAAACTGAAATATCACATGGCCCTAAGTATTCAGACCCTTTGCTCAGTATTTAGTAGAAGCACCCTTTTGAGCTAATACAGCCATGAGTCCTCTTGGGAAAGATGCAATAAGTTTTTCACACCTGGATTTGGGGATCCTCTGCCATTCCTCCTTGCAGATCCTCTCCAGTTCTGTCAGGTTGGATGGTAAACGTTGGTGGACAGCCATTTTTAGGTCTCTCCAGAGATGCTCAATTGGGATTAAGTCAGGGCTCTGGCTGGGCCATTCAAAAACAGTCACAGAGTTGTTGTGAAACCACTCCTTCATTATTTTAGCTGTGTGCTTAGGGTCATTGTCTTGATGGAAGGTAGACCTTCGGCCGAGTCTGAGGTCCTTAACACTCTGGAGAAGGTTTTTGTCCAGGATATCCCTGTACTTGGCCGCATTCATCTTTCCCTCGATTGCAACCAGTTGTCCTGTCCCTGCAGCTGAAAAACACCCCCACAGCATGATGCTGCCACCGCCATGCTTCACTGTAGGGACTGTATTGGATAAGTGATGATCAGTGCCTGGTTGTCTCCACACATATGGCTTAGAATTAAAGCCAATAAGTTCTATCTTGGAGTTTGCTAAAAGACACCTGAAGGACTCTGAGATGGTTATAAATAAGATTCTCTGGTCTGATGAGACCAGATCAGGAAATGGAAGGCCACAGGCACAGTTGCTGTTAAACCCAGCAGGTCTGGCAGGCCAAGAAAAATACAGGAGTGGCATATGCGCAGGATTGTGAGAATGGTTACAGACAACCCACAGATCACCTCCAAAGACCTGCAAGAACATCTCGCTGCCGATGGTGTATCTGTACATTGTTCTAAAATTCAGCGCAATTTGCACAAAGAACATCTGTATGGCAAGGTGATGAGAAAGAAGCCGTTTCTGCACTTACACCACAAACAGAGTCACTTGTTGTATGCAAATGCTCATTTAGACAAGCCAGATTCATTTTGGAATCAAAGTGCTTTGGACTGATGAGACAAAACTTGAGTTATTTGGTCATAACAAAAAGCGCTTTGCATGGCGGAAGAAGAACAACACATTCCAAGAAAAACACCTGCTACCTACTGTCAAATTTGGTTGAGGTTCCATCATACTGTGGGTCTGTTCAGGGACTGGGGCCCTTGTTAAAGTCGAGGGTCGGAGGAATCCAACCCAATATGAACAAATTCTTCAGGATAATGTTCAAGCATCAGTCACAAATATGAAGTTACGCAGGGGTTGGACATTCCAACACGACAACGACCTAAAACGCAGTTTGAAATCTACAATGGCATTCATGCAGAGGGACAATGTTCTGGAATGGCCGTCATGTTCTCCTGACTTGAATATCATCGAAAATCTATGGGATGATTTGAAGCAGGCTGTCTATACTCGGCAGCCATCATATATAACTGAACTGGAGAGATTTTGTATGGAAGAATAGTCAGAAATACCTCCACCCAGAATCCAGACACACATCAAAGGCTATAGGAGGTGTCTAGAGGCTGTTATATTTGTAAAAGGAGGCTCAACTAAGTATTGATGTAATGTCTCTGTTGGGGTGCCCAAATTTATGCACTTGTCTAATTTTGTTATGATGCATATTGCATGTTTTCTGTTAATCCAATAAACTTAATGCCACTGCTGAAATCCTACTGTTTCCATAAGGCATGTCAGATATTAAAAGGAAGTTGCTACTTTGAAAGCTCAGCCAATGATAAACAAAAATCCAAAGAATTAAGAGGGGTTCCCAAACTTTTTCATATGACTGCATATAAAATCATAAGTTATTTTTCTTAACATTGGAAACAATTAGACAACTCACTAACTGTTATATTTCTAAACCAATCCAATGTCTCATGAAGGCAGTGCTCAAAGTGCTCAAAATCCTATTAGACATACTATATAAATCTGTGCTCTATGGGAAGAGAGTACATTTCACATTTTAAAAATAAATTTAACCTGATGCAGGGGAAAAACTTTTCTGTAGCATCAGATTATACTTTGGCATTCAGGTTTGTTAATGGACAAATGGTAAACCTGACGACTTGTTATCGCAGGTGCTGTGTGTGCTCTCTGTAGTAGTCGATTTAAGCTTGAAAGAACTGGCAGCTATATTCATGAAAATCCAAACTGCAAAATATGTATTTGATGTAAACATTGTGTAACACCCTGTCAAAAGCTCTGCCATTAAGAAAGCTGATATTGAAGAGCCACAGCAGTTACAGATTTCAGCATTCAAAATACCCAAATCAAGAAATCTTCCTAACACCACCAGTAAATGCACTGATGTAGCTGCACAACATCCACCTACTGACTGTATGTCTAAATGAATAACTAAAATGTAACATTAATATCTAGTTGAAAATGCAAATATGCCATAACAAAATAACCACAGTGTTTAAATATGTTGCATATTTAAAGACCACAATGCTTATCTAAACTCCATTTGCTGCTATAATATCATATAGTGATGTAATAGTTAAAATGACAGAAAGGTACCATAGCACACAGAGGCACTGTGTGGAGTGTGGAGCCCAGTAGCTGCTGTGGTCTACATGTGTGTGTCACTGTCGTAGCGCTCATTATAATGTGCAAATGAATTGTTAAGTTCCCTTGTGCTACTGAGCTCCTGAATGCATCACAGTGACCGCTGGAGGTTTAAAATGCATGGACTGGAGATATGATAGACGGGTGTTTTAGGAAGAAGCCTTGTGGGTACAGACAGCCTTTTCAGCACAGGATTTTGATTCTATTCACTCCATTTTTTTAATGTTTTGATTCCAGGTGTGTATTTTAACTTGAGAATCACGTCTGGCTCTGTAAGACTAATTAATAATAATAATAATAATACATTTTATTTATACAAGGCGCCTTTCAGAGAACTCAAGGACACCGAACAAACAATAAATAAACAAATAAATGAAAAACACAATTATAAACAACTTAAAACATCAGAAAATTTAAAAATTAAAACCAAACAAAACCACTATAATTAGGAGGAAGAAGAAAAAGCCATTTTAAACAAATGTGTTTTAAGTTTACATTTGAAAGATGAATATGATTTGATATTTCGGAGATCCGCAGGTAATGAGTTCCAGTGCTTGGGAGCAGAACGGCTGAAAGCTCTGCTCCCCATGGTGGTTAGACGGGCGGGAGGGACGATCAGATGGGTGGAGGAAGAGGATCTAAGGTTACGGGAGGGAATGGCAACATGTAGAAGGTCAGACAGATATGGAGGTGCGAGGTTATGGATGGCCTTAAATGTTAGTAGCAGAATCTTAAAATCAATACGGAACTTGATCGGGAGCCAATGAAGCTGCTGCAAGACCGGAGAAATATGGTGAAAAGATGGGATTCCAGTGATGATACGTGCTGCAGAATTCTGGACTAACTGAAGCTTGTGAAGAGATTTATTAGGGAGACCAAAGAGGAGTGAATTGCAGTAGTCCAGCCGAGAAGTGACAAGACTCTGAACAAGAATGGCAGTAGTATGAGGAGTGAGGGAGGAGCGAATACAATTAATATTAAGTAAGTGGAAGTAAGCAGACCGGGTGATGTTATTACTGTGACATTGGAAAGATAGAGTACTGTCGAGGATGGCACCCAGACTCAGATTAAGGAGAGTAGGAAAGCCAGAACTAATTTTAATACAATGGATCTTGAGCCTTCAGAGGATTTCTGAAGGCTTCTCTTTCTCTGGAAGTTAACACCTACCTGAGATTTAAATGCCACTACTTGTAATGGTCACATTGATTCTAGAGTCTGGAGTTGAGTGAGATTAAAGGCTCAACTGCCCAGGAAGCAATACAACCAAAGACAAAGAGGTTGCTTTACATGCTGGGCACTCGAACTTGTCACTGTGATGGTGCGGGTTGGCTCCACACTCCCACTTAACGTTAAGGGCCTCTCGAACCCACCAGTGTCGATAACGTAACCAAGAGATGGGCCTCGGCTAGTGAGGACACATACGCAGTGAACAAGGCTTGTGTATATAAAAGTGCATAGTGCTTTTAATAAACTTTTGAAATAAAGAACATGATCAACAGAATGCAGTGCAAAGACATAATCTCCCATAAATAAATAATCCATAAAATGAGAATGCCCCTTGTGGAGGTTAAAATCCCTAAATAATCCACAAAATGATTCTATTCGATGAGGTGAAAAACTCATACAGGCATTCATTTAAAAACCTCTGAGTCACGAGGCCCCTTTTTAAAATAAACGTCTCCTTGGCTTACCCTATCCAGGTCTTGCAGCCCAAGGAGACGTCAACACCAGCATGAGCAGGCCGCCTTCATCTGGCTCGTGTCCTCATCTCTCCCTGTGAAGTTACCTTTCTGAATTTTGTTCCTGCCTCCATTGTTCCTTCTCTTACCACAGCCACCCAGACTCAACTGTCCAGGAAGCTGTAAGGCAGGAACAAGAATCCATTATTGACTTTGTTATTTCTTTAATTGCTACTTTTATGTGTCATGTTTTGATTATTTCTCCCTTTTTTATATTGCTTGAAAAAAGCTACAACTAAATAATCGTAGCCCCTAGGAAAAGTAAGAAAATGCCAGGAAATGCAATCAAAAACAATACTCAGAATGGTATAACATGTGTAGATGCCACATGGGCTGGATGGGCATCCCAGCCAGAAGAGGGGATGATTCCTTACCTGGATGGGAGGCTCCTAGTAAACAGACAGGGGGAGGAGAAGCAGATCAATCCCGTAAAGAAGGACCAGAAGGGGTGCACGGAGAGCCCACTGAAGAATGAAGATGTTGCTGGAGGCATTTTCCTCCCCCAGCATGCCAGATGGCAGCAAGTGGGAAGCTAGCAGGGCATGCTGGGAGATGTAGTCTGGTAGAGCAGCCCTGCTGGGGTCACTGGGTGCCAAGAGGCAATGCTGCAGGGAGACAAGCTCCCTGTTATAATGGGCTTCCATATGACCCGGAAGTACTTCCACTGGGCAATTGCCTTGTCAACGGAAGTACTCCATAATAAAAGGGGCCACGTTCCCTTATCCAGGTGAGTCGGAGCCGGGAGGACATGGGGCAACACTCCACTGGAGAGAGGGCAGTGTGGTGGTGAGAGAGAATATTGTGGGAAGAGAGAGAAATGTGTGAATTGTGTTACTTTTGAGTAGTGTGGTGTAATGAACACAGCTGTATTTGAACCCGGGACTCTACGTGTGTTTGCATTTGGTGGTTTTGGGCTTACTGATGCCCCCGGTTCCATCATACATCATTAAAATAGGTGACCAACAATGCCTCTATTTCCTCAGGAGACTAAGTAAAGCCCGGATGTCCCCCACAACAGAGGTGCAGATTCTACAGGTGTACTGTGGAGTCCATCCTGACAGGAGGCATCACATCCTGGTACAGCAACTACTCAGTTCAGGACTGCAGAGCTCTGCAGCGGGTGGTGAACACAGCACAGCAGATCACGGGCACACAGCAGATCACGGGCACACAGCAGATCACAGGCACACAGCAGATCACAGGCACACAGCAGATCACGGGCACACAGCTCCCTGTGATCCATGACATCCACACTACACGCTGTCTCAGGAAAGTGAACCGTATTAGGCGGGACCCCAGCCACCCTGCACTGTCGCTTTTCACCCTCCTCCCATCGGGGAAACAACTAAAGTCCATTCAGAGGCGCACCTCCAGGTTCAGGAACAGTTTCTACCCAACTGCAATCAGACTCATGAACAATCAGTAACCTTGTGTCACTTCCACTGCTACCTTCACATATACTTCTGCCACTGTCTGGATTCTGGTTTTATTTATTTATTTATTTATTTATTTATTTATTTATTTATTTATTTATTGTGTGTGTTTTTTTATGTCTATGTTCACTGTCTGTAGGGGCACATGCAAGCAAGCGTTTCATTGTACATGGTACTTGTACACGTGACAATAAAGAATTTAAATTGAAATTGAAATTGAAATACAATGAAATGACAGCAAAGTGAGATGCAAATGAAACAATTAAAAACGTATAAAAATCATATCAAATAAACATAATATATAAAATTCACAATTGTTTGTAATACTGGAAATTAAAGTGAAGAGCATGTAGGGAATCTTGAACAAACTACTGAGCCATCCATGTAGTTAAGGCAGGAACCTCAACAGCCTTAAAGAAGCGTATGGTATATTTGTTTAGTTTAATCGGTGAAGTCATTAATTTGTGCTCTCCATGTTGTACAGGAAGGGAGGCCTGTAGTGTCCGCGTCACACAAACTCATTACAATAATAAATGCACGTATTGTATACGGATTACGCTGTAGTCCGAATTTGTGCAATAAAGCCAGCGGTATGATCAGTAAGCTCAATCCTTAGATGTTCAATGGGAAAAATGAAAGTTAAATCTCTTAATACACTATGCATTTATGAAAAATGATAGTCCTAAAGTAAATAAATAAATACATATTTATTTATTTACTTATTCTAACCTAATTATATAAATTCCACAAGCAATGCCAATTTATTTTGGATGAGATTTTACTTTTTAGCAACATTAGAGTTGCTTAACCAACAGCAATTAGGAAACTGTAGCTAATAATGACTTTAGGTTATGCTTTTCTATTAGACGTTTTGGAAAAACCCAATCATACCAATGAAACACAGAAAAAGCTATGCAAATTTGGCTATCATTCTGTAATATGACCCCTGACTCAGTTTATAAGGTTAAGGGAAAGGGGCAATTTTTTTTTTTTTTTTCCCCAGACTTATTATTCTCAGCAGTCCTGACCGAAATTGAGTCCAATCACTTAAACAGTGTGCCAGTAAACAGGAGCTACTGGAGTGGGACAGGATTCAGTGCCAGCACCCAAAAATCAGACGATGGTTTGAACATTTTCATTGGTGTACTATGTACAAATAATAAAGTGATGGGCACACCACGCACATTCTCACTTACCCTCTCTCACTGTTCCCCTTAGTTTCGGTAACTTCTACAGGGTGTTTAGTAAATTACTTATGCCACACGTCTAAGTGCCGTGCATAAAAATTATGCAAAAGAATGAAACACACTTACCTTAACAATGGGGTGCCCACCAGGAGATGCCTTAACGGCCCCTCGACTTCCCTCAGTCTCATAATGGGCGCGATGATGGGATCGAGGCTGGACTTCAATTCTCAGTTCATACTGGTCAAATTGTGAAGGCAACGGCCAGTCCAGCGGAGGTAGCGCCGAACTCCTGAAATGAAGGAACTCGTTTAACTAACTCGTTGAAGTATTTCACAAAATGCTGAGTTAGGTTTTACCTGTTAGGGCTGCAAAGTGGAGCTCAAGGCTTACTTAATTCCATAACTTATTTTGGATTTCATTGATTTACATCAACAAAAACATATAACATGGCAGGATGATCTTATATTTAAGATTTAGTATAAATGTTTTAACATAGCATAACATTCTCAGACCAGCTTAACCAGCTGAGGGGAGTGAGGTGCTGGAGCCTAAGTCACTCTGGACAGGACACACTAACACACTCCACCAATATACATTAACTTTTTGAGGGCTGAATATTTTTACTGCACACAAAGCAATAGCTTCACATATAAATTAACATAAAATGTCTATTGCTGCGAGCTGTGGCTGCTGTCGGCGCCTGTTTGTCGTCTCTGGCAGCAGCTCGAAGGCCAGAAGGAATGCCATGGCGGGCCGACTGCCTGGCTATCTTCATGTGGTGGTGGCAGCTGCAATGCGATGCAATCTGATTCGTACCTCTTGCCATCATCAGGGCCAGAGTCCTTCTAGGCGAACGTTGCCATAGACACATAAGCTATGTGAACGTGTTCAGCACTATGATCAGCTGATGCGGATACCTCACTTTTGTTTTTGATCTCCATTTCCAGACCACCTGCATCAAAATCAGAGTCTGACAAGTCAGAGTCCGATTCAGCGATAATACACAAAATGGCACCCGCGGAGTGTTTTGCTTTGCACATTCACTTTGGTCACTCACCAGATGTTCAATGCCGCTTTAGAAGTTGTTTGCTCTTCATTACTCATTCACGCAAATAAAATCAAAGTCAAATCATGGAAGCTAACTTTACTTCTAGCAAAGAGAGTGAAACTAAAACGTATCAGCAAGTTCTGTCGCCATTTACAGCTGATTGCAATCCTCTACCCCTGAATTTCGACAATAGTCAACATCTGCCCTGAAAGAGTTAAGTATATACACTTTTAAAACTGATTAATCGAATTGAAGTGTAAAGCAAGAACCAAACTTGGACGTGGTACCAGTCACTCATGAGGCAAACAAATCTTACATTGGGCTCAACGTAGAATCATAAAACAACACAAATATTTTTGGGATGTGGAAGAAAAATCCACACCTACACAGGAATAACATGTAAACTCCATAAAGACAGTGACCAGGGGTGCAACTAGAGCTCAGGGTGCCGTACAGTGCATGTACAGTAACAAGTACTCACGCCCTTCAACGTTTTCACAGTGAATCTCAGTGGATTTCATTTGTAGTTTTTAACACTGATCAAGAGAAAAAAAACTCTTTAATGTCAAAGTGGAAACAGATCTCTGCAAAGTGGTCTAAATTAATTATAAATATAAAGCACAAAATAAATTATTACATAAGTAATCCACCCCATTCAATATGACCCACCCCAATCATCACTTGTGCAGCTAATTGGCTTTAGCAGTCACATGATTTGTTAAATGGAGATCACCTGTCTGGGGTTTCAGTTAGTTTTAGTATAACTACACCTGCATGTGGAAGGGCCAACATCTGGTGAGTCAGTATGGTGGCCCAACCTAGACAATAAATTAAAAAAGAACACGCCAAGCAATTCTGTGAAAAAAGGGGGACCAAAAAGCACAAGTCAGGGGATGGAGACAAGAAAATATCCAGGTCACGTTAAATGCTTTGTTTTGTAATATATTGAGTCCAGGTAAATTAATCAGCTCTCTGAATAACTAAAATACTGAGATGTATGGAAATCATGTCGCTGCGTTTTAGCTGTGTTGTTAAATCTGCTACAACCGCGAGGTCCGTAGGAAAGGCTTTGAAACGTTTTGCCGTGGCAGAGACAGCTGTCCACTCCGAGTGCTGCAAGAACCAAGTGATCATGTAAGAAGATGACAAGCGGTTAGTTTCTGTGTATTTATAAAGCTGCGTCATGAAAATAATGAGTAATCACACAAGAACAGTACCATTGCTTTGACGCTGGGTGCCGCCAGTTTGCAAAACCGAGCGGAGAACTTGCGTCTGACAAGGCATGAGGTACGTGGAAAGTGCGTGGCTTTACGCCAAGTGTAGGTTTTATACATCGCGATTTGAACGAAAAGTTCTTACGCAACATTTCTGTGCGTACGCACCGTTTATACATGAGGCCCCAGGTCACCGAATATATTGAGTCCAGGTAAATTAATCATGGAAATCATGAAAATCTGCTACAGTAGGCTGTCCACAAAAACCAAGTGATCATGTAAGAAGATGACAAGCGAGGGAGGCCACCAAGAGACCATGGAGTTTCAAGCTGAGGTTGCTTCACCTGTCACAGCTTTACGAGACAGAGGCAAAGAGACAAAAAACTGCCATGATGGCTCAGTTAGAGTTTGTCAGAAGGCACGTGGGAGACTCAGAAGTCAAGAAGACGGTTCTGTGGACTGATGAGACCAGAACCGAGCTATTTTGGCCATCAAACTAAATACCGTGTTACACTGCACATTAATAAAAAGCCATCCCCACCATGGAGCATGGTGGTGGCAGCATCCTAGCGTGGGGACAGTTCTCTGCAGCAGGACCTGGAAAACATACAGCAAAATATTGGGAAATCCTGGAGGAAAACCTGATTCAATCTGCAGAAAACCTGTGCCTTGGTGGAAGATTTATTTTCTAGCAATATAATGACAAGTATAAAATCAACGCAACACAAGAATGGCTTAAAAATAACAACGTTAATGCTGTGGAGTCAAAGTCCTAATCTCAAACAAATTGAGAATTTGTGGCTGGACTTGACAAAGGCTGTTCACTGACAATCTCCATTCATGTTCTTATATAACAAAGGCCTGGAGGCTGCTTTTGTCTCCAATAGGCTGGATTATTTTATTTCTCTATACCTTGGAGTGAGTGAGTGAGTCAGTCAGTCAGTCAGTCAGGCTCCTCTATCCTGGAGGTCGCAGAGGTCCACAGAGAGTCCCTTGATCTTCATGGCTTGGTGTTTGTCATGACATCCAATGTAAATTATGAGACTTTATATAATCAGGGGGTGGCTTTTCTAAATGATCTCCAATCAATTCTGTTTGCTACAGGTGGACTCCAGTCAAGTTATAGACACATCTCAAGAAGAATTAAAGCAAAACAGGAGGCACCTGACCATAATCTGGAGTGCAAAAACAAAGGAGCTGAATACTTAAATGAATGAGAGATTTCAGTTTGTGAATTTGAAAAAGCTTGCATACTCGTCTACAAATAGGTTTTTATGGGTTACTAAGTGTAAAATGATGAAAAAAATGGCAAATTTATCCATCTAAAATGAAATCTACAACATCATTAAAAAGTGCAGAGACTGAAGGGTTTGGAATACTTTCTGTGTGGCGATTAGGGTGAGTATCGGGATGAGATATTTGGAGTCCTGACAAGCTCAATGGATTGAATGTCCTCCTCTAATTAGTCAAACTTCTTATGTTGCCACACTGTGGGTGAATATGTCCTACCATGGACTACAGCTCCATCCTTTGTTAATCCTGGCCTTGTGTCTGTTGCTACTGGGGTAGGTTTTCTGCAGACAGTGGGTTTCCCTTTATTTTTCTAATAATTCACTTACAAAAAGCAAAAACCTAGGGTCAATTTACAGGTTTCCATTACAATGTAATGACAAGAAGGTAACTTGCAGCTTATCAAATTATAAAACATGTTAAATTCTGCTGGATTCACAAATAAAATCATTAGGGTTCTACTTTGCTGAAAGTGTATGCTGGAAAATTTAATGTATAAACAGCTAGAGCAGGAGTGTCAGACTCAAGGCCTGCGGGCAGGATCTGGCCTCTTGGACCCTTTCAAAGCAGCCCACTTCATTAATATTCAAGACATGTTAAATTCATCCCTCTGATTGTATCTGAATATAATTCACATTTACAGCTGCCATTAAAATGCATCTCCTGCACAGCAAAACCCACCACCATTACTAATCTGTAGTTGAACGGAAACTAGCTGATCTTACTCTAAAAGAAATAGAGCTGCCATGGTCTGAGGGCTAGCCACCCCTAAACCATCGAGAGCACGGGTGGGAAAAGTCAGTCCTGGAGGGCTGCAGTGGTTGCAGGTTTTTGTTCCAACCCAGTTGCTTAATTAAAAACCAATCCTTGTCAATTATTTAATTTCATGGCTTGCTAGTGTTTTAACTCTGCCATGTCAGTTAATTCTCATATCCTAGATTTTCCTCCCCATTCTAGGGATATCATCAAAATGATCTGAAGTCTAAAACATTCGAGTTATTCTCAGTGCTTCACTTTTTCCTCTTCACTCTCTTTCCAAGCATTTAATTAAAGCCAACAGTGCATGATAAATACACACGGGTGTAAATGGAAACCAGCTAAATGGAGAAATGTTGGTCTCTTTTGTTACTTTCATGTTATTGCTAATAAGGAGCTATTAAAACCCAAGACTACATCTGTTTACGACTAAAATAAGCAATAAGGGTTCAAAATCTTACCGAGCGAGACAACTAAAGTGAAGCAGAAGTGTTACTTGAGCAATAAGTGCTTCTTATTAAGCAACTAGGTTTGAGCAAAAACCCTGCAGCCACTGCGGCCCTCCAGGACTGAATCTGCCCACCCCTGGTCTAGAGATTAAGCAAATGTCACATTACATGACGTCTAGTCATTGGGTATGTCAGTCTTACGAATGCAGTTGCTGATCTTGTTGCCGGACTATGTCAATTTAAATGAATGAAAATTACTGGACACTCCAACATTCTGGCACAGCCACGCTTGCCCCTTTTTTTTATGACAGCCAATAATGTGAGGCCTATGTGAGCCGCTGCTGTACAAAGGTTTAACAGGTATAGCCATTTCCAGCACTGTCTCTGCCCTTTTTTTCTTTTCTCCATTCTGTCACGGCACATAAAGCATGAAACATTAGACAGATGAGCTTCTCTTCTGTTTGTGAGGTCAAAAACACCCATGTTCCTTATTCCTCGTCAATGCATTATATGTGTTGTACTTTCTAATGAGCACTTATTGGTTGCCAGCTCTCATGCACACAGAGCCTACTTCTACAACTAAAAACAAAATCAAACTTGCTTTATGTTATCGGAGCGAGTCTTGGACTAGTGATTAGTAGTACTAGTGACATAATGTGTGGCTGGCCATTATGGGCCATGTTGTCAACAGCCTCCAGCTTATTAAGATTACGTAAATGAAGACTATGCCTCAAAATGGCTTGAAAAGTCATTTGATGTGACATGGCATCCGCCGTGATGCGGGTTCTGCATCGGTCTGTCGTGGTGAAAAAGGAGCTGAGCCGTAAGGCAAAGCTCTCAATTTACCAGTCGATCTACGTTCCTACCCTCACCTATGGTCATGAGCTATGGGTAGTGACCGAAAGAACGAGATCGTGAATACAAGCAGCTGAAATGAGCTCAGTCATCCGGGAGGGGCTCAGAGTAGAGCCGCTGCTCCTCCACATCGAGAGGAGTCAGATGAGGTGCCTCCTGGACGCCTCCCTGGTGAGGTGTTCTGGGCACGTCCAACCAGGAGGACGCCTCGGGGAAGACCCAGGACACGCTGGAGAAACTATGTCTCCCGGCTGGCCTGGGGATGCCTTGGGATTCTCCCGGAAGAGCTAGAAGAAGTGGCCGGGGAGAGGGAAGTCTGGGCCTCTCTGCTCAAGCTGCTGCCCCCATGACCCGACCTCGGATAAGCGGAAGAGGATGGATGGATGGATGGATGGATGGATGGATGGATGGCCTTTGCCTTACTGCTCCCACTGCCATACATGATTCATTTGTCTTTCCTCTTTTATTGGATTTTGTATGTAGATAGAAATCACATTTGCAATTTTTTCAGTTGAGTTCAGTTGTGTTAAGTGTCATCAAAATCCTTTACTGACCGAACAAATGTGTCTTTGTGCTACCACACCAGCATACTTCTTCACATTTTTTTAATCTGGTTCAGTGCAATCAGATCGTGACAAAGGTATTGTTTGATTTAGCTACAAATTGTCACCTGATGTCCTAACTGCTGCTCTCACTCAGTTTCGTGCCCTGACATAATTTCTTCATTCAATGCTAACTTTTGATCCTGTGACTACTGCTAGCTTTACTAACCCGTTTCTGTTGTTCAAGAAAAGAAAAGCCGATAAAGAGGGAAGACAGTTCCATGAGGGATGCAAGGCAGAACATACAATTGAGATGAGCAGAGAGATATTTTGTAAAGAAAACCTGGCGGTAGTTGTTTGTTGATATACCCTGGTCCACGATGAGTATATAAAATGATGTTTTTGGCTTTCATTAAAATTGCATTTGAAACCACAGTGCTAGAGCATGAAGACTTGAGTTTGAATTTTAGTTTTTTCACAAAATAAATAAGAAAGTATTACCCTTGAAACAATGTGCAGACAATTGCAGAGCATGCGGCTTTCCCTTAAATAAGACGACCACTCAACCCTAAGTATGCTTGAATGTGTGGTATCATGGCAGCCAATTTAAAAGTTCTAATATTTGATGATGCTACCAACATACAGTTACAAAAAGTACTAAAAAAGTAAAATATACATTAAAAGAAATAAATAAATGAATAAAACATATGTTGTGAACAGCATTAGCAGAAACAAATTCATGAAGTAAAAATGTGATTTACCGAAACACTGGACTATGACCACTGATCCTGGCCTTGGACCACACAAGAGGTGACGGAACAGATAAGTAATCCATCCCAGAGTGGTGATTCTGATTGTTTTCTTTCCGGATATGGAGAAATCCATCATCAGCTGGTCCAATGGGCTGATATCCATTACTGTTAAAGATGACAGGTTCTTCTTTCCTAGCAGACTGATCTATGGATGTCTTCCTAGTTTTTTGTGGTATATTATCTGATTCTACTCCACCAGATATTCTTGGAAACCCATAGTCTGGGGCTGTTGACGAGTCCGATAGGGAATCAGGAGATAAGGGGTCCTCAGAGAAACTTCCTCTCCTTGAAATTGAGGGTGAAGGAAGTGGGGAGTAACCTTCAGAGTAGCTAGAATATCTACGTTTGCCTCCAGGAGATGTGGGCCTCGAACTCGGGGAGGTGGGGAGAAGGTAAGAAAGCAGCCGTGGAGAGCTAGGCCTGGGTGAGGCAATAGGTGATCCCAACGAAAACCTTGATGTAGCTTCATTCAGTTCATCTTCATCACATAGTAGTTGCAGAGATTCACAGCTGGAGGCTTCAGAAATCCAGCTACGTGATGACAAGCTGCTGGCAGGACTAGGGCTTAAGGATCCAGCATCTCGATATGCAAATGGATCAAGAGGAAGGTAAAGATGATCTCTTGACATTCTCTCCCAGCCTGAGTATGGTTCGTTTTCCTCAGAATAATGGTTTTCAGGTGATATTGTGGTGATTTGGATGCTGGGACATTCCAGAATTCGAGAGCCCCCTAGCTGTATAAACCTTGCTGGCTGGCTTTCGTACGTCCCGATGAAGTTCTTGTCCAGAGCTGGTCGTGGTGGAGGTGAGTGCATCCCTGCACGGTTAGCTGCACAGTTCATACCTCCCATTTTTGCATGTAGGGTTCTCATTGGCTGGTTTGTAGAAGGTGAAATCTCCTGAAAGGATGGAGAGGGACATTCATCGGTGTCGCCATCTGCAATGAAAAGAGGTAGGGATGAGCCATGAATTTAGAATATTCTAGATTAACACCACAGTTCATTACATGTACCTTTCACTTTCATTCTCCCCTTTTCCTAAACTCAATTAGACCAAAAGTGAGCTGTAGACCGCTAGAGAAAGCCACACCTTTAGCAGAATCATTGCTACAAGGCCCACACATTTACTATACCAATCATTCAGACAGCACACCAACATCCTCATTTTTGGGATGGCATGGTTGACTGTCAAGGGCAGCAGCAATAGTCAGCTCGAGAAAATTGTGGAGGACTGGGATGAGCTTTTTATCAGTGCAGTAATGATTGCTACTTTAAGGACTGTTGAAGTCATGGTGAAAAATGAAAGTAGCTAAGATCGTATTATACCTAATGTTTACATTTACAATGACTTATTTGGTTGACACCTTTATTCAAAGCAACTTACAACATTTATGACTCAACTGGTTACATTTCTTTTGGTTTTCCAATTGAAGTACAGGCAAGTCAAGTGATTTGGTCAGGGTCAGTAGTGGGATTTAAACCCCCAACCTCAGTCATTTGGAGGTAAACAAATTACTTAAAAAGACAGAAGAAACAAACAGAAGCAGCTTTATCTCACCTGTCATGTGGATGCTTATTAAAATGCTTTTTTAAATGTATACTGTACACTGTCACACACGTGCGCTTGGGAGGCAGCTAAAGGGCTCGAAATAAGGTAATTCCCGGTCGGACCAAAGGGTGGAAGGGTACACTGATCCTTTCGCTTTTTTCCCAGCAGACCAAATGCGGGAAATTCTGCATGAGCACTTGAACATCACTTCCGGTTACACCCATGAAGACGTCACTTCCAGTTCCACCCCTGAAGATGTCACTTCCTCCCTTCTCGACCCTCAATGGTTGGAGATCTTCGGGTTGGTGTGTCAAGGCTTCTCTCAGGTTCCACTTGGGTTCCACAAGGAGTCCACCATCCTGCTGACTATGCCAGTTGTGATAATAATTGAGCCTTGACACAAAAGAGGTTTGGGGCAGCCTCCCGTATACTTGAAAAATGGCTGCTAAATTGAAAAGGTTGCGAGACAAAAATGGTCTTTACAGGCAAGAGTCCAAAATGGAACTGAGGTTTAGTACAGATATGGTAGGTTTTATAGATGGAGGGAGGAAGTGACACCTTCAGGGATGGAACTGGAAGTGACGTTCAAGGGCCCAGGTGGAATTTCCCGCATTTGGTCTGCTGGGAAAAAAGCGAAAGGATCAGTGCACCTTTCTACTCCCAGGTCCAACCGGGAATTACCTTCTTTCGAGCGCTTTAGCTACCTCCCAAGGGCATGTGTGTGACAATTCCTACATTATGTATTACCTGTGCTTTTAGTCAATGGCCTTGGTTCAAAATCTCCTTGAAGTCATTTTCTATGTGGAGTTTCCATATTTTCTGTGTATGTGCATGTTAGGCTAATTAACAGCTCCACATTGCTCTGGTTTGTGTGTCAGTGGGCCCTGTGGTGGGCTAATGCCCTGTCTTTGGACAGCTCCTGTCTCAGGAATAGTCCATGGCTCCGCTCGACTGTGAATTATGTTAGATTTGTGTCAATGTTACACATTGTCTGATGTTGGATTTATTGTCTGTGATGTATTATTGTCTGTTCTTGCTATTCTATTACAGTCACTACAATCTTAATAATACTGGCGATATAATGGCACTTTACTGGGTTGTGTAGTTCCTCACAGAACCATTCTTTGACAAAGAGGCATTTAATTATGAGAAGTATGCTTGCCAATGAAATTGTTTCCTTGGGCCTTGAAAAAGTTCCTCATATGTGGACAAAACAAGAAATTCTTAAAGAAGAGTAGGTGATCTACCAGGATGCTGAGAGATCAAGAAAATCTGAACCAGGCCTGTGTTATTGTATGCAGCAGGAGTCCTTTCAAAATCATTCTGGTATTTCAAAAACAACTTATCATTTATTCATGCTTATGAAAGGAACCTGTTCCTAAATATATAACACATCTTTCTAGAACTTTCATGTGAATGATTGTTTTGGGAATCAAAAATGGTCCCCCTGGGGTATTGATCTGAAGAACCACTTTGACACTTCTATATTTCCAAGTGTATGGTAGACTTTCAAGTACTAATCTCATTGTGCTATACACATGACAATAAATGTGAACTTTTTATAGCAGTATAGGAATATAATTGCTATACAAACTCAATGGCCTAACATGTTCTTGTGAACTAGTTGTTATATTTGAATATGTCATTCTTTGGTTCAGAATTTAGTGTTTGTCATGCCTTATGTTCTCACTGACTGACTAACTGTATATCTATCTGTTTGTGGATTATAATGCTGAACTCAGTAGTCTGAAACAGAATGAAATTCCATCGTTGGGCATTAATACTCATCTACTGTATATAAATAGGCCTCAGTGCAGACAGTTGTCTAGAGATATCACATGGAGGCTGCCAATATGTAGTAAAGTTTCTCAAGAATTCTGGTTAAATACACCAGGCACTGGGAGTTTCTATTGTTATTTAGTGCTTCCAATCATCCATTTTCAATGATTGGATTGCAGAGAGCTGCTATCCCTTTATTGCAGTATTTGACCCAAAAAGAGAAACTGTTGAACACAATATGCAAACTCCAAACTGACAGCAGCTGGCGAACGTCCAGCTCTGCACCACTGAGAGTATCCTTACTAGATGCATCACCATGTGGTTTGGTAGGCTTTCCAGGCTTGCAAACTCCTCCAAAGAGCTATCCATCCTTCTTCCAAAATCACTAGGGTGGATCTTCCACAGCTCCATGTCATGCCATTTATTCCACCGGCTGTCTAAGGGGAGCTGAATCCATCATTTGTGATGATAGTAATCCACCTCAACCCTTGCTTCAACCCCTCATCTCTGGTATATGTTACTGTGGCTCCACCTGCTTAGGCTTTATGTGCTGTAGGGTCAGCTTCTCGCCCCAGGCCATAAGGTCACTGAACTCTCGGTAGTCTGAATTTAACTGCCCCATATTGTACCCTTGTGCTGCATCACGTCCAACTCTGTTGTATGTTACATCTGTATTGGTATCTGCATTTACTTATTTTGCAATTTGAGCTTTAAATAGATATTTTTCTTCGCTTGTTTTGCACTTCTATTGCCCTGTCGATTTATTCACCTGTATAATTCTGTTCTATACCATGTAAATATCACAGTATTTAATATTATCATCCTTATTGTCTAATTGTTTGTATGCATTTCCCTGCCCATCCCTCCTATCCTCCCTGCAACTGTGGCTCAAGATTTATTTTTTTGTATATTGTCACCACCAGTCCACCGAGGATGCATTATCTCTTGCACTTCATACCATCCAGTAATATCTGGATAATAAAAACTATTATGCCAGAGTCCTGTTTATAGACTGCAACTCAGCATTTTTCACTGTTGTACCAGAAACCCTGACCACTCTCAGTAAGCGGACTTTGAGCTTCCTAAATGACAGACGTCATGTTTGGATTGGCAGCATCACATCCCCATGCTGACCCTCAACACAGACACTCCACAGGGTAGTGTACTGAGCCCTCTTCTGTACTCCCTGTTCACCAGACACAGAACCAGCTCCATCATTAAATTAGCTGACAGCATCAACAATGATACACTACAATACAGTACAATACAATTTATTTTTCTATGGCCCAAAATCACACAAGAAGTGCTGCAATGGGCTTTAACAGGCCCTGCCTCTTGACAGCCCCCCAGCCTTGACTCTCTAAGAAGACAAGGAAAAACTCCAAGAAAAACCCTTGTAGGGAAAAAAACAAATGGAAGAAACCTTGGGAAAGGCAGTTCAAAGTCAGACCCCTTTCCAGGTAGGTTGGGCATGAAGTGGTTGTCAAGAAGAAGGGGGTCAATACAATACAATGCAAAAAACAGAACAAATTCTCAGTACAGTATAAAAATAAAAGTATGGGGCAGAATTTAATAGAAGATTATATCACATAATATGATTTGATTTGATGATGACACAACTACCAGAGGAAAGGCCTCCTCTCTGACTTAGTGGTGTCAATTCAATATTAGCAAAAACAATGAGCAGGTCATAGACTCAAGGAAGCAGAAGACAGACAATACAGGCAGAGACGGTGGTGCTGTGAAAAGGAAAAGTAGCTTTAAAGTAACTGTGACTGATGAAATGAAGTGAGCCAACACAGTGCATCTACAATTGAGAAGGCTTGATGTCTGAGGACAGCTTACATTTCTCCATCTGTTCTCAGAAATGTCTGCAGGTGCACAGTGAAGTCCATCCTCAATGGCTGCATCACATCCTAGGAGGGACCTGCTTGGCCCTAAGATGGTTAAGCCCTGCGGCATAGAATATCACCAGCACCCATCTGCTCTTTGTTCTGGACACAGACAACACTTGCTGACGTAGAAAGGGCAAACAGGGTAGTTAAAATACTCAGCCATCCATGTGGTTGCTTTTACTACTCCTGTCTTCTGGATTGGTACCAGCACCAGTAGATTCAGGGACAATTTCATCATTAATACTCATCTACTGTATATAAATAGGCCTCAGTGCAGACAGTTGTCTAGAGATATCACATGGAGGCTGCCAATATGTAGTAAAGTTTCTCAAGAATTCTGGTTAAATAGACCAGGCACTGGGAGTTTCTATTGTTATTTAGTGCTTCCAATCATCCATTTTCAATGATTGGATTGCAGAGAGCTGCTATCCCTTTATTGCAGTATTTGACCCAAAAAGAGAAACTGTTGAACACAATATGCAAACTCCAAACTGACAGCAGCTGGCGAACGTCCAGCTCTGCACCACTGAGAGTATCCTTACTAGATGCATCACCATGTGGTTTGGTAGGCTTTCCAGGCTTGCAAACTCCTCCAAAGAGCTATCCATCCTTCTTCCAAAATCACTAGGGTGGATCTTCCACAGCTCCATGTCATGCCATTTATTCCACCGGCTGTCTAAGGGGAGCTGAATCCATCATTTGTGATGATAGTAATCCACCTCAACCCTTGCTTCAACCCCTCATCTCTGGTATATGTTACTGTGGCTCCACCTGCTTAGGCTTTATGTGCTGTAGGGTCAGCTTCTCGCCCCAGGCCATAAGGTCACTGAACTCTCGGTAGTCTGAATTTAACTGCCCCATATTGTACCCTTGTGCTGCATCACGTCCAACTCTGTTGTATGTTACATCTGTATTGGTATCTGCATTTACTTATTTTGCAATTTGAGCTTTAAATAGATATTTTTCTTCGCTTGTTTTGCACTTCTATTGCCCTGTCGATTTATTCACCTGTATAATTCTGTTCTATACCATGTAAATATCACAGTATTTAATATTATCATCCTTATTGTCTAATTGTTTGTATGCATTTCCCTGCCCATCCCTCCTATCCTCCCTGCAACTGTGGCTCAAGATTTATTTTTTTGTATATTGTCACCACCAGTCCACCGAGGATGCATTATCTCTTGCACTTCATACCATCCAGTAATATCTGGATAATAAAAACTATTATGCCAGAGTCCTGTTTATAGACTGCAACTCAGCATTTTTCACTGTTGTACCAGAAACCCTGACCACTCTCAGTAAGCGGACTTTGAGCTTCCTAAATGACAGACGTCATGTTTGGATTGGCAGCATCACATCCCCCATGCTGACCCTCAACACAGACACTCCACAGGGTAGTGTACTGAGCCCTCTTCTGTACTCCCTGTTCACCAGACACAGAACCAGCTCCATCATTAAATTAGCTGACAGCATCAACAATGATACACTACAATACAGTACAATACAATTTATTTTTCTATGGCCCAAAATCACACAAGAAGTGCTGCAATGGGCTTTAACAGGCCCTGCCTCTTGACAGCCCCCCAGCCTTGACTCTCTAAGAAGACAAGGAAAAACTCCAAGAAAAACCCTTGTAGGGAAAAAAACAAATGGAAGAAACCTTGGGAAAGGCAGTTCAAAGTCAGACCCCTTTCCAGGTAGGTTGGGCATGAAGTGGTTGTCAAGAAGAAGGGGGTCAATACAATACAATGCAAAAAACAGAACAAATTCTCAGTACAGTATAAAAATAAAAGTATGGGGCAGAATTTAATAGAAGATTATATCACATAATATGATTTGGATTTGATGATGACACAACTACCAGAGGAAAGGCCTCCTCTCTGACTTAGTGGTGTCAATTCAATATTAGCAAAAACAATGAGCAGGTCATAGACTCAAGGAAGCAGAAGACAGACAATACAGGCAGAGACGGTGGTGCTGTGAAAAGGAAAAGTAGCTTTAAAGTAACTGTGACTGATGAAATGAAGTGAGCCAACACAGTGCATCTACAATTGAGAAGGCTTGATGTCTGAGGACAGCTTACATTTCTCCATCTGTTCTCAGAAATGTCTGCAGGTGCACAGTGAAGTCCATCCTCAATGGCTGCATCACATCCTAGGAGGGGACCTGCTTGGCCCTAAGATGGTTAAGCCCTGCGGCATAGAATATCACCAGCACCCATCTGCTCTTTGTTCTGGACACAGACAACACTTGCTGACGTAGAAAGGGCAAACAGGGTAGTTAAAATACTCAGCCATCCATGTGGTTGCTTTTACTACTCCTGTCTTCTGGATTGGTACCAGCACCAGTAGATTCAGGGACAATTTCAATCCAAAGCTCATAAGGTTACTGAACAGTCAGTTACGATAACACAGACTGTACATGTTCATACTGTATATGTGTGCACAATGGATTCAGAAAGATTTCAGACCTCTTCACTTTCTGCACACTTTATTATATTGTAGATATAATTTTAAATGAATACATGTGCCATTTTCATCCATCAATCTACAGTTAATAACCTATAATGACAAAGTGAAATGTGTTTTTAGAAAGGTTTGCAAACTGATAATCAAAAACTGACATCTCTCATTCATATAAGTATTCAGACCCTAAATTCAATACTTTGGAGAAGCCCCGTTGGCACCAATTAGAACTTTGACTTTTCTTGCACACCTGGATTTGGATAGTTTATCCCATTCTTCTTGGCAGATTCCCTGAATGTGGGGTGTCTGTAAAGTGACATCTTCAGTGTGTGTACAATATTAGAATTTCATTGACTATAGCAATAACAGTAAACTTGAATGGGTTGATATGGACACTGGATCTGTGATACAGCACTGCTAACCACTGAGCCACCACCACCACTCCACACAACAGAAAGGTTATCTGATGCAATTGTTCCATTTTCTTTTCATTATTACCTTAATATTCTTTTTTCAACTTTGTATTTCTTCCTTAAGCCCTAAATTTGTAGGGAAGACGCAAAACTTTCCGATCAAATTCATCTTTCTGCCCATTATAATCACAATGTTGCTGCTTTCAAGAGTGACCTTCTGAATTGGGCTACACATCCAGGAATTGAGTGAAATGAAATTTGTTCCACATTACTTATTCCGCAAAGAATGTTTTCTTTGATTTTATTTTTCCATGATTACTTTGATACTGTTGTTCTACAAGCAGCATTTTATCGGTCTCATTTTTATACACATTTTACTAGCATCATTAAAAAAAGAACTCTGGATTAACTTGTTCTTTTTTTTTTACAAAGCAAAATTGTGGCATGCCTGCCAGCTGCCTAGTTGGGCAGACTTTTCATTGGCTTCTAAAAGTCCTGGACCCAGGAATTTTTAATTCACAGGAAACCTTTATAGACAGCAAAAGGAAATGCAGCAACTCTGAAAGATGGAGGCACTGAGAAGCACAGTGGCACCGCGGCTTTAGTTGCTGCCATGCAATGCCAGGATCCTCATTTAATTCATAATTCGCCAGCCTACTGTATGAAGTGTGTGTGGTTTCTTTGCGTGAGTGTCTGTTGCATCCCACTGCCTGAAAACATGTGTTTCTATCAATTGTCTCACTATAAGTTGGTGGAAGGATACGTGATGGTTGACAGCACATCCAGGGCTAGTTTCTTTTAAAGATGTAAAATTGTCAAAATGCACTACTGGAACAAAAGTGCCACGATTAAAAAAAAAAAAACAAATATACCAATTTTCTGAGCCCCTTACTAATTTATTATTTATTAAGAATTTCAAAAATAAATGACATCACTTTTCTACATAGTCACCTTCCTTTGTGATGCCATTTTCCCAGTCACATGACACTCTCAGATGCAAACAATTACTATTCTACCCGCCTTCACCGTTTCCAAAGAAAGTATAAAAGGGCGGAAACTTTCTGAATGTCCCTCGTATTAGGCTAGAAGCTGGCTCCTCAGGTGGCTCTCACTTGGTCCCTACCTGAAAGCTTTCATATTGCCATCGCTAACTTAATAGACCTCCACAATTAGGAATAGTTTGAGCCCTTGAAGAGCACTATAGTGCAGCAGTTAGCACTACTGTAACACACCTCTGTGGACCAGGGGCTCAAACCCCAGCTCAGGCACTGCATGTACAGTATGGTGTTTGCTTAAGTCCTTTCACATTCCATAGAAATGTCTGCTTACATGGGTGCGTGTGTTCGCTTGCGTGGGCCTGCCATGGACTGATTTGATTCTTGACTTGTAACCTGAAGCTACTCAGATAGACTTCAGCTTTAAAGGTGGTTCAAAAAATGTACAGACTTATAATGCTCCAGGGATCTGGGTTTCAAAGCTGTGAAGAGTCGTCATATTATTCTCCCAGTGTTTGTGTTTTTTGTTTGTTTGGGTAATCCAGTACCCTCTCAAATCCTAAGACATACTGTGCCAGCATAGACATGTATGTGATGCTGGGTAAGCCATTTTGGTCCTGCTTTGTGCCTGATACTACAGGATGTACTCTGGCTCACCATTGTTCTAAAAGCAGTTATAAGAAAAATTTGAATTAACGAACATTCAGCCTGGGCTTCATTCTAATGGGACGACAGCAGTCTGGCGCTACCTCCCCCATTTCATGTGATATGCTGTTTTTCATGCTCTTACAATTTTCCTTTTGAATTTCCATAGTCCTTTTTCAAAGATTGCCCTCCACAAATTACCAACAAACTACAAACTACAAAAAATTCATCATACAATAGCTGGAATCTTCCCTCAAATCAAACCCAGAGTTTGCCTGATACAGCTGGCTTAACTTCACTGGTCTTCTATAAAACTGTAATAATCAATCTCAAATCCAAACAACAACTTTCTGTGCTGATTACACTGCATAAACCCTTGAAGCAACTAAACTTTTCCAAATGGAGCCTTATTGGAGTTCCAAAAATCTTGGCAAAAACTCTTTTAGGTTTATAGAGTGTGAAACTCTCCCCCAAGGTCTGCTCAAGAGGTTCCATCACTTGTAACGTTTCAGATTTTTTTTTTTGTTCTTACTTGCATATTAGAGCTGATCTTTTTGTCTCTGCATTCTAAAACTTCATCATGCTGACCTCTTTTGTAAGCAGTTTAGGATAAAAGTGACAACTAAGCTAAGCAAGTAAATGCAAAAGCAGAATATTGCACAGGGCAAAAGTATCTGGATTTAAATTTATTCTCTTTTCAGCATTCAGCAGTGGATTTCTGCATATCATCCCCCAAACCTAACAGGTTTAACGTATCTGTCATTGTTTGTTCTCACCACGTCACTAAACCTGCTTGAGAAGAACAAATATGGTGCCCTCCATACAGTCTGGGACAAATACACATTTTTCTTTGATTGACCAATCAAGAATTTTCTATTTTTCAGCTTTGAAAAACTCCTGTGTGGCCTTTACAGTGTTTTTGGGATCTTTACCTTGCTGTGGAATGAACAGCCGATCAATGAGTTTGGAGGCAGTTATTGGAATTGAGCAGATCAGATGTTTCTCTTCACCTCAGAATCCATTGTGCGACTGTCGTCAGTTGTTCCACCATCAATGAAGAGAAGTGCGTCAGCACCTGTGACAGCCATACATGCCAAAGCCATAACACCCAGACCACCATGTTTAACAGATGAGGTGGGATGAATTGGATCTTAGGCAGTTCCTTTTTGTCTCCATACTTTGTTGTTGCCATCTGTGACGATGCGGGTTCAGCTCCATGCTCCCTTTCAGCTTCTGGGAGCGCTTTTAACCCAACACCGTTGGTAATGTCACCGATGAGCTTAGCAGTGAGGCAACAACAAAGCAAGGGGATGGTGTACAAAAGTGTTCAAAATAAGTGCAGTGTCCAAAGTCATTAAATACATAATCCAAAAAAGCAAGTGAAAACGTGGAGGTTAAAAACAATAGAAAAAATCTTCTGAAAAATAACGAGGTTAAAACATTCTTTCAAAAACCAACAACAAGAAGCCTGGTGCCTTAATACCTGCGACTCCCCTGCTACCCCCGTCTGGGCTTCTCAATAGGGGAGTCGCCCTACTTGCAGCTGACCTTCTCTGCTACTGACTGGTCGGTCGCCTTTCCAATCCTTGGCTCCGGTAGGCACCCCCAAACAGCGATTTGGGATTCGCCTAACGACCAAGGCTCTCACGTAGGGGACACCACATCCCAAGTCCCGACTCCCGCTGCCTTCCATGGCCTTACGTGAAGAGTCCTTCACCTTCCGGTCACTCCCGCCCTCCAAAGTAAACTCTGCGGGAGCGACCACAACTACTACTTCCCCGGGTGTCGGCTAAACACCCAGGCTTCCTGCTCAGCTGCCGCGAGCCTGCTTTCGCTCGCTTGTTCTCCCGCACTGGCTTTCTCATCTCACTGCTTCCTGCCTTCCTCTACAACCTCCGTTCTCTTTCTTTCTTTCTGTGTCCTACCCTTTTTTTCCTAGCCGGCTCACGCTTCTATATATGTCGAGAGGACAAATTAGCAGCCCCAGGAACAATCACAGATGTGGGCAGTCTCTCATCTGTGCACTTAGGTGAGAGATGCCCACATCGCAAATCGCAAAACTGCTGCAGCCACAACCACCACGACCCCTCGCTAAGCTGTGAGTGCGGTGATTATTTATTTAAAGCTGGCCTTTGCTGAGAGAGCTGTGGACCCGCTATACCACACCATCACTCTGATACAGGGTCATGTTTATTCCGTTCGTCCACAAGACCTTTTTCCAGAAGTCTGCAGGCTCTTTTAAGTCCTTTTCCCCCAAACTGTAATCTGGTCATCCTGTTTTTGTGGCTAACTAGTGGTTTGCATCTTACAGTGTGGCCTCAGTATTTCTGTTCCTGACGTCTGCAGATAGCCATCTCTGACACATCCATGTCTACCTCCTGAAAACTGTGTCTGATCTGTTGGACAGGCCTTTGGAGCTTTCGCTTTACCATCTTTAGGATTCTTCTGCCATCAGCAGTGGAGTCTTCCTTGGCCTACTAGTCTCTTTGCGATTACTGAGCTCACCAGTGCATTCTTTCTTCTTAATGTTATTCCAGACAGTTCAATCAGGTAGTCCTAAGTTTTTACCGATGTCTCTAATGGTTTTTTCTTTGTTTCACAGCCTCATAATGGCTTCTTTCACTTTCATTGGCACAGCTGTTTCCCTCATGTGGAACAATGGCAACTACAGACTCCAAGGAGTAGAATCAAGCCGAGGTACCTTATGAAGCAACAAAACACACCCGAGTGATCACAAACACCTGTGACGCCAAACATTATGGTGCCCTGAAATTGGGTGGGGGGGGGCATGCATTTATAAAAAGTGTTGTCTTTTCCGCATGGTGTGACTGAAATGTATGCAAATGTGCACTTTAATCACATCTGAATTGTTAGATTTGTAATTTTAAACTGTGGAGCAGAGGGGTAAATCAAGAAAAAAATGTTTCTTTGTCTTAAACATTATGGAGAAATGGAAGATGTAAATATGTCAGATCTTTCCTTCCAGTATTAGAAGAATCACCAGAGTCATCAATAACCAACCGCTCATGTTTTCTGTTATACATTTTAATAGATCACGTTCAGCTCTCCATGCCTAGGCAATAATGAGCCAAGGTGATTAAAAAAAAAACCCAATATATATATATGTTAATCCTACTGTATGTATATATTCATAATCTTATATTTGAGTGCTGCTCATTCTGGACCATCTCCCTTTGCGATTCTCCTCCTATACCCATGTTTGAGATTAAATATGGCACAGCCTGAGGAAATGAGAGAAATTTGTCAAAGGCCAGAAGAGAAAGTAATAATAATAAGAATAATAACAGTAATAACAAAAGGCCAGTATGAAATCTAAAGTGTACGAATTTCATAAATGAATGACAACAGTATAACTGCAAACCAGGAAACTAACAAGACTTGAAGGAGCTTGCCAGGTATTGCCGTAACCACATGATCAAGCATGCCGATGATACCACCATTGTGGTAATGCATTAGCTTATAGGGATGAAGTGGTGTGGCTTAATGCCCTGAGGCCTCACGTACAGCACTTGATTACACTCAGAAACGCGTGGTATACTTAAGATGCTACCCTGATTTATAAAGCACAAACTCGACATGGAAAATGGCTGAATGTTATGGCCAGTTTGAACCATCTGTAAGTTCTACACAGGCTTTTTTGGTTTTGGCATTTTAGTTGGCTTTTTACTGAATCCAGAAGGCCATTTTATTGCACATTTCAGTGATATGTCAGTCACATTCCATTGTTCTCGAACTACTGTATATACTCACATATAAGTTGGGTCTTGAACCCCAAAAAATCGTTCATAAAATCAGACCCCGACTTATATGCCCGTTCAAAAATGTGACACTTACATTTTTTTGTTTATTCTTCTTGCCTCCACCAATCTCGCATCAGCTTCTCAGACGCATGGAATTTTGTTGCAGCAGCACAGTTACCAATTTCATTCGCTAGTTCAATGACTTTAAATGACTTTTTCTAATTGAACGCTCCATCATAGATATGGGATGCTCTTGCAATAAAGGTGTATGAGGGTATGAGATACAAAAAACACAAAACAGTGCAAACATCACTTTGGAATAGTGCGGGTATTACTGTGTGGTCACGTTGACGAGACAGAAATAGAGCGAGCGGTTAGGAGCACGAGATGGTACAGCGCATTGCTGCACCCACATAGAAGAAAAAGGCCGTGTGCTCTGTGGTTACTCTCTCAGGTGGGCGCTAGCATATCATAATCTCTTGGACCAATAGTGTGAGTTTTCTGCATTCCACTTATATGACAAACTTTATAAAAAAAACAGAAATTATAAGGTAAAAATCAACTCCCGACTTATCTACGGGAGAACTTATCCGTGAGTATATATGGTAACTATATTATACTTAATTGACATATTCTATCAATACAGCTGTCAGTGTTGGTAATAATGCCTAATGTTTATGCTTAATTTTATTTGCTTTTAGTGTGTAGCCTGTATATCTATATCTATCAACTCAGATGCAGTTGAAGTGCAGACTTGTAGCTTTAATTCAGTGGGTTGAACAAAACAATTGCATAAAAATGTGAGGCAACTAAAGCATTTTTTTAACACAATCCCGTCATTTCAGGGGCTCAAAAGTAATTGGACAATTGACTCAAAGGCTATTTAATGGGCAGGTGTGGGCAAGTCCATCATTATGTCATTATCAATTAAGAAGATAAAAGGCCTTGAGTTGACTTGAGGTGTGGTGCTTGCATGTGGAAGAGTTTGCTGTGAACAGACAACATGCGGTCAAAGGAGCTCTCCATGCAGGTGAAAGAAGCCATCCTTAAGCTGCGAAAACAGAAAAACCCATCCGAGAAATTGCTACAATATTACGAGTGGCAAAATCTACAGTTTGGTACATCCTGAGAAAGAAAGCAAGCACTGGTGAACTCAGCAACGCAAAAAGACCTGGACGTCCACGGAAGACAACAGTGGTGGATGATCGCAGAATCATTTCCATGGTGAAGAGAAACCCTTCACAACAGCCAACCAAGTGAACAACACTCTCCAGGGGTAGGCGTATCGATATCCAAGTCTACCATAAAGAAAAGACTGCATGAAAGTAAATACAGAGGGTGCACTGCAAGGTGCAAGCCACTCATAAGCCTCAAGAATAGAAAGGCTAGATTGGACTTTGCTAAAGAACATCTAAAAAAGCCAGCACAGTTATGGAAAAACATTCTTTGGAGAGATGAAACCAAGATTAACCTCTACCAGAATGATGGCAAGAAAAAAGTATGGAGAAGGCGTGGAACAGCTCATTATCCAAAGCATACCACATCATCTGTAAAACATGGTGAAGTCAGGCAGTGTGATGGCTTGGGCGTGCATGGCTGCCAGTGGCACTGGGACATTAGTGTTTATTGATGATGTGACACAGGACAGAAGCAGCCGAATGAATTCTGAGGTGTTCAGAGACATACTGTCTGCTCAAATCCAGCTAAATGCAGTCAAATTGATTGGATGGCGTTTCATGATACAGATGGACAATGACCCAAAACATACAGCCAAAGCAAACCAGGAGTTTATTAAAGCAAAGAAGTGGAAAATTCTTGAATGGCCAAGTCAGTCACCTGATCTTAACCCAATTGAGCATGCATTTCACTTGTTGAAGACTAAACTTTGGACAGAAAGGCCCACAAAAAAAACAGCAACTGAAAGCCGCTGCAGTAAAGGCCTGGCAGAGCATTAAAAAGGAGGAAACCCAGCATCTGGTGATGTCCATGAGTTCAAGACTTCAGGCTGTCATTGCCAACAAAGGGTTTTCAACCAAGTATTAGAAATGAACATTTTATTTCCAGTTATTTCATTTGTCCAATTACTTTTGAGCCCCAGAAATAAAGGGATTTTGTTAAAAAAATGCTTTAGTTCCCTCACATTTTTATGCAATCTTTTTGTACAACCCACTGAATTAAAGCTGAAAGTCGGCATTTCATAAGCATTTGAGTTTTTTCATTTAAAATTCATTGTGGTAATGTACAGAACCAAAATTAGAAAAACGTTGTCTCTGTCCAAATATTTATGGACCTAACTGTACATAGGTCACTTGCGGTACTGTTTATTTGCATGAATCTGAGAGAGACGCAGTGGGCCAGTTTGGAGGGGGAAGTGGGTGGGCCCTCCTCACTAACGCGCCAGCCTCGGGGCGTAACTTACCTCTGCTTAGCTAGCGAATGAAAGAAGTACTTAACAGATTTAGATCGAGTTTTTTTCTATAATTTGCATGAACATTCTGGACTTCTCTCATTGCGCTAAGTATAATAGTTTGCTTGCAGAACTGACTTTTTTTGGCCAAATCCAAGAGACACACAGCTGGCAGAGGGGGAGAGGCACAGGGGCCTCCGCACTCACACACCAGCCTCCGTTCGAGTCGGTCTACCTCTCGCCATGTGTTGCAGCATACCTTGCCTCCGCTTAGCTAACAATACCTGTTTGTTCAACAGACATTATCATCTACAGATTGTTAAGGAGTAACATTTGACATTTTTGAGAGAGAGATCAGAGCTCCATGTGTTTTAGAAGGTAGCTGCTGGTTGCCAGAGATATCACGGCCATGTGCTCTTTTCCCCACGCGGGGGACGCGCTCCTGTAAGAGCTGAACACGATCAGATACAGTGCTACCTACCTTCCACTTCGCCTGAATTACATTTTTTTTTATTGTTTTTTAAAGTTTGTCCTGTATCACTGCTATATGGGTGGAACCGCGAGGAACAGCTAGTTTTGTCTAGTTAAAGGTGTTCTGTGTGTTGTAACCAGTTTTTAGGCATCACAATGTTTTTCGACTCGAGATGATGGCAGGTGTATTTAGACTTCTGAGAGATATCCTCTTGAAGTTGTGTGCTGAATTGGAGCCTACATTTCTGAGAACATATTATAGAATTCATGCAATCTCTGTTCAATTACAGGTTTTAAGAACCATAGGGTATTTCACAATGGGTGCTTTTCAGCATGAACTGGCTGCTGTTATCCCTGAGCCATGTCATGTCACCTTTATGAGATGGATAACCCCAGCCATCTTACTCCAGCCTCCCTGTTGCGCTACTCCCATGCGTCAAAGAGTGGGGGAGTTGGGGGTGGTTAATCCTCCATGGGCATCGGAATGTGGAAGAATGAACAGCAGAGCACAAGGTCTTTGAAAACTACAGTTTACTTCCGCTACCCAAAATACCAAAATGCTAGTACCATTAAGGGACGGCACGGTGGCGCAGTGGTAGCGCTGCTGCCTCGCAGTTAGGAGACCTGGGTTTGCTTCCCGGGTCCTCCCTGCGTGGAGTTTGCATGTTCTCCCCGTGTCTGCGTGGGTTTCCTCCCACAGTCCAAAGACATGCAGGTTAAGTGGATTGGCGATTCTAAATTGGGCTTTGGGTGTGTTTGTGTGTGTCCTGCAGTGGGTTGGCACCCTGCCCGGGGTTTGGTTCCTGCCCTGTGTTTGCTGGGATTGGCTCCAGCAGACCCCCATAACCCTGTGTTCAGATTCAGCGGGTTGGAAAATGGATGGATAGTACCATTAAGTTTAAAAATAGTGGTTTTCAGTACCAGTATGCCACACAACTCTAACCCAAATACATCCAATTTCGCTACCATCTGCAGTGAGCAAGCCAAGGTCAAATAGCAATTTGCAGTGATTGCTACTTTTTCTAATGTAAATGGCACAATCAATTGTATATATGTTGCGATAAAGGCACCATCAGAGAATGAATTTGCTTTCATAAAAAGGAAGCACCTTCATTCAATTAGGTGTAATATAAAGTACATACAATTGACTACTTAATATATGATTCGCAACTCTGCCTGACTAACGAAGTTGTGAGGTGGCCCAAATCAACCTACAATTCCATTATTTCATCAAGTAGTAGTGAGGAAAGCAGACTCCAGGGTCATTTTGTGTGTCTTCTCGGTAAGCAGGCCTAGTTAATAGCATTGCAATTAAGATTAGAACTTTACAAGTTTTATCCTAATCCTTTTCCTTTTTTTTGTTTATGTGATGTGGATCAATGTGATTACCATGTCAATTACATCACGACATATGAAGCTACAAATATGTTGATGTGACATACTGACATCATGCTTTATCTCTTAGTAGATAAAACTCCATGTTCATGAATTCTAGCATAGTTAGTTTCAAATCCAAGTAGGCTCTAATGTTCGGCATTGTTTTCGACTTCTTATTCTCATCTTGCCCAGTGGAATACTATGATTTGTTAACTAGAATGCTTTAAACACTACAAGCACAAAACTGGGACTGTTCAAGGATTTAATCCGTAATCTCGGACACTACTGAACATTTCATGGTGCTATAAAGCAGGCTACCATTATGCAGTGTATAGTACCTTCAGCCTCTAGTAACAGTCCCACACTTCCTAGTAACCCAATAATAAAATGATGAATCAACAAAATTGTGACATAAAACAACAAAAGTATTTACATTTACTCCAAATGAAATTATCAATACAATAAACATATGCAGAAACAATGATCTGTAACACGAGAATGGAAAAAAAAATTTGACACAAAAAAATTTTAAGGAAATGTCCCAAATCTAACGCCGGTAATTGGAAATAAGAAACAAAATGGCAGCGCCCAGACAACACCAAATTAACAAAAATAAATAAAAATCTTCTAAATGGCAATAAAATTGCAAAACAATCACAGGAATGGATTATACAGGTGAAAAGGGTCAAATTTATAAGAGATATGAGTGGTTCCTGTTTAGAGTGACCTATAACCATTAAAATTTTGACTCACAAACAGTTTTGAGAAATTTTTTGTAGGAAGTTTAGCAGTTGCAAGATGTAATACTTCACATGAAGTCTTTATTTAAAAACTAAATGACAGGCAGACGCATGCAGAATTAATGCATAGAACACTTCTAGACAGGAACTAAATGTCTTTCTTCTTGTGGGAATGGCACAGATTTGGCTGAGACTGAAATTAATTCTTTGTGATGTGAAACATGGAGTCAATTTCACACAAATCATTTAGCTCATTACTACATGTAACATTTTTCTTTTGGAAAACCCAAGAGAAGTACTTATCTCAAGTATTGTGGTCTTTCTTGAACCAGGAGGACTTCACATTACCAAGGCTCACTTCTTTTCCTCATTTGAAGCACAGGGAGGCCATCATAAGGGGTTATTGAGTGGGAGCTCTGGATGTCGCAAAGCTTGTCCTCTTCCCTTTTATTGGAAGCTCAAAAAGTGCATTTGGGAGTTCAGGCCCATGAAGGTCATGTGGAAGTTGGGGAGACACCAAACACTACCCAACATGTTTGAGAGGGCAGTGGAAAGACATAGTCACACACCCACTAGGAAATATGAAAAGGGAATGGGAGCTAAAGGCAGCTTCGCCAAGTTTTTTACACAATTAAAGAAACTGTGCCTAAGAGACCACTATAGGTGTTATAGCAGGGGAAAAATAGTTTATTAGAACTAAACGAGAATAAAAGGGGCGCTGGCACACTCTGGTCATTTAATAAATATACCAGTTGCTTGATTTGAAACAATTCATACAGAGTTCTGACTTCCAGTTCACCAGACATCACCTAGCAGTTACAAGATCAGGTTTGGAGAGACGTTTCAGGCCTTCCTGTTGCCCCAACATCTCTTTGAAGCTATTGATTTTTTTTCTTTTTAAATGGGAAATACGAAAAAGCAATAATGACTTTCAGCACTTGCCTAGATGAACTGGGCCAGAATTGAAAGGTGTACGGACTGAAAAGAGACTTTGTAAAATTTTCTGAGAAAAGGACCAATGGACACTACGGTGTGTACAGACGTGGGTGAAATTTGTCACAGTTCTGGGCTCCCGATGTTCTTGATTTCTAAGTTGTCTGTCCCCTGTACTTCATTTTATTTTTTCTTTTATTAAGGTGAGTCCCTGCGGTGGGTTGGCACCCTGCCCAGGATTGTTTCCTGCCTTGTGCCCTGTGTTGGCTGGGATTGGCTCCAGCAGACCCCCGTGACCCTATTCGGATTCAGCGGGTTAGATAATGGATGGATGGATAAGGTGAGTCCTTAATTCATGTGGTGTTGCACTGTCCTCACTTCCTGTCCTTTACCCATTGCATGAGGCACTCCATTCTCTTTCTGTTGCGAGAGACACACGTTTCCAAAATTTGTCCAATTCTAATTTGGGTTTCCTATCGCTCCCTTCCAGTTCTCACTATATGGTCTCCTGACATCCCTTCTGCTGACTCTCCACCTTAAAATGATATCTTTAAGAATATCTCCTTGGCAGCTTAGAATCCTTTATTTCATTTTATTGTATTTGAAGAAAATAACATTCCATATACTCAAGTCAACAAATTACTTTATTGTTAAAGTAGAAAATAAAAGGTAGAAAAAAAAGTATCTTAGAATTCTAACCACTGGCACGTTTCATTTAAATTTATTTGTTGTTTACATCTTACACCTAAGAAACGCTTTTCACCAGGGTCACCTGTGCCCTCTTAAAATCCATGTCACATTTATTAACATATTTTGGGACTGTCCTCTAGTTTTCTCATACGGGGCTTTTGTCAGTAATTCTCACTCCAAGATCCTGCCCTCGCATATACCTTTCCTTCCTCATATCTTCTGTACTCTCTTTCTCGCCTCTTCAGTGAAGGCTTTTCACTCTGGACGCCATTCCTGCTAAGCCTGCAGTGGTTTCCAATTGTAAGGACCCCAACATTCTATCGTCCAATCACTGGAAGTCTACTTTTTTAATCTAGTTCACCTAGGCTTCTCTGCATCTCAATGGCTTGTTCCAATAATGGTGTCACTTGGGTTTGGTGTTTTGCCTGGGGTTTGTTCCTACCTTGCTGAGATTGGCTCCTGCAGGCCCCCGTGACCCTGTGTTAGGATATAGCGGCTTGGAAAATGACTGACTGACTGACTGGTTAACAAACCCAGGAAGGACGTACAATGGTACCTCTGGTCACGACCGTAATTTGTTCCAAAACTCTGGACGCGGACCGAACGTAATTTCCCCATTAAATTGTATGTACATATAATTAATCCGTTCCAGACGATACAATCTGTATGTAAATATATATTTTTTTAAGTACAAAAATAGTTACTTATACCATGGAATGCACAGTTTAGTAGTAAACTAAATGTAAAAACATTGCATAAGACTGAGAAACCCTTGAACAACAGAGAAAACTAACATTGTAAGAGTTCGTGCTAGATGCTCACAAACCGCTCGCTGTAAACACTTTTTTTATGAGTTTTAAGCACAGGGAAAAAAAATTGAATGCCACTTCTGTTGCGAAACTTTTCAAACCATTCTCTACTGGCTTTAAATGCTTCACCTTTGCCACTCGAAGAAGGATTTTTTTTCAGCAAATCGGCATGAATCTTTCTCGTGTATGATCGCCTCTCTTACGCTATCCCCTGCAAGGTGCTTCTCGTTCAAACACACTAGCAACAGTTTTTCCACCTCTTCCAGCACTTAAGGCCTCGGCTTGGTTAACATTGTAACTCCTTTTGCAGCATCAGCTGCTATGTTAGGCCCTGTATACGCAAAGAAAAGAAAATGGAAAACGGAGAATAGGAAATCATTGGCGCTTATGAACACGCATAGGACAACTGGCCGCCAGTGTTTTTGTTCACCACCAGAGCATATGGTCATGAACAGATGCAAAATTTTGGCAAACGTTTTGGTCGTAACCCGATTTGTACTTGTGACCAGAGGTTCTACTGTATACTTTATTTTAAACACATACTGAAAGTTTTTAAAATGAAAGAAAAATGCCCATTATAACAACTATTGCAAATTGAACTTCTTTAATGTTATGTTACAGTAGTATTTAGTTTCATTCTTAGGCCTGCTTAATACAATTCAAAGTTGTTGTGAGCTGGAGTGTATGCCTCTGCAGTGGACACGAGGTACCAGTCAGCACGGTCTGGACTGCCCAGTCGAAGTCACACACAATGACACAGCCCATTCAGAGTCACCTGCTAACAAAACACATATCTCTGAAGATGTGATTGGAGAAGCCAAGCAGACGTATACTCCACATGAACAAAACTCAGACAGGAGACATGCAGGCTGCCACTACTGCACCATCAGATCCCAGTGTATAATTGTGATACCCATGAATTTTAATGATTCCACTTTACTCATTCAGTAATTGTACTGGCAACACATGTAAAGCTTCATCCTTATACTGTAGATTCGTATTTGTGGATACAAAATGCTTCCACCTCTTGTAAAGCATCTTATGGATTTAGTAACAAGGATGAAGACCTGTTTTAAAAAGTTTTATAACACGTGGATTGGCACAGCGGTAAGCATCGCAAAATCAAACCAACAATGACCTGAAGCATACAGCCAAACAATGCTGGCGTGGCTTCACGTGGCTGTTCTTGAGGGACCAGACAAAGCTCAGAGTTACACCCCATAGAACATCTGTGGAGAGACCTGAAGATGGCAGTTTATGGACACTTCCTGTCTAGTCTAATGGATTTTGAGAGGATCTGCCAGGAAAAATGGGATACACTGCCCCAATCCGGGAAGGCAAAGCTTTAAAGATTTACACAAGAAGACTCAAAACTTGAATTGCTGCCAAAGGGGCTTCTACAAAGTTCTGAATTAATACTTGTACAAATAAAAGATTTCAGTTTTCAATTTTTAATATATTTCCAAACCTTTCCGACAACATATTTTCAATTTGACATTATGAGATGGGCAGAAATGGCTAATTTATCCATTTAAAATTAAGTCAGCAACAAAATAAGACGTGCAATAAATGAACGGCTCTGAGTGCTTTCTGCACTAACTGCATATACGTATTTTTTCCAATTATGTACGCACAGCATCATCCATTAGCTGTACTCCATTTATGTTCACACAAACAAAAGCACCAAATATTTTTTTTGTGATATTCATAGTACAGTAATAGGATAAAAAGAATTACATCAGGAATTGATTCAACTCTAAATATATTCCAAATATATAAAAACAAAATGTAATATATTAGAAGGAGAAAAGAGAAACAGGCCGGGCAGTGTGGGGAGACTTATTTTCACTCTAGAAGAAGCCAGGAATAGGAATGCTGGGGAACGCTGATCCAGCTCCAGGTCCAGGTCCTAAACTGGCGTAACGGGCAGGGGCCTGCATGGCACACCAGTGCAGCAGACATTAGGTACACACTACCTGATCCATTGAAACAACTCAGAACATGAACATTTAAAATACTCCATTGTACATCTGTACATGTTAAGTTCCTCTTGTTAAATTTCTATAAATAAAACGTATTACTGACTCTTGTGAAAGGCAGTAGTGGAGCTGATGAATGCCAAAGGCAAAAGGAGCATATGTTAAAACCATTGGAAAGCATTCCCTGCAGTCTGAAACATCTGCAAGTATATCATGGAGACGGTCTGTACCAGCGCCCAAGGCACTGGCCTCGAAATCTCCAGGGTGCCTGACTCACTGAGTGACCTGCAGCAGTTCATTTAACTTGCCTGTGTTCCAAACTTACAAAATATATACGTAAGTAAAGGAAATTGGGAATGTGTCAAATGTAGAAAGGTGCCATAAATTAAAGGATTTTGTTTGTGTATCCATCCATCTATTATCCAACCTACAGGGTCACGGGGGTCTGCTGGAGCCAATCTCAGCCAACATAGGGCGCAAGGCAGGAAATAAACCCCGGGCAGGGTGCCAGCCCACCGCAGTTTCTTGTGTATGATTTTTCCAAATTAAAATAACAAGTTTTCAAAAACACCTTCCGCTGTTTTATCACATCACATATTGCTGACTGCTCTTGATGGCAATCGGTTGATGATAAATACTATTAAGAAAGCTACTTTGTGATCCGTAGAATGCAAAAGTGAGATTAACCTGCTTATACATTGTGTACTGCTTGAAAAAGGCACCAGCAGTTATGAGAGAGAGAACGGAATCAGAAAGAGATCAGAATTCAAGGTTCATAACCTGGAAGACTAACATTAAAGAAACAAAGATGTGGACGTGTAGCCAGAATCCTGATCAAAGAACAGAGCGGTAAGTCTTAAGTTAAAAAAGGTACATGTAACTAGAGGCAAAAAAATGGAGA
The DNA here is from genome assembly GCF_016835505.1 of Polypterus senegalus. Classification (NCBI taxonomy): domain Eukaryota; kingdom Metazoa; phylum Chordata; class Cladistia; order Polypteriformes; family Polypteridae; genus Polypterus; species Polypterus senegalus. Next base: position 32,924,393 of record NC_053154.1, on the reverse strand, counting down.
CATAATTTGTAGTCAGGATACAGTAAAAGATGTTGCTATCAGCAACTCAGAAACTAACAATCAGAAAGATTTGATATGTGAATCCAAATCTTAAATGAGCAGGAAATGTAAAACGCTGACCTTCATGCCATTGTGGTAATGGGGTCACGCGTCTCACACCCCTGGTCGTCAAGTCTAGTAATGACATAGCAACTGTTCACAAAACTACTATGTGAGCACTCATAAGGGAAACAGTTTGCTGCTCCGATGATATGGGGAGAACAGAAAGACCATGTGATGGACTGTTATTTCTGTTTGACTAATGTGTCTGGTTTCTCAGCCAAAAACAAGAAGTCAGTTGAATATCTTAATCTGCCTTCAGCAATGAGACCTGTGCCACATGACGACAGTATTCCAATTCCGAAACCACCAGAGGATTGGACCTCAGACGAATGACATGAAGAAACCGCAATGCAGGGTACTGACAAAGACATTGACCCAGAGTTTGAACCGTGCTCTTCAGATGATCCACATCTGATAACACAGTCTGAATTGAGTGAGTTGGTCAGAGATTTGGGTCTGTCAAAAGCAAAAGCCGAGCTGCTGGATTCAAGACTGCCGGAATGGTGTTTGCTGTCACCAGGTATGAAAATTTCTGTGTTTCGAGGCCGACATCATGTTAGTTGACAGTCTCTGTTTCTGTTGTGACATTGAAGGATTGTTCTCGGACTTGGGTTGTGATCACAACCCAGAAGAATGGTGTCTCTTCATTGATTCATCAAGGTTAAGCCAGAAAGCTATTCTGCTACACAATGGCAAAGTTTATCCTTCAGTACCTGTTGGCTATGCAGCACACATGAAAGAAACGTATGAGAATATGGAACTGTTGCTGAAGCACGTTCAGTATAGCAGGTACAACTGGAATATCTGTGGAGATCTTAAAGTCGTTGCTCTGTTACTAGGACTACAGCTCGGCTATACAAAGTACTGTTGTTCCATCTGTGAATGGGACAGCCGTGCCAAAGAGTTGTACAGAACTGGCCACTCCGTAAAATGTTAGTTCCAGGACAGAAAAATTAATCGCTTGTCGACCCAGCAAAGATATTTTTGCCTCCTCTTCACATAAAACTGGCACTCATGAAGAGTTTTGTGAAAGCACTGAACAAGGAAGGATAAAGTTTTCATTATTTAAGGTTCCCAAGAATAACTGACGCCAAGATCAAAGAGGGCCTTTTTGTTGGCCCCCAGATCAGACATGTTATGTGTAACAAGCGGTTTGAAGATCTGTTAGTTGAGCCGTTAAAAATTGCCTGGAAAGCCTTCAAAGGCGTTGTTGACAATTTTCTGGGTAATTACAGAGCCCCAAACTACATTCAGCTGGTAGACAAACTTATCAAAGCATACAAGACAATGAAGTGCAGCATGTCACTCAAGATTCATTTCCTACACTCACACTTGGACATCTACCACGCAAATCTCAGTGCTGTCAGTGACGAACACAGTGAAGGGTTTCACCAGGACATTGCTACAATGGAGAAACGATACCAGGGCGACTGGAATCCGTCAATGCTTGCTGACTACTGTTGGACACTGCAACGTGATGCTCCGGACATTGAATACTAAAGAAAATCAGGAGCAAAACACTTTTAATTCTGTTGAATTTAATAGCTTAAACGTGACTAAATACGTTATTGTCAGTAAACATATAAATGTCTATTTCTATATGATGCAGTAAAACCAAAACTATATTTGTGCATACCCAGTAGGTAGCTGTCACAATCAACAAAAAGTTTTCAGGAAGCAAGACTATTCAAAAAAAAATGTTGTGCAGTGTAATATTTGCAGTATCTTATGCATATAAATTTGAGTTACAGTATATGTGAAGTTTCAATGCTCTGCTTTCAATGTTATTCAGAAAGCGATATGGTCCAAAAAGACTAAATAAGTCCATATTGCATGTACTAGTCATTTACAAATGCGATCTTAACAAAGCATTATGAGGCGCCAGAGATGACACTTTTGAATCGGGGCTGCTTATATTGCCTTGATTCACCACTTACTTCTACGTAACTTGACTTTAACAAACAGCTTGTGTGTGTACGAGTCTAAGTGATGCACATCAATAGATAGTGTGGAATCCAGGAGCGTGCTGGCTGCCCTGACCCCAGCACCGACAGGCAGAGACACGAGTTTGCCACACAACACACATTTATTCACGTGGGAAGAGCTTTCTCCTCACTCCCCACAGAGGCACATTACAAACATCAAATAGCACAGTCCCTTCTTCTTACTCTCTCCTTGTCATCTGCCTTCACTCCTCCCCTTGGCAAGCTTTGTCCAACTTCCTCCTGTCTCTGGCTCTCCGAATAGTGATGACTGGCTACTTTTATACGACACCAGGAAGGACTCCAGGTGTCCAACGAGCTTCCTCTAAATGTGGGTTGGCAAAGGTCCAGGCACCTCCTGGTGGTGAAAGGCTCTGGCATTAAAGGGAAGGCATGATAATGTCCGGAATAAGTTGTCTCCCCTGGTCCTTCCATGGGTAAGGGCCCCAGCAGTCCATCAAATAGATAAATAGATGCTTAAGTCTGTTTGATTGACTGGCTTTCAGGTTTAAGAGACCTACATCATATAACTTGTGTGTTTCACAACATTCTTTAAAGAAATCCCACAAAAATCTGTAATAACATGCAAACCCCTGCCCAGATAAGAATGAAATTAGCAGCAAGGCGGCAGTCGCATTATTGCACCAGGGTACAATGACTGACTTATCTGATGTAATTATCTATGTTCAGAGATGCTGAATAAACCTTTAATGAGACATTACTCTTCAGTGGTCTACGAGAGGAGTTTTTGTTGGATGTAATTTGTTGCTTAAAGACAGGAACAGCTTTGTATTTTATATGTAGTGTAAACGTTGATTTAATGTTGCCATCAATGCAGCAAAAATCTGTTTGTGATTATTTTTGTGAAAATATGTATTCCATTGCATAATTTTGAGTAAAATCTAAACTTCATTTGCCAGAATAATGCAGTGCTGTCTCTTTAAGTGTTTTTCATGTTTTTTTTTTTTAATTGGCACCCTACTATGAGCAGGATGAAAAGTAAATTGCAAATGAAAGATCAACCAAAAAAACTAATCTTAATGATCCTGTAAAAAGATAAGGCAGCCAAGCTCACCACAGAGGGGCATGTTCATGAAGGCCAGTGAGGTAAACAGACCGTTATTTGTGCTTGCGGATGATCGCCCGAGTCTCTGGATTGAAATGTCTAGGTCAGTCTGACACAGACGTTAAGGAGCCCGATTACAAAGTAGTTTGGAGCGGGGCTGAGACTGGGGAGATGCGGTACAAATAATAACTCGAGGTTTTTAATAGAAAATGTTCTTCTGTTAAAGACATACATATAATTTGCTTGATTTATGGCTCTGATTTACACTTTTTATACAATAGTGCTCTCTTATAAACTGCCATCCTGTCCTGAACTGGTTCTTGAACCTGCTGCAGAACTCTGAAGTCCAACACATGCTAAAGTAAGTTTAAAAGAAATAACAATTTTGACCTTTGATTCCTTAAGTCATTTTACATTATTATTATTGTTAAGAATAAGCATGCAGACAAATAGCTGGAAACATTCACAGTTACATGCTCTGCATGTGCTGAAAACCCCTGACTCTGGAGAGGTCCCTTCATTACTTTGTACATTGGGATGTGAAATAAAGTAGGATTAAGCCTTTTGTTTAAGGAATCATTTAAAAAAAGTATGATAGCTTGATTGCTTTGTATGGATTGTAATAAAATTAATTAAAAAAAAAAAAAGTATGATAGAATTCATTCATCGTGTTATGATTCTGTTTTAATATTTTGTGGATTCATTTTGCATCTATTTCTTGCTCTTCTTGTCCTTTTGGGCTATTTTTAATTACAAAAATTCCATATTTAACATCTTATCACAATGCTATTTTGTTTCTTGTGGGCACCACCATTGTGAGCTTGTATATGAACAAGACTCACACGCATGACAAAATAGATGTAAGGCCTCGAAAAGTACCACAACACATAGGTCAGCATTTTTACTTGCCAGCCCAGATAAAGTCCACCCCAATGAAGCTAGTCCCTAACTGTTAACTGAGGCTTTGGCCTAAGCTACACCCAAAATGAAAAAACTGGATTTTAAAGTTCAAAAAACCCTTTAGAAACTCAAAACACCAATAATGCATCACAAGAAGGAAAATCTGTAAACTTATATAGACAACCAAAATGAGGAAACTTTATAAACTGAAGATTTATTTAGCTATATAACAAAAAGAACAAATAAAACTCAAAACGGAGTTGTCTAAAAGGCCATCCTAAGGAAACAAATCCCAATTATTCTGTCACCCCAGAAGTCAGAGAACAAACAAGGTGTAAGCCAGAAATAAATTCAAGAAAATATGCACAAAATAAAATCTGTAGCAATAGAAAGATAGATAGATAGATAGATAGAACTTTATTTGTCTTCAGGGAGAAATGTCTTTACAGAATATCAATAAATAATATTATTATATTATGACAAACAAGAAACTCCTCTAAAACATACACCAGAATGACTAAAAAGGAAATAAAAGTTTGAAAAGAAAGAGAAGAAAACTTCTGACTTGGCTGTCCCAGTCCCAGTGAGGCATCATGCAGACATATTGCTGTTAGTATAAAGGAGCTCCCATAGTGTTTCTTGACACACTTCTGCTGAATGATATTGTTTTTTTAATGTTTCATTCACATTGCTGTACTCTGTATTTATTAGTGTGCTTTGTTATTCTTTACCTTGTCCCCTTTATGTGATAACCCAAAGGGACGGAGCCACCTGATGATGAGGCTGCTGGATTATCCCAGTTGTATAAAAGAAGAAGTGCCTTTTAACACTGCAGCTCCAGCCTTGTGCTTTTGGCTTTGATTCCTGTCCTTTGATTTTTTAATTCCTTTGTATTTGGATTTAATGACTTTGACCCCTGCTTTCCTGCTGTTTGTTTCTGGATTAGATTTGTTTGCTGTTTGGTTTGCCTTATAAGGCAAAGCCAATTTTGCTTTTTTTTTTCTTTTGTTCATGCCTTGCTTTTCTAGTTTTTATTTTTATCTTTTCTATAATTATTAATGTAAGGCAACTTAGACTATATGCTTTATTTGTATTGGGACTAGAGGTTTTACGGTTCTCATATCTTCTAATATCAGGGCATTTTTAAACTTTTTCAAATTTAAAAGCCTCAGATTTATTTCTGGGCCTGTACAAGCCAGAAGCCTGCCATTTCAGTCTGGGGCCTTGACTGCCTTGGGTGAGGCCTGCTCAGTATCTTCAAACCTGTAAAGAGGGCACATCTGCATTTTGGTCGTGTTAAAGCTGGCACTTCTTTCTGATATTTATGTGTGGTAGTACTCATTATATACCCAACTTGAACTGATATGCCAACAAAACTGTTCTCCATGTAAGCTTTTTAGCTTATTACATTGGTTTCCAGCTAAGTTAAAGCTGATTTTAAAATGCCCCTTTGGACATGAATGGCTGGCTCCTTAACCTTCCAGAAATTTGTAACACTGAACCTTCAAAGTATACACTTTGATCCCAAAATATGTGTCTTCTTAAATTCACAAAACATCAAAACTTCAATAGGAGACAAAACATTTAGTTATGGGGTAAACAGACTTTAGAACTGTATGCTTGTTCTTCAATGAAAAAAGAAGAAATATTAAAGACATTTGTGCTTTAACAAGCAAGAGTCAGGAAGTAAGGCAAAAAATAATTTTAAATTCTATAATCCAAAAGTCAACATGTTACGGGCCCCACAAATGGGCCACTGCAACAAAAATGACAAAAGTAGCAAATCCCGAAGTGTATGTGAGCTTTGCCTCCACCAGAGGATGAGCTACGCTAACCAGGACTGGAACTGAACTCCACCGGCCCTCAATGGTGATGTAATGCATGTCTTTGGCCCTGTGGAATAGGCAAAGTGGAGCAGCAATGAGATAACACCGCATTTAGTTTGTTGTCCAAGTTGTGTCTCTTTATTTACATTCAATAAAGTAATTATAACCCTGCATATATATATATATATTTCACCATTTTAGTTCCAGTGTTTTTCCCCTTTTTATGTATCAGCATAAATATCCATCAGAATTATATTTCCTATTCTACTGTATATTCATATTCTCAGGTGTGTTCCCATTACCTCTTCATTCCACGAGACTCAATAAACAGGATCACTTACACATACACATGTACATACAGTAAGTAATCCCTAGCTGCTAGGGTAATATAGAAAAAGATTACAGAAATATTGTACTTAAAGCAAGCTTTGTCCTGGGCCAGAACATTTCCAATATATATCTTCATTATAGAACTCTTTTTTTCACATAAAACTTGTAAATGTATGAAACAACAGCATTACACATTAACCAAAAAGCTTCAATTCTACTCTTATCATATTTCAAATACTTTCATAAACTAACCATTTCATATTCATACTTGTATAACAGACTACAACAGTAATCATTCATCCCAAATATCTCAGCCATTCTATAACTTATTTTCACCTAATACAGTTTACAAAGAGTATCAAGTGTTTAGGAGCTGAGCAACTATTTTAAAAGCCGCACTCTTCTCCGGGAAGTGAGTTTTAACTTTGTGTCTCTGTAGCAGGACTTATCACCATACAACCGTAATATTGAGTATAACTTGACTCAGTTAGAAGGTAAAATCTTCAAATTTATTGTATAGTAACTTGAGTAATAGGTAAATTGGAGCAGCAATGACAGCATACAGAAGATAGATAGATAGATAGATAGATAGATAGATAGATAGATACTTTATTAATCCCAAGGGGAAATTCACATAATCCAGCAGCAGTATACTGATACAAAGAAACAATATTAAATTAAATAGTAATAAAAATGAAAAGAATTAAAATAAAATTAATGTTCGCATTTACTCCCCCGGGTGGAATTGAAGAGTCGCATAGTGTGGGGGAGGAACGATCTCTTTAGTCTGTCAGTGGAGCAGGACAGTGACAAAAGTCTGTCACTGAAGCTACTCCTCTGTCTGGAGATGACACTGTTCAGTGGATGCAGTGGATTATTCATGATTGACAGGAGTTTGCTTAGTGCCCGTCGCTCTGCCACAGATGTTAAACTGTCAAAGTTTAATCCTACAATGGAGCCTGCCTTCTTAACAAGTTTGTCCAGGCATGAGGCGTCTTTCATCTTTATGCTGCCACCCCAGCACACCACCGCGTAGAAGAGGGCACTCGCCACAACCGTCTGGTAGAACATCTGCAGCATCTTACTGCAGATGTTGAAGGATGCCAACCTTCTCAGAAAGTATATTCTGCTGACGGAATCACTTCAGTGTGAAACACGTTTCTACCAATTACTGCTCCATTCCTCGGTCCGTTTTCATGGTCCAGTCTACAACAGGAACCCATTGTTTCCCAAATAGCATCACTTTCGGTGATTTATTAAATTAATAAAAGGCTATTGTGGCCATTTTTTTTTGAGTGCGCCACAAACATACAAAATCAATTTGGGGTAATACAAAAGGTAGGAAAGCACAGTGTTACACACATGCGTGTGTGGGGCGGTTTACAGGTTCAAACACTGTTATTCGTCAGCCAGATGGGGGGTTGGCGCTCTCTCCTGGTCCTTTATCCTCTTGTTCCTCTGCAGTTCAGCCAAAGTCCCTGCTTCTCGAGGACATCACCCACTGATATCACTTCCGGCAGCCACTAAAGACGACATTTCCGGTACCCAGAATCCATCTTACCACCATATCAGTCTCTGTTCCGGCTGCCCTCACTCCACCTCTTCCTTTTTTCCACCATATTTAAGACCAGTATACAACCAGTTAGTCAGTTTCATTTAGAACTCTGTTTATGTCAACCATGTTTCTTTTACTTTTGCTGATTTTTCACTAATGGGTTGGCCATCCCCAAACCTTTTTCTGTCTGCTCTCTAATTTTTAACCACAACAGGTATCTGAATTTTTAGATAAAAATCTAAATCGAGGAAAACAAACAAACAAAAAAACAAGTTCAAAAACAATAAAAAAATTTAAAATCACCAGGAGCCTTCACAAATTCAGGATGCCCAATGTTCAAGTGAAGACCCTCTTTCAAGGTCCCACTGTCACTTTCCTTGTCCATGTGAATGCTGCCTGATTAATCCTGTATGGCAATACTGAGAGCATCACAATTTATGTAGAAATCTCAGTGATTCATATTGTTTTATTTTATGTAGTTTTGTTTTGTATATTCTTTGCTGTTTGAACCTCACGTGATGATTATGTTCTCATTCTACCACTTTCGATTGTGACCACGTGTGTCATGATGTCATGGAGGGAAGCGCCATGCTATAAAACAGTGTTTACAAAGGAAAGACCATTTGCTGGCCTGATAAAACAAATTTTCTTTTTAATTGTTTTTGAATTTTGGTTTTGACACAATTTCAAGCTTGTTTTCTTTTTCTGTTTTGGTTGCAAATTACTAGATGTTCATGTATGAACTCTTGGCTTGTCCTGACAAGTACACCTGTAATGCTCCCACAAAGAGAAGAACCTTTGTGCCACGCACTCACAACAATTAAAATCTATTTGGTCTGCTTTATTCATACACTAGCCATCCCTCGTGGCTTCGCCCACGTATTAGTGAAACATGACAGTGAGGAGGGCCCTGCCCAACTCTCTACTCCTGACGTCACACTCCCCCCTCCCTCGGCCTGCAGCCTCTGTCTCAGATTAGTGCGAATATATCGCTCCTGCAAGCGAACTATGATTCTTAGCAATGAAGATGAGAAAAGTTTCAAAATCAACTGAAATATTCAAGCAAATTATAGAAAAAAAGAGATCTAAATCTGTTAAGTAGTTCTGTCGTTCGCTAACTAAGCGGAGTTAAGGTTACGCCCTGAGGCAGACGCATGAGTGAGGAGGGCACTGCCCCCAAACACCCAGCAGCAGGCCAATGAGTCTTTCTCAGATTTGCGCCAATAAATCGGTACCGCAAGCGAACTATAGGCGCTTTTCCACTGCATAGTACGGCACAGCACGGTTCAGTACAGCTCACCTTGGTTCGGCTCAGTTCGCTCGGTTTATGCTTTCGACTGCAGTTTAGTACCGCTTTAGAGTGGGCGGGATTATTCACGTGTCGTTATAGTTGCGCCGCCTCTACTGCCGTGACACCGTGGAACTTTTACAACAACACGCAGACAACGACAACACTTTAGCTCGACGACGCGCAAGGGTAAGCATCTAAAAAGCACATCACTAGCTAACTTTTATCACTGTTGCAAAGCATAAAATGAACTTAACTGCCAGTGTAACATTAAAATGCTGATTCTGTATATTACAGATCTTCCACATTTTGCAAAAAAGTCGCCGCAACAGACCATCTGTTTGGACATTTAACCGTGCTTCAGAGTGGTGGGATGTGATTGTTCCCGGTTTTACAAGCACTCAGTGGCTGGAGAACTTTCGAATGTCTAAAGAAACATTCATCCACTTATGCAAAAAACTCTGCGTCCACCGACGCACCGACAGACGGGACACAAACTTCCGCGTGTGTGTACCTTTAAAGAAAAGAATAGCCAGTGACGCAGTAATGACGATTTTCTCCGGCCAATCAGTGACCAGCAGAGTTTACACGTCACGTTTTGGTAACGGTTCGGCGCGCTTGGAACCTCGGCTGAGGTGGTACTAAAAAAAGGACCAGGTACCAGGTACTGTTCCCAGTGGAAAACCCCCCAAAAGTGAGCTGAACTGAACCGTGTCGTGCCGTACTATGCAGTGGAAAAGCGCCATATGATAGCGCGATGAGAAAATTGCAAAATCAACGGAATGTTCAAGCAAATTATAGAAATAAACCCGATCTAAATCCGTTAAGTAGTTCTCTCGTGAAAAGCGGACAGACATAGAAACGGGTCTAAAAAGTTAGAAGTAGTTTCATGCTTGGACCACGAAATTTTTAAAACCATTTCTTAGCGAGCAGCTATGGGCCAAGGGTAACCTACATTCCAAATTTCAAGACCCAAGTCCTCATGGTTCGGGAGATTTTGTAATGAGTGAGTCAGTGGTATTGGCTTTTATATATAAAGATTGCAGGAGAGGCCAAAGGGCAAACTACAGCAGAAGAAGGGGTTGGTTCAGAGCCCTAGAAATCTAGAGCGAGAAAATTCCAAAGGACGAGTAGGTTGAACTTTTTACCACTTCAAACAATTTACAAATTTGGCGCTTATTGCAATGGTGACACTGACATCACATGTTGCCTTACAGTACCTTCAAAGATGCCAAGTAACAGCAATGGCATGTTAAGCAACAACCTCACCATACCCAGAATACCCATAATTAGAAAGTGTCTTCTGAATTGAAAAATGTAAGCAAATAATTGATGAAATTAATTTTGAATAACTGATACCAAAATCAAATCCAACTAGTAAAAACACTTTGACCCATTGTCCTAAAATAAAATGCAACCAAAAACCAGCTTAAAGATAAGAAGCTGTTGACATTTCATTCTAAACCGTGTCACGCACGTGCGATTAGGGGGCCGCGTAAAGACCCAAACTGTAGTGTGAAGGCGCATGCCAGAAGGGAATGGCGGGGTACTAACCTCTCTCTCTTTATTCCTGCAGAAAGAAAGACGCACCACTGCCATGAATCTGCCATGACTACCTGATCACGCATTACCACTTCCGCCTTCCCTCTGACGTCCTCTGATGACATCATCAATCCCAGCATCCCTCTCTGTCTACTTCCGGTCCCTCTCCATAAATGCACCCCCACTCCGCCATTTTGACAGTCTCTGACAGATGGAAATTATTGTTGTGAATTTCTTCTTGGACTCATTCTTTACAGTATACAGGACCAGAAAACCCCAAACCTTGCTGATTTGTCTGTCTTTATTTTACAACAGTTACTTCTTTCAATTTTTCAGAAAGTGAGAGAATGCTTTGAGCAGTGCACTTTGAGCTACATTTTTTTTTTGTATGAAAATGTGCTATATAAATAAATGTTGTTGTTGTTGTAGTGAGAAAAGCCCTATATAAATGTAAAGAATTGCTGTTACTATTATAATGTATTATATTATGACTTCTGGTGGCTTATCTAGAGCAAGCAAAACTTTCCATTTTGGAAACACATTTGTTTTCAGCATACAACTTGTCATTGATTGCAGCGCTAATGAAACTTTGCTAAGTAGCAATCTTCAAAGCAACATCAATGTAAAGATGTAAACGCAATTCTTTCATATGGTTGAAAGTTTTGACTAATTGATGATCTTCTTGATTGTCACCAAGCACTTCTGTCTCTGATGCATTCTTACATTCTTTATTCTGGACTTTGCCTTGCATGCCAATGAACCATTGAGTTTGTATGCTGCTTAATTGCTTGATATTCAAGGTTAAATCTTTCTTGTCAATGTGGTTCAGCATCTTGCCTTCTTATGGGAGGCGATTGATACGCTTTCAGACCATTTATTGAAGGTATAATTAGAAAATATAATATTCACATTCACTCATTACAGATGATTGTTAGTTACTGTATAACTTTCCTTCTTACATTTCCCTGTATGTTTCCTTATCTAATTTTGTCAACTATTAAAAGACTAGCTGTGTGTGGTCTTCCGGTCATAAAACAACCCGAAGATGCCCTAGCAGTTTTACTCTATTCATGAACTTGGAGAAGTGTCAGCTAACTTTTAAGAAATACCCAGTGCAGAGGACGTGGACCCACCTGTGCTTGCTGTACCACTGACTTTGTAAGAAGACACTGGTGATGCCATATCATAGCCGTATCACTGGCATATGAGTCCTATTAATCTTTGTCTTGAGAAAATACCTCTGGATAGACAATGTTTCTAGTTAAAACTTTGAGCCTTGCCCTCCATTGCAGAGGTGTTTCACGTTGTTGAGCTACTATATTTGTTTCGTTTTGATATTTTGTCTCTTCATCTGTGTCATTAGCACAATGTCACTGTTGTGCAGCAGTATTTGTGGCTCTGGTTGAGCATAAGCAGAGCTGACTACTCCATACACACACACACAGGTCTTTTGTTTACATATGTCTAATACAACGTGTGATAACTATCTGTCTTTGAATACAGAAAATATAGTGTTAAATGTTAATTGGTTGGGAAAGATACAGACAGCAACATTATTCTGAAACTTTTTAACTCTAGTAGGTCTACCAATTCAAAACACAACTTAGGTGTTACCTTTAAAAACTCATTATAACTCTCTAACACTTCATTTCTTTCCCATTTAAAATATAAAAAATTAGGAGTGGTAACCCCCAGACTTTCTTGTATACTCAGATATGGGGATAGATATTTGAGAAGTAAACTGCAAGAAAATGATTATCTATACTAAGGCAAAGCCCTCACTCACTCACTCACTCACTCACTCACTCACTCACTCACTCACTCACTCACTCATCACTCACTCATCACTAATTCTCCAACCTCCCGTGTAGGTAGAAGGCTGAAATTTGGCAAGCTCATTCCTTACAGCTTACTTACAAAAGTTAAGCAGGTTTCATTTCGAAATTCTATGCGTAACGGTCATAACGGTCAACAACGTACGCCATGTTGAACTTTCTTATTTATGGCCCCATCTTCATGAAATTTGGTAGGCGGCTTCCCTGCGCTAACTGAAACCGATGTATGTACTTATTTCAATGGTATGACGCCACTTTCAGCCGCCATATTGAACTTTCCAACGTAACTAATTCTCCATCTTCCCGTGTAGGCAGAAGGCTGAAATTTGGCAGGCTCATTCCTTACAGCTTACTTACAAAAGTTTAGCAGGTTTTATTTCGAAATTCGTAATGATCATAACGGTTGACAACGTCCGCCATGTTGAACTTTCTTATTTATGGCCCCATCTTCACAAAATTTGGTAGGCGGCTTCCCTAAGCTAACCGAAGCCAATGTACGTACTTATTTCGGTGGTATGATGCTACTGTCAGCCGCCATATTGAACTTTTCAACGGTCTTTGTTACTTATGGGCCCATCTTCAAGAAATTTGGTACGCGGGTTCCCAATGCTAACTGAATTCTACTTACGTACATATATACATCCATAGCCTGCAGCTCGGTCACCGTGTGAGGCGGCGTTGGGTCCCCCATCCCAACGCCTCCCACGTTGTTGGCTGCCTGCCTATATAAGGACGTCCGTTGCTCCGGTCTCTACATTTTCTTCCTTGCTTCGCCACGGGATTCACGTCTCCTTGCTGATAACTACAGTCTTTTTATTTAATCCACGGCTACTCCGCTGTTTTATTGTTCGTTTATTACGATTATAGTTATTGTGTTGGTATTTTAGACTTACTTTACATTGTTCAGGTACCCATTTCCTTTATCATTCCAACTGTACCCGCATTAACATGTCTATCGAGGTGACCACCATCGATCAAAGAACTATCACTTACTGAGTGGTTTCCATGCCCGGAGATGGCACCTGCCTTTTCCATTCTCTTTGTTACATATTGCAGGCCATATCAGGCTCATTCTTGATATCCAGAGGAACATTGTGTCTTATGTATTGAATGACTGGGACAGGTTCAAGGTGTGGACTGATGACAGTACAGGAGATAATTATACTACACAGGAGCACTAGAAGAGTGAAATGCTTAAGCCCTTCACCTATGGTTCTGCATGTGAGTTGATGGCTGCCGCTGAATTGTTCGGTTGTTGCTTTCAAGTGTACCGAAATGGCCAAATATTTTACACCTTTCAACAACCACCAATGCCTCTTAAACATCTTAGATTCACAGGTGAAGATTTCAGTAGTGGACACTTTGATGTTTATGAATGTTTAAACTCTTAAAAGCTGGATTTGAAGTTATCGATGAAACCAGTTGTATGCTTACAAAGCTTGACAGATGCCGAATGTCACTTCAACACAAGTCCTGCAAATACTGTCGTAATTGAAACAAACCATGAAACTCAAACCGATTATGACAGCAGCAATCCAAGCTGTGAGAATTGAGACAAGATTACTGTTCAAATGGCCAACTGTAAGTTGCATGCTCAAGAGTAAGCTCAGCGCACAGCTTGGTCCTATTACAACCGGAGCGCCGAACTCACAATGTGGTATACAAAGAGATCCTTAACAAATAATTATTGGTATATTTTCCCTCAGTTTAAAAAGTTTTCATTTTCTTCTTAATAAAAATTTTAAGGCCACTGCGAAGCGTGGGTATTTTGCTAGTATTTTTATATTATGTACATTAAAGAACCATCAACAACAAATCAAATCAAATTAATAATATATTGAGCAATTATTATAAAAGTAAGATTGAATAAATTGGACTCTACAGCTGCATGAATAAAAAGTACCACTTCCCATTAGCGGAAATAGCTCAAAAGTTGATAGAAATCTACGTTTTTTTCCTAATACTTGTATGCAAAATTTTGTTGACTTAATTGAAAGTGTACTCAAGTTGTTGTGTTTACATATAAACACACAGACATAATTCCAAAAATGGTATTTTCAGACTCAGGAAGGTCTTAAACATCAAGATTCATCAAATCTTGAAATCCAATTTTTGTATGATTACTATAGTTTCCCTTCGAGAAAGCAAATCTGGCTCAGGGAGGTCTAAAACGTCGAGATTTATCAAAATCTTGAGGTCAAAATTTTGGACGATTACAATACTTTCCCTATACTTTGTACAGGTGAAAGGAAAAAGTAAGATGTTTCAAAGTTTGGAGGACACAGAGAAGTTAATTTGTGTATTTATTTCTAGTAGAATTGACTAGTTTGGTTTATTATTCACAGACTGTTCAAATCACTCAGATTGTAGCGTTCAGTTAAATTCAAAATGTTTATGCGTAAATCATTATTAGAAGTAGGAAGAAAGACCACATAACCTCTGTTCTGAAGTCCATACACTGGCATCCAGTTATGTTTTGGGCCCATTTCAAAATCAATCCACTTCTTAAGCTTTAGATGGCTTAGGCCTTACTTATTTATCAGAACTTATTAACATATACAAACAGGAGCCTACACCAGAATCTGAAAATGCTGGTCCACTAAAAATGTAGAAGTTTAATAAAACTGCTATGGGAGGTTGCACTTTTAGCTGCGGGACTTCAAAGCGGTGTGCTTATTTAAGAGATTCCATGTTGGTCTCAGCATTTATGTCCAGGCTGCAGATGCCCACCTTTATTTTAACCATTCCTTTGATTAAAAATGCTGATTGGCTATTTATACTGTATCTTTGTTTACTGGTTGTAAACAAATAAACGAAAGCCTGACAATCGTTATGAAATGTTACTATCCCCCATTTTGACTTCTCAGTATCTAACACTGGCTCTTGGTGCAATTGGTAAAATGCCAAGCTACAGTACTTCCCCTGCCCATAGGGAGTGAGTCAGTAGGAGCTTTGAAAGCCAAGGACACATAGATTTAATTGTCATGTTAGACTGCCGAGAACATGCACTTATGATATTATAAGATGCAGAGGAGTGGGTGGGAAGCCAGTCAGCCAAGGCCACCAGATTTGTGACTCTGTCTGACTTTCAATGAGGCCTTGTCTGTTAAACACTGATCATGGATCCTCCAGAGGTTTATTTTGTCCAGGAATGCTGCTAATTAAAATTTGTATTTTCCTCTGCTACATTTATATACAAATTAATCAGCTTATATTGTCATGATTTAAGATTGCTAAAATTGATATTTGCTCTGTTTTACAGTGTATTTACTTAATTTCATCTATGTAAATAATAATAATAATTCTCACTACTCAAAGTGCTCTATATAAATGGTGTATAGTTTAGTTATTTCTGTCTTTGCCTTAAAGATAGAAACTTGTGCTAATGCTCTCAGCCTGTAGTCAGTGAAGACAGTTCTACAAAAATGAATTAAACTGCCATTCCACTCAAAGAAAATCCATTTTGAGTAAAAATCCCATGTAATCTTTTCTTCCAGAAGTTCAAAGTTTGAATCTACATATATCTTTCAATCGCTGTCACAGTATCTGCTATTTTTAGAACTAAAGAAAAAGTAGCATCAGACTGCAAGGCGTAAAAGAGTGGCCTTGCTTTCGCAGGCTGTCAGCTTCTTTCAGTCACTTCACCTCATTATTGTATCTTCATTTTAAATACCCTTCCTATTACAAACTTTACTTTGTCTGACATTTTTCAGCTACCTGCCCCTTGGTCCACCCCATTATAACTCTTAATGTGTGGGACAACCCTGTGTCTTGCTGGCTTCCCTCATGATGTACAGCAACATTTGCCACTGTTCAAATAGTGATTGACACATTTAATAAATACAGATAGAATATTTTGTCCAGGCTTTGTGATGACCTCACAATTCTCTGTATACAGTGAATTGACAAGGTATTCAACCCCCTTCACTTTCTTCACACTTTATTGTGTTGTAGATTTAATTTTAAATATGTACATTTGCCAGTTCTGCCCATCTATCTACACTAAATAATCCACAATGACAATGTCAAAACATATTTTCATACAAGTTTGCAAATTCATTAAAATTTAAAAACTGAAATCTCTCATTCATGTAAGTATTCAAACCCTTTGCTGCACTCCAAATTGTGGTCAGGTCAATCTGTTTGCTTTAATCCTCCTTGAAATGTGTCCAGAACCTGTTTGGTGCCCTCCTATAGCACAATGAATTGACTGGATATCACTTACAAAAGCACACCGCTGTGTATATAAGGTAATACAATTTAAACTGCAAGTCAGGACAAAAAACAAGCCACAAAGAACTATCTGCAGAACTCCATGATCAAACTGTGGTGATGCATAGATCAAAGTAATGTTAGAAAACTGTTTCTAAAGCTCTGAGTATTCCCAGGATCAAAATAGCCTCCGGAATTGGGAAACAAAAGTTTGGAACCACGAGGACTCTTCATAGAGCTGACCAATTGGCCAAACTGAGTAATCGAGAAAGAAGGAGTGGTGACCAAGAACAAAATGGCAACTCTAGAGTTTCAGAAGTCCTCTGCTAAGATGGGAGAGCCTGTCAGAAGGATGACAACCTTAGCAGCATTCCATCAAATAAGGGTTTATTGTAGAGTGGCTAGATGGAAGCTACCCGTTGGTAAAGGGCATATGACAGTCTTTAAAGGAATCTGAGAGCATGAGGAAAAGGATTCTCTGGTATGACAAGGAGAAAATTGAACTTTTTGGGCAGAAATCTAAGCATTATGTCAGAAAGAGCAGGCACTGCTCATCACCTCCGTATTACCGTCTAAATTGTGAAGCATGTTGGTGGCAGCATTCCATCAATCACACATTTATGGTGGGTAGTCGGAAGCCATTCTTGAGTAAAAGGCATATGACAGTTTAAAGGATTCTGAGAGCAGGTGGAAAACAATTCTCTGGTCTGATGATGTGTGGTGGTGGTAGTATCATGCTAGGAGAGTGCTTCTCAGTGCAGGGACAGGGAAATTGGTCAGAACTGAGGAAATGATGAATCCAGCTAAATACAGAGAGGTCATTGAAGAAAACCTGCAACCTTAGAATGGGGCAACAGGTCACCTTGGCAATGACCCGAAGCATACAGCCAAGACAATTGTAGAGTAGACAGGTTTCTGTCTGTCCTTGTCTAGCCCAACCAAACCCACAGAACATCTGCAAAGAGACCTGAAGATGACAGCTTACAGACACTTCCGATCCAATCGATTCCCATCTGGCAGGATTAGCCAGGAAGAACGGGATAAAGTGCCAAAATTCAAGTATGCAAAACCTCTGGAGACTTACTCGAAAATTCTTAAGAAGTCATAATTGCTGCCAGAGGGGCGTCTACAAATAATGAACTAAGAGTCTGATATATGAACAAGAGATTCCAGTTTTTGGTTTTTAATCAATTTGCACACCTTTCTTAAAACAGGTTTTCACTTTGTAATTCTGGGTTATTGAGTGTGGAGCGTTGGGCAAAAATGGAAATTTAATCAACTTGAAATTATATCTGTGACACAATAAAGTGTGCAGAAAGCAAAGAGGTCTGAATACTTTCTGAATCCACTGGATACAGTATGTGATGGGTTCTCTAGGTGACAAGTGATAATCAAGGATGAAAAGACATTAAACAGCATCAGGCAGCAGGTCTAGTAGTAGTAGATGACATAAAAGGAATTCACACTGGTAAAAGAAAAGTCCACCCACCCACTATAATGGACATCAAGAAGGTGAAACTCCTATAATGGTCAATGGGGACACTCCATCAGTTAGAGAAAATCAAACTGATGCCACACTCCATAATGGAGGACAGGCAAGTACACTGGATGTACAGTGAAATCAAGGGTCTCCAGTGTTTAATGATGCATTTCAGGGCATGCCTAACCCCCAACGTAGTATGGAATCAAGGACTATCTTAGAGAAGAAGTTGACTTAAAGAAAAGGCCCAGCAAATAGAGAAACAGTGCAGAGAAAGGCTCGAGATTGGAGTAGACAGACAAGTAGGGAGTCCCATCTGGCCAGCAAGGAACTACTTTCATTTAATAATCAAAGCCAGTACAACTATTAGGATCTGACTTTGATCTTCTATTTGTAGTCTGTATGACTCCCTTTCTTCATCTCCCCTCTTTTGTACACTTGATATTTAGGCCACTATTCTGATTGAAAAACATCACCTAGAAGACTCTCGCTGTCTGACTGGTCCTGACTATAAATACGACAAAGTCACTTAATCCAGGTTTAGGATTGCAAGTGGATGAAGCCTTTCAGTGTATTATCTGGCCCAAAGCAGGGATCAAACCCGGATGGGTCGTTGGCTCATCGCAAGGCACCAACATTCACACTGCACCAAATCACCTAAGCTGCACATCTTTTGTGGGAGGAAGATCAATGCAGACTCCTACAAACACAAAGATAACATGCAGACTGTTCAGGAACTCTGTAGATGCCTGGCATTTCTTTCAAGTACGGTATCAACATTTTCAAAATAAAGCTGATACATTTCAGTGCCTGAGCACTGGGCAAAATATGTAAAAAAATCAATGAATGCCAGACAGAGGAACTGTCAAAGGGCCAGAAAACAATTAAAGGAGTTAACCATAGGAGTTGCAAGGCTCCATTTAACCTGAATTCCAACGAGGCCGCTCAGACGCTTACCTGCTGTACACTCTAAGCATGTCTTCTGGGGCAGCAAAGCGATTAGCTTTAAAATGCAGGGATCTGCATTCAGTTTCTGGCTAGTGCCCATATTTATCAAGCGTCTCAGAGCAGGAAAAAGGTTCTAACTGGCTCAAAAATCTCAGAGTGATGCAAATTTAGTCCTACTCTTTGGATTGACAGTGTCACTGTTCCCAATTTAAGAAGACTTCAGCAAGATTTAGGAAAGCTTGTGAGCTACCCTAACTTGGTAGGAACTGCCAGAAAATGGCATTCAGGCAGTGATTGGCACAGACATACCAGGAAAGGCTGAATGTGTCGGAAATGCTGGACATCAATGAACTTATGAAAAGATAACAATTTGACAGAGATGAAATAAAATGTTTATAACAAATCTTGTGCGCTTCTTGACTGCTCCATCTACTGTACATGTCGTGCGCTGTCAGCTGACATGAAGGTGCTGGTAAGTTATGTGTGAGTTGCATTTCTGGATTAATTTGCACCAAACTTTAAACACCCTTAAAACACGTGAGGTAATATGCAGGTTAATACCCAGCACTCCGTGTGAGGTAATGTTAAAGCAAGCTGCAGTCATGCAATTTTGCGCACACATAAAGATTATTGGCCCAAGTATGGGTGAGCACGTATATGTGAATCACAGTATCAATACACAAGTGGTGCAAACTTTATTGTAGTAGACATCAAGATATGTGGGGCTGGATGGGTGATTGACAGTGAAATGTCACACAGGTACACCGAGCTCTGCATTTCACAAAACTCTGGAACACTTGTGTTACACTTTACAAGCTCGGGAAGGTTCAAGACGGCACGTGGAGACTCCCTGGGCATTAGATAAATCAGAGAAGATATGAAGGGATCCTGTAGAAATAAAATGTACAGTATAGTGCCAGAGAGGTGGCATGGTGGGTGGCGCTGTCACCTCATAGATCTACTCTAGTGGGTATGAATTGCATACCTGGTCATTGTCTTTTAGGAGTTTGCATGTTCTCAGCATGTCTAAATGGCATTTGCTGCAGGTATTCTGCTTTATTCCCCATGCTAACTGCTTTGTCATTTATATCTTACTGCTAGTAAGGAGCCATTAAAACAGTAAATGCAGCTGTTTAAAAATGAAATAAGCAATTGTGGGTGGGGCTACAGAAACTAGTTTTCTCAAGCTAAACAAAAACATATAAAACAAGGAAAAAAAATGTAAAAAAAACACTATCAGGAAAATGAAAGAGAGAATGTGACTTCAGAAACAGTATAACTGTTAACTTTACAACGCAGGAAGGTAATTCATCATGAATCATCCATCCATCCATCCATTTCCTAAAGCTACTTTAGCTTGAGCATAGTTGCAGGAAAGCGAGTCTAACCCAGCAAGCATTGGGCACAAAGCAGAAACAGTCACTGCAGCATTCATTGTTGAATAGACATGCCCAAGTTCAGGCCTTACTCTCATTCGGTGTGTGAGTGTGTGTGTCTCAGTCTGTCCATCTCGGTGCTTGTTACAGTATTATTCTTTATGTGGCAAAGTGGCAACAACTACATGCAGCTTAGAACAATGTCCTAACTTATTATGTTGTCCTTCTTCTTCTTCTACACTATAAGTATTATTATTATTATTATTATTTTTGTGGTGAAGCCTTAGTGTTAGTATCAGAAAACTCCAAAATGTCATCATGAGTTCCAGTTTGCTGCTCAGGGTGAAGTCTTGATGTCATACATTCTCTAATGTGAGCTCCCATTCCTCGCTGGGCACAATTTTAGGACCTTTCATAAATACTTCTCATGTCGTACTCTAAGTTAGGACAAATTCTCATCCTCTCATCAGACTTTTAGTGCAGTTCCTAGGAGTAATTTTAAATGTACTTAATATATACGGGCCGGCCGTAATATGTGTGGAATTTGATGGTTCTGTCCATGCTTATGTGTCTCACTAATCTAATATGTGCGACGACAATCATTCGCCAGTTTTCCACTGCTTTTTCAGTACAGCAGAAAATTCATGAGCATCTGGTGGCAGCGACTTCTAGGGACATTCTAGGGCATTTGACAAAGTCAGTTACACTAAAAGTCAAGAAATTGCTTCTGAAAGTTATTAACAAAATTAGATTTGTGACTAAAAGATTCTAATCAAAACGGTGCTCGAAAAACAAAGTTTTCCCATGAGGCTTTCCTTTATTATTCAGAAAAGTTCAGGCACCATTTTAACCATATGGTCAACTTACGTTAACATTGCCACCATACTGTCATGAGTCCAGGGCCATCTTAACGCATGGGCATGCTGGGCAGTTGCCTGGCGCCCCAAAAGCTTAGCTCCATGCTAATCTATGTATGTTGTGACTTGTTGAGTGGTTGTGTAGGTAGGGGCCCTAGTGCACTGCTTTGCCCGGGGGCTTATAATGCTGCATGGCATTTGTGTGTAGCATCACACCAAGAAGATGAAAAGAAATGGCGAATGTACATGAAAACCAGAAACACTAAATGGCGGCACTCAAACAAACAAAAACAGAAAAAGACACTGTAGAATTCTGCCATTTGAGTGATTTGGATGTGGCTAAAATTGGAGAGATTCTCCAGTAATAATTTCTTTTCTCCACCTCTTGGTGCAAATCTAATCCTTTCTAAATATGGTTTAGCATTATTTTGTGTAAGATTTCCCATTTGTTGAGGTTTGTGCGATGCTCACCCAAAAGTTCCTCCACACATGGCAGGTCATCCCTTGATCTTTATTTCTTGATGTTGTTGTAAAATGGCAAGAATTACGTGCAGCTTAGTGCAATGTCCTACCTTATTATGTATTCCTTCTTCTATAATTTCTACTACTTTGAATATTATTATTATTATTTTTATTATTATTATTATGCAGCCCTAGAAAATTACAAAATATCAGCTCCAGTTTTCTGCTCAGCGTTTATGATGTCATGACGTCATTCATTCATTCATTCATTCATTCTCAAATGTGAACTCTGACTCCCCAAAGAGAGGACACTTCATAAATACGCACTTCTCACATCCTATAAATTCTTATCCTAGCCAGGCGTATAGTGCAATTCCTAGGAGTAATTCTGAGACGTCTGATAAAACTGTCCCAGGCCATCATATATGTGGAATTTGAAAGTTCTTTTCATGTTTGCACAATTCTTCTTTTTTTTCTGCTACATCCCCAACAATTAAAATGTGTGCGTGATTAGCTGGATTTGTTTGTTTGTGTGTGTTTGTGGGGCTCCTGTCTTGCAATCTTTGTCTGCCCACGATCCTGTAATAGAAATGGGTTCATAAAATAAATGGTGTACCTCTCTAATGTAGTCTGCTTTGAAGGAGTGTCAATGTCATCAAATGACAAGATCTCACAGTCATATTTTTTGAACTCTCTAAAATTCACATTTTCCAGCTTGGCTATCTTCAGCTTTAGCATAAGAGTGTAAGTAAACTTTCATTTCATCCCATCCAGGGACGCTGTCACGATAGCCTCCTCTCCCCACAAAGCAATTTTGGAAAAAGTGAATTCAGAAATGCACCATTTTCATTGACAGTCATTTATAAAGGGAAACCTGTTTAGACATTAAGGACCGGGGTCCCATCTAGGGTTGATTTGTGTCACACATCTGGCTCTACTAGATAGTCTCATCTCGAGAGGGTTCAGATCTTCACCTCACTGCATACGTGAAGTGGACACACCAGGCTCAGAAAACGGATGGATGTTCCGAGTAATCAAATGCATTTTTGGTGTGAGAGTTAAGAACCTTCCAGTCAAGTCAAACATATACATATCACTGTTTTATACTGTGTATCTGAATTTAAAAATACTCTAGATGTGCACCTTTTGTGTTGCATTAATATATGGTAAAGAAAATGACAGAATATGGAATTATGAACAGTGCCTTTGCTTTAAAAAGAAAGGAAAGAAAGATCTTTGCTTCTCCAGATGGTAACAGTTTTCTTTATAACCACGCACCGCACCCTAGTCCTCCAGGCAATCTAATTAAAACCACATTTTCAAGAGCCCAGCTCCTTCCAGCCAGCTCGCCTCAACACGATGCCAGGAAGCTTGTCTCGTAAGACAAGGTAGCCCCCATTTAAAATCAGAGGCAAAATGTGAATTAGTAAAAGCAGAAATGCGGCCACACCTCGGCCATTTCCACAAGGGCTCACATGTCTCACCAAGCCGCATGTGCTATGACAATCATCTGCCAGTTTTCCACTGTTTTTCCAGTACAACTCAGTTTAATAAAAGACCCCTGTGGTGACCATCCAGATCCAGAGTTAAAACAAAAAAATCATGAGCATCCAAAACTGGTGGCAGTAACTTCAGTAGGGGTGTTATAGAAGGGGAGTCAGACGTTGACAAGGTCAGTTACACTAAAGGGCAAGAAATCACTTCTCATAGTTGTTAACGAAGTTTGATCAAAAACAAAGATTTCTTATTAGGCTTTCCTTTATTATCGCTCTCCTCTGGACTTTTTCTAGTGCTGCTATGTCCTTTTGTAGCCTGAAGACCAACACTGCACACATTACTCCAGATGAGGCCTCACCAGCGTGTTATAAAACTTGAGCATCACCTCCTTGGACTTGTACTCCACATATCAGGTTGCTTTATAACTTAACATTCGGTTTGGCTTCTTAATGGCTTCTGAACACTGTCACTGTCCAGTACGACTGCTAAATCCTTCTTATAAGGTGTACTCTCCATTTTATGACCGCCCATTATGTATTCCAACCTAACCTTTTTATTTCCTACATGTAATACTTTTCATTTGCCTACATTCATTTTCATCTGCCACAAATCTGCCTGAGTCTGTATGTTGTCCAAGTTCATCTCAAATGACTGAACGATTCAAGATTATCTGCCAGTCCACGTATATTTGTATCATCTGCAAACTTAACCAGCTTGTTACTTATATTCCTATCTAAATCATTTATATATATTAAAAATAGCAGCGGCCCTAGCACTGACCCCTGCTGGTCACCACTCTTAACAGTGGCCAGTTCTGATGAGGTTCTTCACACCATCACCCTCTGCTTGCTGTTTCTGAGCCAATTCTGCACCCATCTAAAAACATCACCCTGAATTCCTACTAATTTTAGTTTGATGCCCAACCTCTCATGTGGCACCGTATCAAATGTTTTCTGAAAGTCAAGATAAATAATATCATACGTTCCACTTTGATCAAACCCTTTTAGTTGTTTTTTTACATAGAATTCCAGCATGTTAGTAAACACGACCTCCCTCTTCTGAACCCATGCTGACTGTTCAGAATAACTCCTGTCCTTGCCAGGTGCTGGTCAATCTTATTCTTAATAATTCCTTCATTTAATTTTTCTGTGATGCATGTTAAGCTTGGTTGATTGGTTCAGCCTAGTCACCTTTTTTATATAATGTGATAATATTTGCCATTTTCCAGTCTTCCTGAATTTCCCGAGTGCACAGCAACTTCCTAAAAATGTGCATCAAGGGTTTATATATGTACTCTCTAGCCTCCTTAAGAACTGGCCCTGGTGATTTGTTTGATTTCAGCCTATTTAATCTAAACAGCACTTCTCCCTCTAGAACTTCCTAATCCTTCAGTACCTCCTTAGTAGTCCCATTTACCACTGAGAGCTTATCCACTTCCTCACATGTGAAGACCTAAGAAAAATTTTGAGTTTAGAGAATCTGCTGTTTCACTCTCTGTATCTTTTAATTCTCATTTACTATTCCTGATGCACTTCACTTCCTCATTGACTGTATCTTTATTAGCAAAATACTGAAAGAATCTCTTGGGGTCTTCTTTCGCCTTATCTGCTATATTCCTCTCCAACTGTGTTTTAGCCCTCTAATACAGTAATCCTTCTTAATGGTTGCCCTTATGCTCTCATACGCCCTACAATTAACATTGGAGTTATTAGTCTTACATGACTTATACAGTTGTTTTTTCCCTTTGCAGCTTCCTTTTCATCTCTTTAATAAACCACTGCAGAGTTTTTTTAAATTTCCTATTAATTCTAAATTTACGTATCCTGATTTGCATGTAAAAAAATTTTAAACTTGTTCCACTGCTCCTCGACTGTCTCCACACTTAAAAGCTTATCCCAGTCTATCCTACTTAGACTTTGTCACATCTGCTCAAAATTTGCCCTACCAAAGTTACACTTAACAGTTTTAGTCTTTGCATCTGCTCTCTTACAAAATACTGAGAATTGTATTATATTATGGTCTCCTGACCCTTGTGGTTCAATCACCTCTACACCCTCAATTCAATCCTGATTATTACAAAATAGTAAATCCAGACAGGCTTCACCCCGTGTTGGTGCTTTAACATACTTTGTTAAAAACAGTCACTGATTACTTCTAAAAACTCCTGCTCTTGTGCTCCACTTTTTGCAACATTATCCCAGTTAATATTTGAATAATTAAAGTCCCCCATGACAATAATATTCCCCTGTAAACTTGCATCTTCATTTGATATATATGACAAAACACTGGTGGAGCATACAGCTTTCAAAACACAATAACTGCCTGGCGATATTGAAGTGAAATACTAAGTGTGGCCATTTTGTGAGTTTTACATTTAGAAATTGATATCTTCTATCCATTTGCATGTACTCACCATGTTCAATGCAGGGAGCTGAAATCTATCCTGGCATTATTTTGCGCTAGATAGCAGAGAAGCCTGGAAAGGGCACACTCATTGTCACCCATACTCATTTATAACAGGCTAATGTGGTGATGATAATTAATCTAACACATGCTTTTGGGATGTCAGATGAAAATTGGAGTGCCTGGAGGAACATTCCCACAGACATGGACACAATGCACAACTCCACACAGACAGTGACTGGTGCCAGGATTCAAATTCCAACTCCTGGAGCTATGACACTGGTGCACTAACCACTCAGCAGCTCTTCATGTCATATTATTCTTCTGATAATGTATTTAGGAGTGACAAAGAGTCACAACTGGCACTTTATTTTTACGTGTAAGTCTATCGTCAGTCATCTTTGTAAGGTTCCAGGTGTAGCATTCATTTACATAATCTTAAGAAAATCACATAAATAATTGCAGGGTATGGTCGCTACTGTCAGACATATAGCGTGACATCCCCAGTGACTTATTTATAGAGCTCTACAACTAGACCTGACTATGACAAAGTCACATTGGTTGGATTTTCTTTTAGCAAGTCAAAAGTTCTATGGATGTGCTCTTGTTTCTGTAAGAATTAACAGATGTGGAGTGCTTTTAGACAAAAGTAATTTAAATTTATACATTGCCCACAAAAAGTGAAGAATAAAAATGGGATCAAGGAAAGAAGCCAAGCAAGTATTTTGAGCTGTAGAAATGGAAGAGATGCTCATCAAACTTTAGCGCTAGCACAAAGGTCCACCCGATGTTTCATATTTGTACACCACAGGAGAGCACAGACTACAGCTTATTTTTCATGATGTTTGCTTACTTTTTGTATCTCCTCCATATTGTTTTTATGCTCCATGTTGATTGGCTAACATTAGGTGACTTTCTGGTACTCCAACAGGGCAATGTAAGACTTAAAACCATAAAGAGACTCACAAGAAAATCAAATATCGACTTCTTTTGATTTCAAGTTGTAGAATTTGACACCCTGCAAAGCAATTCGATTCACCATCATTATTTGCTAAATATGGGAGACTGTCTGACTAGAAGTCATGTCAAGTCCTGTACTGTAATGCCAGCCTTAACGATGGTTCATCTTGTTGATATTCTGTCTGTATTTGCACCATTATATACCAAATAATTGGCTGCCTTATGGCTCACACCTGTCTCAGCAGAAATAAGTCTTAGCTCTTTGAACTGGAATCATCCAGTTCTAACATATAAGATACTGTATATTAGGAGTTCAGAATAATGTATCTTATATATAAAAGTGTACACGTGGAAGTATATGTGTCTGTCTGTCTGTCTGGCCCGGAAGTGCGAGGCTACTGCATGAAGCTCAAAGAGCCGGCAAGGCGGCCCCAAGTTAACAAGTCGGAAGAAGAAAAATGTACGAGGCTGCAGCGTGAAGCTGAAAAAAAGCGACTCCGTCACAAAAGCGAAACTCGCTTAGCCGCTGATAGACAAGGGGACGAGCACGTCCGCAAAATGAAACCGCCGATTCTGCATTTCAATTTTTTTCTCATGATTTTAATAGTATCTAGAAGTACGGGCTTTTACGGCACAGGTTTACACAGCTATCTCATATATAAATGTCTATGCGTGCAAGTGAGTGAGTCTGTCTTTCCTGCCCAGAGGTGTGGGGCTACAACATGAAGCTCAAATGAGCTTTGACACTCTGGCTCAGGTTCATCCCATTTTATTGATTATCACTTGTGATGTTTCCTCACCTTGTTTGGAGTCCACCTAAGGTCAATCAAATGGATTGGAACAATTAGGAAAGGCACACACCTGTCTATAAAGGGTCCCATAGCTGAAAATTTGCATTAGAGCAAAAAACCAAGCCATGATGTCAAAAGAATTGGCAGCAGTGGTTAAAGACAGGGTAGGGTTCAGGCACAGATCTATCTATAACAAAATCATGCAGCATTGAAGATTCCCAAGAGCACAGTTGCCTTCATAATTCTTAAATGGAAGAAGTCTGAAACAACCACAACTCCTCCTAGAGCCCACAAAGAGAAGGAGGGCCTTACTAAGAAAGGTGACCAAAAACCCAATGGTTATTTTGCCTGAGTTTCAGAGAACCTGTGTCGAGATGGGAGAGGTTTTCTGAAGGACAACCATCACTGCAACACTTCACTGTTTTATGACAGAGTGGCCATACAGAAGCCTGTCCTCAGTAAATGACACAATGAGTGTGCAAAAAGACACCAAAAAGACTGTGAGAAAAGAATTTCTGGTCTGATGAATCCAACATTACTGGGTCATGTCTGGAGTGGCCCCACTCATCACCTGTGCAATACCATTCCAACAGTGAAACATGGTGGTGGCAGCATCATGCTGCGGGGTTGTTTTTCTGGGAACCTAATCAGGGTTGAGGATAAACTGAATGGAGTAAAGTACAGAGATACCCTTAATGAAAACCTGCTCTGGAGAACTCTGAATATCAGACTGGGCCAAAGGTTCACCTTCCAACAGGACAATGACCCACAGCACAAAGCAAAGACAACACAAATGTGGCTTAGGAACAACTCTGGTTATGTCGTTGAGTGGCTCACGCAGAATCCTGACTTGAACCCAACTGAACATCTCTGGAGAGACCCAAAAATTGCTGTTGCTCCATGCAGCTTAACAGAAATTGAGAGGATCTGAAGAGAAGAATGGGAGAAAATCCCCAAATCCAGATGTACAAAGACCCAAGAAGTCTCCAGGCTGGAATCGCTGCCAAAGGCGCCTCAGCTAAGTGCTGGGTAAAGGGTATGAATACCTGTGTCAAATTTAGAAAATTCTGTTTTTGCTTTGTCATTTTGGGGTATTCAGTGGTGCTTGAAGAGGAAAAAAGGAATTTAAGTGATTTTAGCACAAAGCTGCAACATAACAAAATGTGTAAAACGTGAAGGGGTCTGAATACTTTCTGAATCCACTGCATGTATGCACAGCATGGCTACAATGCCTTTCAATGATTCAGTACTCCAATACTGGGAGGCTGTAGGTTCTGCCAGGCTGAGGGACCGAATACTACCTTCTTGTCGGACAAGTTCTTCTACATTTACATTAAATAAAAATGATTTCTGCTGGGGGCAGCATGATGGCGCAGTGGGTAGTGCTGCTGCCTCGCAGTTAGGAGGCCTGGGTTTACTTCCCGGGTCCTCCCTGCGTGGAGTTTGCATGTTCTCCCCGTGTCTGCATGGGTTTCCTCCCACAGTCCAAAGACATTCAGGTTAGGTGC
This sequence comes from Polypterus senegalus, assembly GCF_016835505.1. Taxonomy (NCBI): domain Eukaryota; kingdom Metazoa; phylum Chordata; class Cladistia; order Polypteriformes; family Polypteridae; genus Polypterus; species Polypterus senegalus. Next base: position 32,895,473 of record NC_053154.1, on the reverse strand, counting down.
ATTGATGATCCTAAATTGTCCCTAGTGTGTGCTTGGTTTGTGTGTGTGTGCCCGGGGTTTGTTCCTCCTTTTGCACTGTGCTGGCTGGGATTGGCTCCAGCAGACCCTCGGTGACCCTGTGTTAGGATATAGCAGGTTGGATGATGACTGACTGACTGACTGACTGATTTCTGCTGGGACAGGTACAACCATAAGGTAGCAAAATCGCTTGGTATGCAGTGGCGCAAACAGACGACATATTAAAAAGATTGATCATCACTAAGGTTGGCATCACAGGACTTCTAATCAGCGAATAAAGGCTGCAACATGATAAAATGAGAAAAAAGGGAAGGGGTCTGAATACATTCTGAAGGCCCAGTACAGCAGGACACACCCTGTGCCAACAGTTCAAACTCACACTGACTCAGATGAGTATTAACTGACAAGACATCACCAGTGGTTCCCAAACTTTTTCGATTTTTGGTGCCCTTGCTGAATTCAGGTTTTCCCAAGACGCTCCCCCAAACACCACCCATGTCAAATTTGAATTTGCGAAATCTCCAATATATTTTTTTAATTAAAGTGTTAAATAAAAATAAAACACATTTGTAAGGTCACCTTGTAAGATGCTAGCAGTGCATTACTTGGTATTGATGCCTGCTTATAAAACCTACCTTTTTGTTGATTTCACTCTTTTAACTTTCTGGTAAAGTAGTCACGAGATTTACTAACCATGCTGAGATGTTTGGTTTCTAAAAGGCATTTCAACTTCCTTGATAGCATGCACTCTGATGCCAAAACTTTCACACACAGTACACACCGCGGCCTCTCTTCACCATTGACTTCTGTCAACGTAAAACCAAAGTCTAAATAACTGTCATCGTAATTTCGATATTTGTGATTCTTCACGCTATGGTTCACGTTGCCACTGGTTGACGCTGTGCCATCTTTATTTTCACTCTCACAACGCAAAACCGATCCATTATTAAAAATACATATGAAAAGAAATACTTCGCTTGACTTAATCACAACAATATACAGTTAATGCAAACTCCGAAAATTAATTCAACACTAACAGTATGTGAAACCGACAGCTATTTATATACGAAAACAAAGTACCGAGAAAGTTTGACAAACTACTAAAACAATCAAGAAACTTAATTATTGTAGAGTGTCATCTAGTGACCATTTGTAGAGGTTTCCGCAAACAGTTATTACTAAGTGAGTTGCTGCTTTGCTCCAGGTCCGCCAGATGTCACGTCCTATCACATTGAATTGAAAAATGGAAATAAAATTATGAAAATTGGGCACCACTGACCTAAGGTAAAGCACCATTTTCACACAATATAATAGTAGGCATCCTTATCCAAATATCCTTCAGACTTTTAAAATTATAATTTATAACTAAATTTATAATATGCTTTAAGAAAAGAAACTATGCTGTGCTTTAGAAATAGGTCTTGCAAGGATTCTGAAGAATAACATTTCATTGGACTGTATGGGCTGCTACTAACTTAAAACATATTTTTGAACATTAACAAACACTTTAATTAATGTGCATGACCCTTTTAAATAAGTATTTTTAGTTATTCATGGAAAAAAATAAAGTCTGTTTAAAGTTGTTAGTCACAGATCCCTACGCCAGACAGCAAGTGCAGGCTCTAAATAGAAAGAATCAGGTGTGTGCCCCAGGGGTGGCCTTGCCCACTGTGGACAGTAGTAAGCACAGGACCACTGCTGGTGGTTAAACACGAAGTGGAGGATTCCTGCATAACGACAAATGCTGGCAAAGCTCCCACAATGGAGGCTGGCAGAAGGTCCCAGCAAGACTAAACGGCTGCTCAGAGGTGGCCTCGTTCTTTAAGTGAGGTATTTCAGCTGTAATGTAGCTAGGAGCCACCGGGTGGTGCTGTTTATTGGAGGCATCAATTTTTTTTTTTTTTTAAGTTGCCCCAATCCCAGAAATAATTTTATATTTGGGTTTATAAAACCCTGAGAACTGCAAGTTGGAAGGCTGAGACAGACAGCTCTCTACAATTCATGGAGGTGCTTGGGGTCTTTTATCGTGTGTGTGCTGCTTAACTTTGTGCCCAATAGTATCTTTTTTTTTTTTTTGTAAACATGAGAATTGAACATTTTTTCTTTATATAGCAGTCTTGGCCATGCTCATACTTTATGATTGCTCCTGCTGTTAGGAGTATTCTTAATTCTGGTAATTTTTCAGATATTTTAAGTCAATATTTGGAATTGTTTATGATTTTGAGGCATTTTGACTGTTATTTTATATTTGTTGTCATTCTGGGCACCCGTTGTAAGTTGTCATTGGCGTGTAATTGAAGGTCATCACCCTAATTTCTCTCTGACAGCATAAAGGTCACAGGACAATTCTTCCCTAACTGAGCTGCAGATAAAACCCTTTTTGAATCACACTACAGAAAATTGTTGTGTAAGTTAAATCTCAACCTTTGCTATCGCTTTTGGACTCTGAGTTAGCCTTTCATTTTGGCTTGTCATACAGCTTCTTCCGATCTTTACGGTTTTGACCCCTTGCCTGTTTTTTTTTTTTTTACTTTGCTCTCCTGGTGGCTCATAACACCTGCATGCAAAGGGATGAAGACCCTAACAATACATTATGGCCCCAATTTACATGGCATCTTATTTTCACAAATAATTTGAGATAAAGGAGTCAACCAAGGAAGGAGGTGGTTTTAGGAATCAATGTCTTCAAAACTTTAGGGACTTTAGGGATACTGTATGATATATAATGAAAAACTACAGCTTTACTGACTTACCCATCTCCTGTGTTAACCTTGATAACTTCAGTAAAGGGTGCATGCTGAGCTAAACATGGTGGCAGGAAAACAGAAAGCTGTTTGATTATTAGGTACTGTTTATAAGTGTTTCATTGTTCTGTTAATGTTGTTTCTTCTTCTGCAATCCCAGCTTATCTTCTGATGCTGTCACAAGATCAGGACTAAGTGGTGGGGCCAGCATGAGGGAGACTCATATAAATAATATACATATTAAAGAATGTAGGTTTGAAGTTTAAAAAGCACACATACTGATTACACAACCGTACTACGTCGCTATTTCTCGGCACATTGCAGCATACAAAACAATGAGTAACAGCTCTCATTACTTCAGCTTTGATTTCACTCACAAAAGTAATTCAGTCACGACAACTACAACAAAATGAAAAAGATTTCAAAGAAGAACAAAGTGACGAGGTAAACAGAATCATATTGTCCAACAAAGAAAGTGGCCATGAAAATATCAGAGAAGATAATACAACAAAATGCAAAGGAAAACTAAAACAACGAGAGGGAGAGACGAAGAAGCAGTGCTCAGTGAAAATGACGGTGTCCATCACAGTTCACCAGCACTGGCCATGCTGATGTAGCACCCTCATTCAGGTTTAACACTGAAGACAGCAACAAAATGATTACAATAAACATGAGTTGCAATATGCTTATGGCGTTGAAAGGAAACTGCAAATAATCAAATTTACCACTTTAGGCAATTTTAGTTTGTTTTCACTACGGTTGATCGACGAAATTCGCCAATGCAATTTTCACAGTGAATTTTCATGAAACAGAAAAATAATACCTTGACCCTGGTTCAGCTTACATAAAAAGGTTCTTCAGACTTTAGCAATATGTAAGTACTAGGGGGCTTCACCCCCTGCTTGCTTTGCTCACCAATCCCCCGGAATGCGCTACGTGCCAGCCACTTCGCGTCTCTGCCACTCGCGTATGTGGATTTCACTTTCACCAAACAACAAATCTTTTAATTCTCATGGATACGCCTCTTCATTGTGAAGAAACACTACTTTTCCTCGATGGCAACATGAATTAGATGATCTACAAGTCCTCGACTTAAGGTTTAAACTCCGAACAATATCTACATACTTCTGTCATATCACCTGTGTCCATATTTCCAATCTCTTTTCGCTGTTCCGTTATTTCACCGAGTAATAATTTCCACTTGTTTGCACTAATGCAATCTTTACTATAATTTTTTTGAGACTTTTGAATTTTAGTACTTTCATTACCTCTAACCTGCTCTGCATGTGTTTCACGCCAATGTTTCTGAATTCTTTACGACGTTCTACTTTGTTATCTACTATTTGTCTTTTATTTCCGGCCCCGGGCGTGGTTAAATCTCTTGGCACAAAGTCTCGTCTCGCAGGACATGAAATTATCTCTCTGAAAAAGTCACCTTCTTGTCCCAGACTGAAAAGTGTTGTCTCTTACCAGGATTTTTTTAAATAATAGAGAGATAAAGAAATTAATTAAAAGAAAGATACTTTGGAGTACTTTGTTAAGCAAAGGCTTTACATGTTATGGATATACAAGAGAATATTTAGCATGTAGATAGATAGATAGATAGATAGATAGATAGATAGATAGATAGATAGATAGATAGATAGATAGATAGATAGATAGATAGATAGATTAGAACATTAGAACAATCTAGATGAGAACAGGCCATTGAGTCCATCAGAGCTCACCAGTCCTATCCACTTAATTCTTCCAAAAAACATCAAGTCGAGTTTTGAAAGTCCCTAAAGTCTTATTGTCTACCAATCTACTTGGTCGCTTATTCCAAGTATCTATCGTTCTTTGTGTAAAGCAAAACTTCCTAATGTTTGTGCGAATTTTACCCTTAACAAGTTTCCAACTGTGTCCCCGTGTTCTTGATGAGCTCATTTTAAAATAACAGTCTTGATTCACTATACTAATTCCCTTCATAATTTTAACTGCTTCATTAATGTTCATTTCAAACATTCAATCAGATAGATAGATAGATAGATAGATAGATAGAATATACTTGTTACTAGATAGATAGATAGATAGATAGATAGATAGATAGATAGATAGATAGATAGATAGATAGATAGATAGATAGATAGATAGATAGATAGATAGATAGATATAGATAGATAGATAGATAGATAGATAGATAGATAGATAGATAGATAGATAGATAGATAGATAGATAGATAGATAGAATATACTTGTTACTAGATAGATAGATAGAATATACTTGTTACTAGATAGATAGATAGATAGATAGATAGATAGATAGATAGATAGATAGATAGAATACACTTGTTACTAGATAGATAGATAGATAGATAGATAGATAGATAGATAGATAGATAGATAGATAGATAGATAATACTTGTTACTAGATAGATAGATAGATAGAATATACTTACTAGATAGATAGATAGATAGATAGATAGATAGGTAGATAGATAGATAGATAGAATACACTTGTTACTAGATAGATAGATAGATAGATAGATAGATAGATAGATAGATAGATAGATAGAATACACTTGTTACTAGATAGATAGATAGATAGATAGATAGATGACACTATGTAATAGATAGATAGATAGATAGATAGATAGATAGATAGATAGATAGATAGATAGATAGATAGATAGATAGATAGATAGACAGATAGATAGATAGATAGATAGATAGATAGATAGAATACACTTGTTACTAGATAGATAGATAGATAGATAGAAAGATAGAATATACTTGTTACTAGATAGATAGATAGATAGATAGATAGATAGATAGAATACACTTGTTACTAGATAGATAGATAGATAGATAGATAGATAGATGACACTATGATAGATAGATAGATAGATAGATAGATAGATAGATAGATAGATAGATAGATAGATAGATAGATGACACTATGTAATAGATAGATAGATAGATAGATAGATAGATAGATAGATAGATAGATGACACTATGTAATAGATAGATAGATAGATAGATAGAAAGATAGAATATACTTGTTACTAGATAGATAGATAGATAGATAGATGACACTATGTAATAGATAGATAGATAGATAGATAGATAGATAGATAGATAGATAGATAGATAGATAGATAGATAGATAGATAGATAGATGACACTATGTAATAGATAGATAGATAGATATTTTTTATTTTTAAAAGCAAACTTTATTAAATAAACACAGGAATAAATACAAAAAAACACAGTAAAACTCAAAATCTTAAGTCTTACAAAAACACGTACACACTTTCCTAATGATGAATATTCATTTTAAACCATTACATATTCATATTGTTCTTGGAGTATATATTTATCTAATCCCCCATTGTTTCCACCCTCCAATCCCACTTATTCTCAATTTATCCACCCAATTTATAAAGGAATGAAACACCAAAGTCAAAGCACAAATTGCAAATTATCTTCATCACATACACAAAGCACATTATTCACCACCACATTTCCTTAAACTTTGCTAAATTATTTGTGGACTTATAAAAATTAAAATCCACTAATATCCTACTTTCACATACTTTTCTAAAAATACAACAACATTTTCATTTCCACTCCCAGTAATCTTGTTTTACGGTCTTCCATATTGACAGTTTTGCTTGCCCGATAATAAAATTAATTAAGTTCATATTTTCTCTGGTGTGTTTTGTAATTCTAACCCCAAACACAAACACCGTGCCATTATACGGACCCCAGCCCTTCTACTATTCTTTCAATTTCACTAAAAAGGTCTGGAGCCTCTCACAATACATAAATGCATGAAAGACACTTTCCCTCAGACCACAAAAAGGGCAGCAATCTGAGACCCCCGGACATATAATCGATAAGAAGGAGTTCACCGCTAGTATCCCATGTACCAACCTCCACTGCAGGTCTCCCACCCTACTGGCCAATGGCGGCTTGTACAACCTCCATGCGGGTTCAGTCCTTGAGGGGCTCCAAGCTTGTCTCTCCAGGTGTGTCGTGTCTTCGTGTCCTCAGCTGCTCCAGGTTGTTCACCTTCACACAAATCCTGTACAGCTGTTTCCCCAGCACTGTAGGTAGAGATAACGCCTCTAGAGAACTTAAGGCTAAAACATTAGTCTCACCATCCCTCAGTTCAACAGCCGGAGACACAGTAAGCGTTGGAAAAGGTGTTTCGTCAGTTGGCTTCAATTGTGATGAGAAAATTCCGTGCAGGAGTGTCATGGATTCCCTGTCCATTGATGATTGTACCTGCCACAGAAACTTCTCCATTAGGCGGACTGAGTGCACTCCTGTCTCCACTGCTACCACTTGTGCACTTTTCCAAGTGTAATTTTCCCAGTCAATTATGTCCTTTATTGTGGTTATTCCATGTATTATGAAATGATTAATACAATTTTCAGAAAGTCCTGTAGCAGTGCCAACAGCAGGATTGTAGAACAGTGGTTCATGAAGGACCCAAAATGTGGAGAGGTCATCACAGTCCTTTTTTATCAACAGCAGTTGCCACGCTGCTAGAAGGCTTTTATAAAAACCTGGCACCTGTAAAGTCTTGATCTTATCTAAGTGGCACAGCAGTAAACTTTTCCCAAGTCCCATATGCCTGGCTTGTTTAAAGAAGAGTACGGCTAAGTTCATCCACTGGCTCTGCTCGACAGGATACAGCAGTTTTTGAATGGTCTGAAGGCGGAAAGCAGCAATCCTGCTGGTAATGTCAATAAGTCCTTGTCCGCCTTCATCCAATGGTAAAAATAGAACGCCCTTCTGTATCCAATGGGTACCAGTCCAAAAAATCCATGATCGCCTTCTGTATCTGCTGAACAAGCAAAGGTGGAGGTTGTAGACAAATACACTTATGCCACAGGCTGGAGGTCACCAGGTTATTAATGACCAGCATCCGTCCTCTATAGGATAACTGAGGGAGTATCCACTTCCACTTGGCAAGCCGAGCTGTAACCTTGTCCAACAGACCCTCCCAGTTCTTTTGGATGTAGTGGTCATCTCCAGATGGACTCCCAGGTACAGGAAGCCTCCAGTTGTCCACTGCAGACCCCCCTTCAGTCGAGGAGGACTACATCCTTTCCAGTTCCCAACCAACACTGCACTACTTTTGTTCCAATTCACTTTAGCCGAAGATGCTTTGCTGTAATTCCTCAGACAATCAGTTAATTTGTCCAAATCCTTCTGGCTTGTGATGACCACAGCAAGATCATCTGCATAAGCAGTGACTTTCACAGGGTCCATGTTGCAGTTGGGGATGGAGAGACCAGTCAGCACCTTCCTCAGGTGCACCAGGAAAGGCTCCAGCGCCAGAGCATATAACATGCCGGACAAAGAACAGCCCTGTCTGACTCCTCTTCTGACACTGAAAGGTGCACACAAGCCACCATTGACCTTTATGATACCAGAAATGTCACTATAAAGTAAACGAATATGTTTAATAAAAGACCCCCCAAACCCAAACGCCTTCATGGCATTCCATAAAAATGAGTGACTGACCCTGTCAAAAGCTTTTTCCTGGTCAAGAAAAATAAGACCAGTCTGAAAACCAAACAGTTCTGCAGCAGCCAAAATGTCCCAATTAAAAAATGTTATTAAAGATGGACCTGCCAGCCACGCAGTAATTCTGATCAGGATGCACCACTCTCCCTAAAACTTGGACCATCCTGTTGGCTAAGGCTTTAGAGAGAACTTTATAATCAGCGCATAAGAGAGACACAGGCCGCCAGTTCTTAATGAGACACAAGTCTCCCTTCTTCGCAGCAGCGTGATCACGGCTCTCCGGCAGCTCGGGGTAACAAGCCAGTTTTAAAACTCCATCGGAACACTTCCAATAAGTCCAGGCCGATGACATCCCAGAACTCTTTATAAAACTCCACTGGTATTCCATCGATTCCCGGGACCTTCCCTGTTTTCAGCTGTCCCAGGGCTGTGGTGAGTTCTGCAAAGGTCACCTCTATTTAGCTGTGCCACATCTGCATTGGGCAGCTGCGGTAAGTCCTGCAAAAAGGCCTGTTGGTCTTCACTGCCACCATCTCCATCTGCAGCAAACAGAAGTTCATAAAATTCGGACCACCTGCCTTATTTCACTGGGCTCTTGTGTCTCACTGCCATCGGGTGTTCTTATGCAATGTAAGATTTTACTCTGCGAGTTTTTTCTCTAAACCAAAAAAATATTGAGTTGGTGCATCCATCTCAGTCAGTCGTTGAAACCGGGCCCTCACTAAAGCCCCCTGAGCTCTGGTCTCAAGCAGGTGAGCCAACCCCAGTTTAGCAGAAGTCAGGCTCGCCTGAAGCTGCTCATTTGGACCCTTCTCTAGAAGCTGTTGAAATTCAGCTATTTTAATTTCTAAAGCTGCCATTTCTGACCGCAATACTTGGGTGACATTTCTGGTATACTCCTGACACAAGGCCCGGATGTGACTCTTCCCAACCTCCCACCACTGTTGTAAGCTGGTGAACTCCTTCTTCATAGCCTTCCAGCCTCCCCAGAAATGAACAAATAACTCTTTAAAGTTCTGATCTTTAAGGAGGAGTGTGTTAAAATGCCAGTATGGACTACGGGTCTGTAAGTGTTACAAATAAGTGTACAACACACCAAACTGTGATCAGAGAATCCAGTAGGCACAATAGAGCACACCTTAAATAAACCTAACAGGTGCTTAAAACTATAAAAATGATCGAGTCTGCCATTGAGATCGTATTTCCACTCGTCCGCCCCAGGTGTATTGCCGACAGGCCCCATTTTTAGCCCTCCATACATCTTCCAGCCCAATGTCCTTAATTATTTTACCTAAAGCTCGTGCTGAGCGGTGCGGTTCCAGCCCATTATTTCTGTCTATTCTGGTATCAAGTGTACAATTAAAATCCCCTCCTAACACCACCACTTCCTCAGGGTCACACTTGGATAAAAGATCTCCTAACTTGTTAAAGAAGTGGAGCCTCTCCTCACCCTCATTCGGGTACACATTAATGAAAGTGACGACACTGCCTTGAAGTTTCACCGTCACTTTCAGGAGTCTCCTTTCACCAGCTCATCAGTGCTGCAAACTTCTACTTGAAGTCCTCCAAGAAATAAAATGGCCACTCCAGCACTAACATTTGTCCCATTACTAAATAAAATGTCCCCCTTCCAATCTCTGCTCCACTCCCACTGATTTTGCTCATCAATGTGGGTTTCTTGTAGAAAGGTGACATTCAAGTCTTTTGTCTGATAAAATCAAACAATGCGACCCTCTTATCTGGACTTCTCCCACCGTTAATATTTAGGGTTCCTATGTGTACACTTGCCATGGTAACAGAATAGATAGATGAACACACAATGAAACACAGGGACCACCACAAAGACTGTGGAGTAGATTTAACAGGGGGCTTAGCCATTAGGTGGTGTTTAGATTGGACTGTTTTCTCAGTTTACTTGTTAAATTCTTTAGCCTCACGAGCTCTTTAACATCAAACATTGCGGAGACTGCTTTGTCTCGTCGCAACCCGCGGACAGACGATAGAAAGAGGTCAATGTCAGGGAAAAATTCGGCCACATCCACCCCCTTTTTCCGGCGGTATTCACCAAAAACTCTTTCACACTTTGAGCGCTGTAACCCCCCCTGGCTTTTAACTCTGGGGGCTCCGAGGCAGCAGACCCATCGGAGATATTACCGTCGTCGTTTTCTTCCCCGACACTCCCGCATTTGAGACGTTATCGGCCGTCTCCGCGAAGACGGAAAATCCTCCTGACAAGGACCATAGGCGGGATCCTCTCCAACGACCCCCGAGCCCTGACTTAAAACAATTTTCTTTCGTGCCCGATCTTCTCTTTCTCCTTGCCTTTTTGAGCAGGACGTTTAAATTCACTTTTTCCTCTGTCTCGTTGCTGCCTCCCTCATCCATATCAATTCTCCCCACACACTTTCTGCTGCAGTCGCTGTTTGATCTACCGTTTCACTACCGCCTTCATTCGGCTCATCTCTGGGCGGCACTTGATTCTCCTGCCCTTCAGCTCTAGTAGCATTTTTATTCTTATCACCTTGCGCCTCTGCGCCATCAGCCACAATTTCGTGATCTTCCACTTTCTGCCCCTCTATTTCTGTATTTGTACGGCTAGTTTTCTTGTTCCCGTGGTGTTTCTCAGGACACTGTTTAATTAAATGTGCTTCACTCCGCACCAAAACATTTCATTTCGTTAGAAGTGACGAAAATCACATAATCGAAACCGTCCACTCTAAACTTCATTGCCACATTTAATTCGTCATCCATTCTATTTAAAACCATAAAAACTTGTCTCCTAAATGACAAGACATGTTTTAAATCAGGCGATTTACAACCTAAAGGAATGTGCCGAATTTTCGATACCAGACGCCCATGCCGCTCCAACTCTTTCGCTATAGTTTCATTTTTGAGAAAAGGCGGCGCATTTGAAATTGTTACTCTACGGGACGGGACGGCTAAAGGGGAAACCTGTACAAAGGAGCCATTAATAACCACCCCCTTCTCAACCACTGTCGGAACTAAATCCACAGAGCTCAAAAAAACCACGATATTCCCGCTCATTCGTGAAGCTGACTTAATATTGTCACATCCGACCACTTCGCCTACCGCCAAAACCCCCGCCTCTAAAGGAACAAACTCCTCCGATATAAGTTTAATCCCATGGCGGCGGCTCAAACGCTCAAGATTAGCAGCCATTGCGGCTGCCGTGGCCTAAGCCACTCAGTACAAAAACAAGTGTAGCTGTTTTCACCAAAGAAAAGATAGAAATAAGAAACTAGAAAATTAGAAGAAAAAGAATCACCACACTCCCCTCAGCGTCCACCACCAGTTCCACTCGCTCACACTCAAGACAACCACCCAGCATGCACAGCGACAGCAAGAACAGGAAGGAGATAGATAGATAGATAGATAGATAGATAGATAGATGACACTATGTAATAGATAGATAGATAGATAGATAGATAGATAGATAGATAGATAGATAGATAGATGACACTATGTAATAGATAGATAGATAGATAGATAGATAGATAGATAGATAGATAGATAGATAGATAGATAGATAGATAGATAGATAGATAGATAGATAGATAGAAGTTTATTTGTCCCCAGGGGTTTGTATCCACAAACTCAGATAATCCAGAAGGCTAAGAGACTGAACTTTACACGTTTGACAAAGTGTGCACTGTGTGACCCTGACTGTCACTCTGCAGCAACTCCTTTGCAACATATACACAAAACAGAGACACAAAAGAACTTCAAGATGACGTCACAGGAAGATATGAAGTAATTCTGAAAAACCTAAAGATATGCATGAAAAGTAATAACAGAAATGAACTCTATGACTCAAATAAACCTCAATAGAGTGAAACATGAGATTAAGTTTGCAATATTAACATAACAAAGAAAATAAATGTAAAAAATAACAGTCACTTAACCTGCTTATTTAAGTAAACTCTGAGCAAAGGTTTCTCTCAAACATGAAATAAAAATTCTGAAGGAAATAACCCAATCAATAACACATTTTATTCATTTTTCTTTGCACTACATAAAAATATTGATATTAATCAATGCTACTTTCATTGGCTAAACCATGGTAATAAAATCATGGAACCTCCTGCCATGAAAACAGTGTGATGTGCAGATGACAGCTGCAACAGTGACTGGGAGTCCACTTCGTAACTTCGAAATTGTGACCCCCACATAAAGCCACAGTACGTCTTTCCTTGTGTTATGTTGTCTGAGGGCATGTAAGTTTTGGTGTGTGCTTGAGTGTACCCAGCAATATGCTAAAGTTCTATACAGTGCTGGTTTACTAATATATTTTGAGTGTGTTATGAAATACAAACTCGGTTGAATGAGCACAGCAAGCGTCCCCTCCATACACGCCTGCTCTAGCAGCACTAAGCTGGCATTTCATGTATGAGCGTATCCTGTAGGCGGCTGGTCCCTGCCCTGCACTCAATGCTGTCACAAAAGGCTGTGGCTCACCACATTTCAATATTTACAAATTGGTGACATAAACGGATAACATAAGCAAGGCAGACAAAATAAGCAAAGTATTCAAAAGCATCAAAGCCTTGAAAATCTTCAAAGAAACTTGACAACTCTTGAATGGCTGGTGAAACAAAACACCTGAAATCAACCACTGGGGGCTTGAGACTGCTATTTTAAATATTTATTGACATTAAAAAGAGTTATTCACAGCTAATTCAAGGACTATTTTATCTAAAACTGAACATTAGAACAATCTAGATGAGAACGGGCCATTTATCCAAACAAAGCTCGCCAGTCTTATCCACTTAATTCTTCCAAAATAACGTCAAGTCGAGTTTTGAAAGTCCCTAAAGTCTTTCTCTCCACCGCACTACTTAGTAATTTATTCCATATGTCCATGATTTTCTGTTTCTGTTTCTGTTTGTGTCCCTTGTTGCAGAATGTATTATAAAGTAACATCTGAGATCAACTGCACTAATTCCCTTCATAATTTTAAATATTTTAGTCATGTCACTTCTTAATCTTCTTTTGCCTAAACTAAAACGGTTCAACTGCTTTAGTCTTTCCTCGTAATTCATCCCCTGTAGTCCTAGAATGAGCCTAGTCGCTCTTTGCTGGACTTTTTCTAGTCTTTTTTTGTAACCTGGAGACCAAAACTGTATGCAGTTCTCGAGATGAGACCTCGCCAGTGAGTCATAAAACTTGAACAGAACCTCCTTAGACTGGTGCTCCACACATCAGGGCGCTATATAACGTAACACTCTGTTAGTCTTCTTAATGGCATCAGTCCACTCTCTGAAATACAGAAGGTTTCAAAAACATCCAAATCCTAGTCATCAGTTCCTGTTTATTTTCTTGGACTAGTTTCCATTGTCATTCTTAAGACAAGCAAATGCTCCTCTTATATGACATTTACACTAACTGCTGAGATGGCGACTGTGCTTCTTGTTTAAGAGCTTTAAGGCTCTACCACCATTTGCTTGTAGCAATAACAAAAGGGTTATATCATTTAGCAACCTGCTACATATACTGATAATGCTGGGGAAGGCCCGAAAGGGCATGGGTGGCCAGTCAACTCTCGGTCATTAGAACTGCAACGCTGTCTCCTTTCTGTCTGGTTTGGTTTATTTCCTACAATTATTCTGTTGAGTAGAGTTTTTGTTTTTTTTCTTTTCCATTGTCAATGTTGAATTTCCCAATTATACTTTCAATGGAATGTATATGTTAATTAAGCTCTAATTTAGTTTGTTTCATATAGTTTATGTTTTTGTTTTGAATGCAAATCTATATGTACCGTATGTATTCACGTCCTGTCTTGAAACCCGAAAAATCGATCATAAAATCAGACCCCGACTTATAAATTTGACAATTAATTTTTCTTTTTTATATCTTCTTGCCTCCTCCAATCTCGTACCAGTTTCTCAGATGCATTCAATTTCGTTGCAGTAGCGCATATACCAATTTCATTCACTACTTCAGTGATGTTTAATTTAAAATCAGCTTCATATTTTCTTCTGATTCAATGATCCATTGTAGATCAGGGATGCTCTTACAATAAAGGTGTATGAGGGTGTGAGATACAAAAAACACAAATCAGTGCAAATGTTGCTTTCAGGATAGTTCAGGTATTACCGTGTGGTCACGTAGGCACAATAGAGAGAGAGAGAGAGAGGGAGGGAGCTTAGGAGCACGAGATGATACAGCGCATTGCTGCACCCACATAGAAACAAAAAGGCTGTGTGCTCTGTGGTTACTCTCTCAGGTGGGTGTTAGCATATCATAATCTCTTGGACCAATAACGTGAGCTTTCTGCATTCGACTTATACAATACAATACAGTTTATTTTTGTATAGCCCAAAATCACACAGGAAGTGCCGCAATGGGCTTTAACAGGCCCTGCCTTTTGACAGCCCCCCAGCCTTGACTCTCTGAGAAGACAAGGAAAAACTCCCAAAAAACCTTTAGGGAAAATGGAAGAAACCTCGGGAAAGGCAGTTCAAAGAGAGACCCCTTTCCAGGTAGGTTGGGCGTGCAGTGGGTGTCAAAAGTAGGGGGTCAATACAATACAATACACAGAACAGAACAATTCCTTAATACAGCATAATAATAAAAATTTTAGAAGTACAGTTTAACAGTAGATGATATGACATAATTAGGTTTGGATATTTTTAGAGTCCCGGAGGCCTCATCCATCTAGCTGCCTCCCCATTTGGCCATGCCACGGCTGAAACATTGCTCCGATGAAAGGACCCCTCTTTCCCATGATTCCTGTGATCCTCCATCAGGGATGACTTTACCATAGGCAGGCAAACAACACGACTGACATTATAAAATACCAGAAATTATACTGCAAAATCAAGTCCCAACTTATCCGCAGGAGAACATATTCATGAGTATATACAATATATAAAATGCTAAGATGTTCATCTGTCATTCAATTACTTGTGAACTAAGGGGCAAGAAACTTTATCTTGTTCTTGATGAAAAGTTTATGACCCAATACTCATTGGGAATTCAAAAAAATTGAGGTAGTGGCAACCTTGGCAAACCGGCCTGCACTCATGGGTTTCTTATGGCAAAATGAGCAACAGACGAAGTGACGCTGTGGAAAGAAAAAGAACACTTGCAACATCTGCTGAGTGTCAAGCGAATTGCAGAGGCCAATGACATGATGAAAACTAAAAGAAGAAGAACAAGAGCAGCGCCATCTGCTTAACATGTGCAGGATATGGAATGCAAGAATGACGAAGACGAAGAGATGCATGCTACCGGAAGTCGGGTGTGACTACTTCAGCTAAAGCTTTGATTTTCACCTTGATTGAAAGCTTATGACCTGACACACACTGGAAATTCAGACAGTTTCTTACAGCAATGTGCTTGGCAAACAAAAGAAAAACATAGTAAAAAGAAAAAGATCAGTGACATCTGTTGAGAGTCAAGCAAATTGCAGAATCTGATGATGTGACAAAGAACAGTATAATAGGAAAAAGAAGAAGAGCAGTGCAATCTGAATAACATCAGGGCCGGGATGTAGAAAGCAAGAACGAGAAACACAGAGAAATGAATGCTACCAGAGGTCCTTGTTTGACTACTGGGTCTAGAACCTTGATCTTGGACTTGATTAAAAGCCTATGATATTACATGTTTTTAAACCACCATGAAATAATTGAAAAAGAGAAAAAGATGGGCAGTGATTACAGCTGAACTGGCCATACCTGTAAAGCCTTTACACAGACACCTGCTCCATCAGGAAGCATGTTATGGGCTATCAGAAAAAGGGGCAAAATTGCGATATGTTAAATTGTACTGGAAAGTCGTCACTTAGTCATCTCATTTGACATGCCCTGCTCTTCGTTGTGTAATATGACACGTTCAGGCAAAGAGATCAGTCCAGTTTGACATTCCCTCAGACTACCGGCAGACTGGTATATCAACTTATGGGCACTGGCCTTCTGCAGTGAGGACCTATGGCATCTTTATCAAGTGGGGGCTGTGACCCACGAATGTAAGTGATAAAAAGTGAGTCTGGTTTACCAAATAGAGGAATTAAGTAACAATCAGTTGTGGTCCTTGGTGACCCATGGGGGCTAACTCTGTAATTTGTCTCAAGTTTTGAAAATACTACAGTCGATGAAAAACACAACGCCAGCAGCTGTCTTTCCTCTCTGTTACATTCTAACAGCGTCTAGTATGTGCTGCTGCTGCGTCGGGGTGGTGGGAGAGGGGGTTGCGTGCGAAGGAGCCGTCACTTCGGTGGGCAGCGTTAAACCGTTAACTTCTCATGTCCATAAATGGGGGCGGTCACGTCCAGGAGTCTATGTATTCACCGCACACTCCCGAGACTATGACAGATCCCGAGTGTCTGAGTTCCCGTCATTTCTTCTTACCCGGCCTCAAGTCCGCGTGTTCACCCAACTCCTTCTGTTCTGATTCCCTGGTTGGAAGGAAAGGGGCTGTGCGCGTGCACGCGACGCAGTCAAATTCAAGAGCGGGCGCACAGCCCGGAGTCTACTCTCTCCTATACGGTTAAACAACAATCAACATCATAGCTATACTTAGAAATAAACAAATAAATTCAGCCATGCATTCACGTACCCATGGGCAGACTCAAAAAATGACGGATTTAGAGGTCGCTCGCAGCACACTCTGCTCACCTCTGTCTGCCCGGTGCCCGCGCACATGACTGCTGCCAGAAGTGCGACGATTTCTCTACTTCTATGGGAAACTGCTCACCTGGGCTATGCGTCTCGTCCGCGGATATTCGCTTCTCTGTCCCGGACTCACAATTGCTATTGCCAGCGCCCGACCCTGGAACGGCCGGCGGATCTTCTTCAAATACCAATTTGAATTCCAGCTCTCCGTCTTCCCAGCCCGGTGCTGCGCCCATCTGTGGGACCCTAGCATACAAATGCTGCGACAATGCGGGGATCCCAGCGGGTCAAGTTACAGTTAGCTGTCCGGGGACCAAAAGCTCACGAAGTCAAGGAAGCAAAGAGCAGGGCCAGTACATAAATTTTCTTTCTTTCTTTCTTTCTTTCTTTCTTTCTTTCTTTCTTTCTTTCTTTCTTCGCGAAATCCCTTTATTTTCCTATATTTTGCCAACTTTTTTCTCACGCTCTCTGTTCATTGGACGACGTTTTTCCCGTTCTTCACTTTTCATTGGGCGGCGCTTTTGCACCCCTGCGATGAGTACCCTCTGCTGAATTACGATTGGCCAAGCCTGACAGATAACCGGGACAGTATTGGCTTCCGTAACAGTAAATCACTGTAGTTTTTAATAGGGGAAACGTTTTTATTGTTAAATGCTTCGGGGAGAAAGTTAACTCGTTGTGCTTCTTAGCTTTTCCTAGAGTAAATTATTTGTGATTCAACAACAGTGGCATCGCCAATTTAGACTGCTCAGTATATTAATTAAGTTAATTATATCATTGAGTTGCATGTTCTATGATCATTACGTATACAAATAACATTCAATAATGAGTTTAGGAGTCGGCTGAAGTGCATCACTTAGATTCTTACACACACGAGCCTTTGTTAAGGTCAAGTTACGGAGAAGTAAGTGCCGAATCAGGGCAATATAAGCAGCCCCGATTCAAAAGTGTCATCACTGGCCCCTCGTAATGCATTGTTATGATCGCATTCGTAAACGACTAGTACGTACATTCAGTATAGGCTTATTTACTGATCTCGGACTAAAATGCTTTTTGAATAAAGTTGAAAACGGGACGTTAAAGCTTCGCATGTGACTCATACAGTATATGCATAAGATGAATATTATCAAAATATCTTTACGCCTTTATCCAAGGCAACTTAAAACATCTGAGATGCACTTTCTTACAGTTCTTTTGTTTTATAATTGAAAGGCAAAGTCTTAGTCCTTAAATGAACAGTGATCAAGAAGAGGCGAGCCTGATCTTTTAAGAGAGACACCAGTAAAAGAAACAAGAAAGTTATATTTTCAACTACAATTCAATCTAAAAAATGTTAATAAGTGTTCACATCTATCTATCTATCTATCTATCTATCTATCTATCTATCTATCTATCTATCTATCTATTATATAGTGCCTTTCAGTATCTCCTCTATTATATAGTGCCTTTCAGTATCTATCTATCTATCTATCTATCTATCTATCTATCTATCTATGTACAGTGGATTCAGAAAGCATTCATCTCCCTTTTAATTGTGTTGTAGGTTTAATTTTTTAATAGATACATCTTCCATTCTTGCACATCAATCTACACTCAATTATCCATAATAACAAAGTGAAAATATATTTTCAGAAAAGTTTGCAAATGTATTAAAAATCAAAACCTTGCTGTGACACTCTAAATGGTGCTCAGGCGTATCCTGCTTGCTTTAATTCTTCTTGAGATGTGTTCAGAACTTGATTGGAGTCCACCTGTGGTACATCAAATCGATTGGACATCATTCAAAAAAGCACACATCTGTCTACAGTATGTATGGTCCCATAATTCATACCGCAGATCAGGAAAAACCAACCCACAAAGTCTAAGGTGCTTTCTTTTAGACAACCACAGGTTAAGGTGAGGCACAGATCAGGACAAGAATGTAAATCCATTTCTAAAGCTTTGAGGGTTCCCAGTAGCACATTAGCTTTAATAATTGGGAAATGGAAATGTGGAACTACCAGGACTCTTCCCAGAGTCGGCAGTCCAAGGAGGGCCTTGGTCAGGGAGGTGACCAGGAAGCCACTGGTCACTCTTAGTAGAGCTTCCGAAGTCCTCAGCTAAGATGGGAGAACCAGTTATGGCCCAGTGGAGTAATAGAAGCCACTCATCCATAGAAGACATTTGACAGTTTAAACAACTCTGAGAGCTGGAGGAGAAAGATTCTCTGCTCTTTTTTCCCCTACTCTCTCTTCTGTTTTTTTCCGGTTTTCTGTGGTGGCGACCTGCGCCACCACCACCTAATCAAAGCATCATGATGTCCCTACATTGATGGATTAAAGGCCAGAAGTGCACATGACCGTCATCATCAAGTCCTTCCATGAGAACCCTAAATACAAGAGGACTGTTTCATTTATGTTAGGTAGGATGCCCAGAGGGGACTGGGTGGTCCCGTGGCCTGGAACCCCTGCAGATTTTATTTTTTCTCTCCAGCCGTCTGGAGTTTTTTTGTTTTTTTCTGTCCTCCCTGGCCATCGGACCTTACTTTTATTCTATGTTAATTAGTGTTCTCTTATTTTAATTCTTACTTTGTCTTTTTTCTCTTTCTTCACCATGTAAAGCACTTTGAGCTGCATTATTTGTATGAAAATGTGCCATAGAAATAAATGTTGTTGTTGTTGTAGACAAAACTTGAAATCTTTGGTCAGAACTCCAAGCAGACTCCAGGCACAGCTCATCACGTGCCTACACCATCACTGGGGTGAAGCATGGCGATAGCAGCATCATGCTGTTGAGATGTTTTTCAGCAGCAGGGACAGAGAGAGTGGTCAGAACTAAGGGAAGGATGAATGCATCCAAAAAAAGAGAGGTCCTTGAACAAAACCTTTCCAAAAGTCCAATTCACATGAAGGTTGTAGAAAGAACCTTCATTTATTTAGATATATAACTTGATCCTTACATTGAATAACCATGAGTAGATGGTAACAGATTTGTGAAATACCAATGGGTTGTGATTTTAAAAGGACTTGCATTGCATATGTCCAGTAACTCAAGCCAAGTCCAGGTTTTCTTAATCTGTTAGTATCCTGTTAGTATTCATTAAGGTGAATTAGGCTTTCGCCTACGGAACATATCATAAGGTGTGGTGGGGTTAGAAACACAGATCAGCTACCGAACAGTCGGTTGGCACTAATAAGTTTGGCCTAGGGTGCAAAATAGCCTAGCACCGGCGCCGCTTGTAGCCCACCATACATGAAAGATTTTGTTTTTATTTCTATATATTAGGAAGTTTTTTAAAACACAAAGAACATGCAAAGAACCCGACCCAGAATGAAATAAAGCTTGGTCAAGCAATGGAGCTATGAGGAGTCACAAAGTCGAGTAAAGAACCATAAAGTACCATTAAAGAACCAGGATCTTCAAAAGATTAGTGTGACGGTTCACCTTTCATCATGACAATGTCTCCAAGCACAGAGTCAAGACAATACTGGAGTGGCTTCTTGATAAGTGTCTGAAGAGTGAGTTCTTAAGTGGAAGGCCTTGACTTAAACCCCATAGAAGATCAGGGAAGTGACCTGAAGTTGGCAGTTTACATGTCCTTCCCTTCTGTTCTAATGGAACGTGAGAGGATCTGCCAGGAAGAATAAAATAAACTGCCCAAATTCAGTTGTGCAAAACTTGTAGAACCTTACTCCGAAAAGAAGCTGTCATTGCTGCTAAAGGAGCTTCCAAAAGGTATTGAACTAAAGGTCTGAATTCCCATGTGAATAAGAGATTTCAATTTTTAACTTTCAATAAATTTGCACATTTTGTCATTGAGGGTTATTGTGTCTACATTGATGGGTAAAAACTGGAAATGTACCCATTTAAAATAAAATCTAAAACTCCATAAAGTGGGTGGCTCGTTTTTCTATCTATCTATCTATCTATCTATCTATCTATCTATCTATCTATCTATCTATCTATCTATCTATCTATCTATCTATCTATCTATCTATAGTGTAATCTATCTATCTATCTATGTGACGATGTACATAATGTACAAGAAGGTGTGTAAACTGTGATGTCTTTAAACTCTTTATTCAGTGGTGCACGGGGTCAGTTACATTTTGCCATAACTTTACTCTTTCTTTTTCTTTTGCAGATCCTCTTTTTCCAGCTCAAATGAAAGCTGAATAACGGGCACTGGGCTCGAACTTTATCCTCCGAGTATAACGGGACTGCATTGCGCCCAGGGCGGCGGTGGCGGCGGCGTGGCTCGAGCGCTCTGCCCGTGTAATGCACGTCTGCACGGCGACTGCCGTCTCCACGCTCTGGCTCGGTTTCAGTCACTTTCATTTTTCAGGTCTCCCTCCTTCTCTCTCTCTCTCTCTCTCTCTCTCTGTCTCTGTCGGCAGTGCCCATCCCCCGATCACCCCCTACCTCCGTCCCGTCCCGAATTGTCTGCTTTGCATTAGGCTCCTGGATTGTTTACTTCTGCTGATTGCACACACATGCATCAAGAATGCACACCTCCCCCTCTCCCCTCACCGTCTCCTTCTCACTCCCTCTTTATTCCGTCGTTCTTTTCCTCTGTTCCAGCCCCCCCTGCTCCTTATTACTGGCATCCCATCCAAGCCTGGCTCCTGCTTTATGGGCGCTGCTACCGGGATAACCAACTCATCCGCTATTCCTTAAGTAAACACCTTTAGGTCTTTCCCTCAATATAAATGCCGTACGTAACCCTACGTTTGTAGCCGTGCCCGCTCGTTGTCTGTGTGCAATTAGTGTAAATGGAGTTTTTTTTTTCCGATACTCCAGTTTTCCTTTTGCAGGTTAGGAAGGTTGGCGGCTCAATGCTGGCCGTGTGTGTGTGTGAGTGAGTGTGTGTGCCCAATGACGGATTGACAAGTCTGTCCAGGTGTGTTTCCCACCTTACGGCCAGCACTGCCAGTACCGACTCCAGTGGACCTTGAATTGGATTAAGGATATCATGTTGAAAGACGGACACCTCTGTCTCGGTCCAGTGCGTCTCATCAGCTGCTCGCACGCTTCTCCATCTTTCGCCGACTGCCGGACTCCTGCCCAGTTTTGACTGATGCCTAACCAGCTGCGTGCTCAAATGAATACGCCTTACTTACTTATCCAACGACTCAAGTAAGAAAGGAAACGATTTACTTAAAAGGAATGTCAAGTTCCTGCATAGCAGTCATTTTTTCGTGCGAGTAGACCAGTGTTTCCGAGTGATCAATGTTTCCAGTGGCCTAGGAGGCCCGCCGCTTCAAAGATCCGAAACACTTAGAAGAAGCGCCATCTCCTGCTACCCGATACCGCCACCTGTCGGTCAAATCAAGTCTTTCTTGGCAGCTGCCGAGGTTTTTTTTTTGCATTAATTGAACGAAAAAAGTTGAATAGCAGTCGGTATGGGAGGAAGGCGAAAAGGAAAGTTACAGCAGAACATTGAAAAGCTTGCACAGGTTGCCCAGGTGTGTTCTTGTATGTTGTTGCAGTGTATTAAAGCAATACTCTACCCAAAATATATTTTTTATGTTACTTTATAGTGGTGGTCGAGAAAAAAAAAATGTAATCTCATGTTTTCATGCAGAAAAAATAGAAAGAAAATTATGATAAAGTGGAATCCAATGGTGATTAATGCGCCACAACAACAGATGGTGTAAAATAAAATCATCAATGGAAAAAAGAAAAAAGAAATCTCATGTTACTCATGTTACTTAATCCACACATCAGTTATCCAGTCTTAGGTACAATGCGTGCTTTTTTGCTACAACATTGTTAAACAGATACTTTTGGAATATTTATTGCATTTCATAAATATGGGTCTGAGTTTTTAACTTGAACATCTGCCTCTCCCCCTCGTTCACTGGACAGGAGTCTTTTACAATTCTACAGGTAATTCCCATGATGCTTTGCTTTGCTGTTTATAATGGGCCCTGATTATTCTAGAGCATTATATGAGCAAAAAAGCATTTGGTTTACACATTTTGAGCATACAATTGGATAACCGACATGCTGATTATTCCTTTAATGTGAGTAGTGAGCATCCATCACATCTTCTACAAGTCTTTGATGGCTGGTGCGGTTTTCAATGCTGTGGTGTGCTGGGCAGGTAACATCACTTCAAGAGAGGCCCACCGAATCAACAGGCTCAGTAAAAAGGCAGGCTCAGTTATGAGACACAATCTGGACCTCCTGGAGTTTGTGACAAAGGAGAGAATTAAAACAAAACTGAGTGCCATCATGAACAATGCTGCACATCCTCTCTCTGACGCACTGACACAGGACTTTCAGCCAATGAATCATTCAACACAAGTGTGTCAAGAAACACTAAGGGGGTCCTTTGTACCAACAGCAATACGCCAGCATAAGGCCTCACTGGGACTGGGGTAGCCAAGTTAGAACTTTACTTAATCTTTCAATTTTCTTTGTTTTTAGTTATTCTGGTGTGTGTTCAGATCATATTGTGGGTGCGTATCTTTTTACTTATCTATTTATGTATTTATTTATTTAAGGAGCTTCTGTAAAAAGCCACATTTATCCCAGATACAAATACAGATCTATCTATCTACAGGGTGGTCCAGGTTCACTTTCCAGTGAAGATCATTACCACTTTTGGCTTCTATTAATTAACAATTTTCCTCTCCATTTTTCATGAAAACATGAGAATAAATTTTTGGTGTAAATAACATATAGAAAAGTTATACACCCTTTAGTCCAGGCGTTAATGTTATTACAACTGGACCACTGCAACTATCTGCTGGCAGAAGCACCTGCATGTGCTGCCAAGCTGCTCCAGATTTTTCAAAATACAGCGGCACATCTGGTGTTCAACCAGCAAAGACAGGCACATGTCACTACTCTTTTCAGCTTGCTACATTGGCTCCATGTAGAGGCTCATATTAGGTTCAAATCTTTGATTCTTAGCAAGAGAATAGTCAGTGGGTCAACTCCTGAGTATATGGAGACACTCGTAAGGTTCTATCCTTGTTCTTGTTTTGTCACTTCATTGTGACATCAAATCTCAATCCAGATTCTTATAATTTGTAGGTCCTAGATGGTGGAACAACCTGCCTACCTCCATCTGAACTGTTGACTACCTCAATGGGTGTAAGAGGCATTTGAATACTCTCTTGTTCTGGGAATATCTTTCTAATTGATAGTATATACTGTGTGTATATATATATATATATATACAGTGGTGTGAAAAACTATTTACCCCCTTCCTGATTTCTTATTCTTTTGCATGTTTGTCACACAAAATGTTTCTGATCATCAAACACATTTAACCATTAGTCAAATATAACACAAGTAAACACAAAATGCAGTTTTTAAATGATGGTTTTTATTATTTAGGGAGAAAAAATCCAAACCTACATAGCCCTGTGTGAAAATGTAATTGCCCCCTTGTTAAAAAATAACCTAACTGTGGTGTATCACACCTGAGTTCAATTTCCATAGTCACCCCCAGGCCTGATTACTGCCACACCTGTTTCAATCAAGAAATCACTTAAATAGGAGCTGCCTGACACAGAGAAGTAGACCAAAAGCACCTCAAAAGCTAGACATCATGCCAAGATCCAAAGAAATCCAGGAACAAATGAGAACAGAAGTAATTGAGATCTATCAGTCTGGTAAAGGTTATAAAGCCATTTCTAAAGCTTTGGGACTCCAGCGAACCACAGTGAGAGCCATTATCCACAAATGGCAAAAACATGGAACAGTGGTGAGCCTTCCCAGGAGTGGCCGGCCGACCAAAATTACGTCAAGATGGCAGAGACGACTCATCCGAGAGGTCACAAAAGACCCCAGGACAACGTCTAAAGAACTGCAGGCCTCACTTGCCTCAATTAAGGTCAGTGTTCACGACTCCACCATAAGAAAGAGACTGGGCAAAAACGGCCTGCATGGCAGATTTCCAAGACGCAAACCACTGTTAAGCAAAAGAACATTAGGGCTCGTCTCAGTTTTGCTAAGAAACATCTCAATGATTGCCAAGACTTTTGGGAAAATACCTTGTGGACTGATGAGACAAAAGTTGAACTTTTTGGAAGGCAAATGTCCCGTTACATCTGGCGTAAAAGGAACACAGCATTTCAGAAAAAGAACATCATGCCAACAGTAAAATATGGTGGTGGTAGTGTGATGGTCTGGGGTTGTTTTGCTGCTTCAGGACCTGGAAGGCTTGCTGTGATAGATGGAACCATGAATTCTACTGTCTACCAAAAATCCTGAAGGAGAATGTCCGCCATCTGTTCGTCAACTCAAGCTGAAGCGATCTTGGGTGCTGCAACAGGACAATGACCCAAAACACACCAGCAAATCCACCTCTGAATGGCTGAAGAAAAACAAAATGAAGACTTTGGAGTGGCCTAGTCAAAGTCCTGACCTAAATCCAATTGAGATGCTATGGCATGACCTTAAAAAGGCGGTTCATGCTAGAAAACCCTCAAATAAAGCTGAATTACAACATTTCTACAAAGATGAGTAGGCCAAAATTCCTCCAGAGCGCTGTAAAAGACTCATTGCAAGTTATCGCAAACGCTTGATTGCAGTTATTGCTGCTAAGGGTGGCCCAACCAGTTATTAGGTTCAGGGGGCAATTACTTTTTCACACAGGGCCATGTAGGTTTGGATTTTTTTCTCCCTAAATAATAAAACCATCATTTAAAACTGCATTTTGTGTTTACTTGTGTTATATTTGACTAATGGTTAAATGTGTTTGATGATCAGAAACATTTTGTGTGACAAACATGCAAAAGAATAAGAAATCAGGAAGGGGGCAAATAGTTTTTCACACCACTGTATATATATGTAATGCAGAAAAGTAATGAGACTGATTTTTTATTTACCAAAGGTTTTATTTTTTTCAAACATCAATGTTATCCCCTTCAAAGTAGTTCCCTTGGGCAGCTACACACCGATGGAGACGTTGTTCCCACTGTTGGTAGCAGCTGGAAGTCTTCAACCGGTATGGTCTTCAGCATGTCCGTTACACTCTTTTGGATGTTTTCTAAAGTCCCGAAATTACGTCCTTTGAGGACATTTTTCAGTTTAGGAAAAATGAAAAAGTCACACAGACTGAGGTCAGGTGAATAAGGGGGCTGGGGAACCACAGGAATGCCTTTTGAGGTCAAAAATTCTGTTATGGAGAGGGCAGTTTTTCGGCACCATTTTGGCACAGACCTTTCGCATGTGCAAATGTTCAGTCAAAATTTGATGAACGGTAAATCTGTTCAAATTTAATTGTTCACTCATCATTTTTAATGTTAAACGACGGTCTGATCTCACAAGAGTGTTCACACGTTCGATGTTTTCATTGGTTTTCGAAGTTGATATCCTCCCTGAACGGTGTTCATCTTCAATGTGTTTTCTGCCTTCCAAAAATGATTTGTGCCCGCGAAAAACTTGAGCTCGGGATAAAGAATGTTCCCCATAGGCCTGTTTCAACTTTTCAAACGTCACACTTGCCGTTTAATGGCACAACGTTGCTCCAAATTCCGCTGTTCCATTTTGCATGACGCACAACCAAAAACACAACTTCGCTAATAGCAGTCACAAAAATCATGTAGTTAACGGAAGGAGTTGAAACTCGCACTGAGCTATGGGAGGGTACTGATACACGTGCTCTATCAAGGACAACAGCGCAGCGTTATGATCGCTTGCAGTGTTGCCAGTCTCATTACTTTTCTGCCACACCTCGTATATATATATATATATATATATACTAGGGGGCTTTGCCCCTTGCTTGCTTCGCTCACCAACCCCTGGGCCTGTGCTACATGCTAGCCTTTTTGCAGTTCTGCCACTCGCGTATGGGGATGAGGATGTACAATGTAAACAGATTTTTATTTCCATGGGAATTCTTACCTAACTATTTTACATTACAGTGAGTAATTAACTATAGTTAAAAAATAGTAAAATGTAATATTTTGAATGTAAATTATGTTTCATGTTGATTAAGTGTTATTCGTTGCGTAATACGATTTCATTCTGTTTGGCTTTGAAATTAACATACATATACTTTTACTGTAAAACTTAAGTAAAAACAATTTTTTGAATTAAATTTTTGTCAATATCATATTGAATTTTGATTCTGTGTTTGGACTTTCATAGTGACAACACAATGCATATCTGCCCGTGATTAAATTTCATTTCTTTCTGTCTATTAAATAAAAACGACTTTTTCAATTATTTGGCTCTGAGATTTGTTAATTGTCTTTGCAAAAGCTATTCTAATGGGAAAACGTAAATGTTTTAATACAAATGGCATATCAAGATCTCCTTTGTTGTCTAATGTTATCCCCTGAAGATGTACTACATTACCATTCTTGGATGCATCCTACTTTCAACAGTAATTCGGCCGGTGGAAGTCCGGACGGTGTTAACGGTTATATATATTCTTCGGGATATTGTAAGTTGATGTTTTCATGTTCCACACGATCACCACCAACTGTTTCAGCATAGTCTATTGATACGCATTTAACCAATTTTCAGTGCAACCGATCAAAATTTTTGCCATTAATTCGTTTGTCTTCATTGTTTCTCGGTGCTAGGATTACTCATTTCTTCTGTTGACAACCCTTTGAGATGAAATTCTTCAATAAGATTTGGACATATTACGTCTTCTTTAATTGGGAACTTAAATTGAGGAAATGTTAAAATTTATAAGAGCTGAGAGAGCAGAAACTGTGTCTGACAAAAGCATTCACACAAATGAGAGGTGACATGACCATCTGCGTGGTTGAAAATGGTTGAGAGGATACCGTGACTTAAAAAAATCTCATGGCCAAAGTCTCGTCTCGTGGGACTTGGAAAAAATCTCTTGTAAAGTGTCTTGTTTCGTCCCAGGATATTTTTTTATATAATAGAGAGATATACATATAAAATCACAGTAGAAACTGAAACTTGCTTTTTCAACCACTGCTAAGCTGTGCTTGAAGCTGTTGTGCTG
The DNA here is from genome assembly GCF_016835505.1 of Polypterus senegalus. Taxonomy (NCBI): domain Eukaryota; kingdom Metazoa; phylum Chordata; class Cladistia; order Polypteriformes; family Polypteridae; genus Polypterus; species Polypterus senegalus. The sequence goes on along the minus strand of NC_053154.1, from coordinate 32,867,630 downwards.
TGAGGTGCCTGTCATGAAAGCCAGTGACCCTTCAAAACTTGTCTTCTGTCTGGGTTGTAACTGTGGGTATGCCAGATATTTTCCTATCAGTTTCTCCCAGTTTCCAGTTGCCTTTGCATTGTGTAGGACACCACTGTACTCAGTAACACATTGATTTCTTTTGCAGTTTCTCTAAATGAAAGGCCTACACTTCTAAAGGCAATAGTGGTCTGTCTCATTTCATTTGTTAACTGTCGTTTTCTTGCAATTATCACTGGAATATTGTCCAAGTGGTACTTCAGAAGGTATAATAACACAGTCTGTTGCAGAACATCTGTAGGTTGTAACCTGCTGGTTGTTTTAGTTGTTTCCTCATTTGTAATATTCTGATATTTCCTTTTTTCAGTTTAAATTTAAACCTCTGTCAGTTTACTGATTACCTTTTCACTATTTTAAGTCATTCATTGCATGGCAAAATTGAGGTGTTCTAAAATTTTTACCAATAGTGTATAATATACAGTGCCCTCCACTATTATTGGCACCCCTTGTAAAAATTAGTAAGAGGGGTTAGAGAAAGATCACTGCTGAAGAACCATCATTTTGCACTGAAAAAATGAAAAACATCAGACTTGTAATTGAAACAAGTTCAAAGAAAAACAAAGCCTTGATCAACAAATCAATATTTTTAAAATTAACATTTTTTATAAGGGGTGCCAATAACAGTGGAGGGCACTATACAGTATATATGTGTGTGTGTATGTATATATATATATATATATATATATATATATATATATATATATATGTGAAGGATGGCCGCCATTTATCCCGCCAATACCCCCAAGCCCAGGTGGAGCCCTCCTTGCAGCGTGGAGGTCCCCAGAAGACCAGCAGGGCATCATGGACATTGGAGTTTTATGCAAAGCCCTGCTGGATGCCGTGGGGGCCACAGGAGGGAGCTGCAGGGAGGACCGAGGGCTTCTTCGTGCCCTGTGACCCGGAGGTTCATCACAGGAAGAGCGACAGACTTCCGGGTTGAAGAAAAGGACTATTTACCCTGACCCGGAAGGAATAAGGACTTGTGGACTATTGGGTAGAAACACTTCCGGGTCAGGAGATATAAAAGGACTGTGGGAGCTCCCAGACGATGAGCTGAGCTGGGTGGAAGGGTGGCAACGCGTCTGGGAGCTGGAGGATTGGTTTATTGTATTTGAGATTTATTATATGAGTATTGTGGTAGAGAGTGTGCTTTGTGCACTGTGGAAGAAAAATAAAGTCAACATTTGGACTTTTACCTGGTGTCTGGAGTCGTGGACAGGGGTTCAAGGGAGCGAGAGCGCCCCCTATCGTTCACAATATATATATTTATATATATATATATATATATATATATATATATATATATATATATATTATTTTCATGACCATTTACAGCACTCCATCACTCTCCTTCTTGGTCAAATAGCCCTTACACAGCCTGGAGGTGTGTTTGGGGTCATTGTCCTGTTGAAAAATAAATGATCGTCCAACTAACCTGACTTCTGCACAACACAACTGCTGGTCCCAACCCCATTGATAAAGCAAGAAATTCCACTAAATAACCCTGATAAGGCACACCTGTGAAGTGAAAACCATTTCAGGTGACTACCTGTTGAAGCTCATCGAGAGAATGCCAAGAGTGTGCAAAGCAGTAATCAGAGCAAATAGTGGCTATTTTGAAGAAACTAGAATATAAAACATGTTTTCAGTTATTTCACCTTTTTGTTAAGTACATAACTCCACATGTGTTCATTCATCGTTTTGATGCCTTCAGTGAGAATCTACCAATGTAAAAGGTCATGAAAATAAAGAAAACACATTGAATGAGGAGGTGTGTCCAAACTTTTGGCCTGTACTGTATATATATATATATATATATATATATATATATATATATATATATATATATATATATATATATATATATATATATATATATATATATATATGTATATTCACACACCCTGTATATATTCAGAGATAAATAGAGAGGGAGATAAGGACAGAGAGTGCAATGGCAAGATTTATACTTGATAGCATTCAAAGTACAATATGCCATGTCAAATGTTAGAAAACAGAGAGAGTCTGATCCTGAGAGAAATAAAAGGAAAGTATTCTTTTAATATATATAAATGATTTAGATAGGAATATAAGTAACAAGCTGGTTAAGTTTGCAGATGATACCAAGATAGGTGGATTAGCAGATAATTTGAAATCCGTTATATCATTACAGAAGGACTTGGATAGCATACAGGCTTGGGCAGATTTGTGCAGATGAAATTTAATGTCAGTAAATGTAAAGTATTACACATAGGAAGTAAAAATATTAGGTTTGAATACACAATGGGCGGTCGAAAAATCGAGAGTACACCTTATGAGAAGGATTTAGGAGTCATAGTGGACTCCAAGCTATCAACTTCAAACAGTGTTCAGAAGCCATTAAGAAGGCTAACAGAATGTTAGGTTATATAGCACGATCTGTGGAGTACAAGTCCAAGGAGGTTATGCTGAACCTTTATAATGCACTGGTGAGGCCTCATCTTGAGTACTGTGTGCAGTTTTGGTCTCCAGGCTACAAAAAGGACATAGCAGCACTAGAAAAGGTCCAGAGAAGAGCGACTAGGCTGATTCCAGGTCTACAGGGGTTGAATTATGAGGAAAGATTAAAAGAGCTGGGCCTTTACAGTTTAAGCAAAAGAAGATTAAGAGGTGACATGATTGAAGTGTTTAAAATTATGAAGGGAATTAGTACAGTGGATCGAGACTTGTATTTTAAAATGAGCTCATCAAGAACACGGGACACAGTTGGAAACTTGTTAAGGGTAAATTTCGCACAAACATTAGGAAGTTTTTCTTTACACAAAGAACGATAGACACTTGGAATAAGTTACCAAGTAGTGTGGTAGACAATAAGACGTTAGGGACTTTCAAAACTCGGCGATGTTTTCTTGGAGGAAGCAAGTGGATAGGACTGGCGAGCTTTGTTGGGCTGAATGGCCTGTTCTCGGCTAGATTGTTCTAATTGTTCAAATTGTTCAAATTGTTCTAATTGTTCTATTCAAAAACATTATTTTCACACCATCAGCTATTTTCAGTTGTTAACATAAAACTAAAAAGAGAGAGGTTAGGAGCACACACTAATACTGCGAATTGCTACACCAACCACATGACAAACCAATTTAGGATCCCAGATTAAGACCTGAGTGCAGCCATGGGACGGGTGACACCACAGCACCACACTAGTTCAGATGGAGTGGAAACAGTATGAGGGTCCACTAACATACTGCCTGCTCCATTTCAGAATCTTTTCTCTACCACTGCTCTTTTGATCAGCTACCAATAAACTTTACCTGTATTTCATTACATATGTGGCCAACCCAGTAGTTGTAAGATGTTTGCATGGCTTCATGCCCAACCTCTCCAAACCATACCTGGCTGGTCAACAGTAATATTCTGTTTGGGTGGGTAGGACTTTTCTCTATCAGTGCCTGAAAGAATAGTAGAACATCAGAACAATCTAGACGAGAACAGGCCATTTAGCCCAACAACGTTCACCAGTCCTATCCACCTGAATTTTCCAAAATAACATAAAGTCTAACAATTTTGTTTTCAAAAAATGATTTCTCACCACTGTGTGAAGTGACAGATAATAGAATGCAAACATCTGAGTAGTAAGGTGAATTTTTTTTCCCTTGCAATCTGCTTTTCAAATAAATTTGTTTCCCTCCAAAGGACCACATGATATCAGCTAAAATCTCTGCAAGTCTCACTGATATTGCAAACGTGGATGAAGGAACACCATCTCCAACTCAACCCGGCAAAGATGGGCCTTCTCGTTATTCCAACTCATCCATCTATTTAACTCCACAACTCTGATCTACTTGACTTACTGTATACGTAAAACCCGCAAAAGTTGGTACACAACTTTGGGGTGGTGATCGATGACCAGTGATCTTTCAGGGACTCCATTGCTATAGTCTCTATAGTCCCTCAGTCTTTCAGATTCATACTATACCACATCCATCAGGTAACACCGTATTTGACAGAACCTGGTCCAGGCTTTGGTCTTATCACGTCTGAACTGCTGTAACTCTCTCCTGTGTCACCAAGGCACTGCAGATGATTTAACATGCAAAGGTATGTCTGGTGTTAAACCAGCTGAGGTGTCACTCCTCTTTTCAGATCACTACATTGGTTTCCTGCAGCAGCACATAACAAGTTGAAATCCTTCATGCTTTCCTACAAAGTAGTCAAAAAGTCAGCACTTATTCATATGGAGACAATTCTGAGGCTGTATGCTCCTTCTCGACCTCTCATGTCTGTTTTTCAATGGCATTTGATGATGCCCCTTCCACATGATATCATGTTCAGACTCTTTTCATGTGTACCTCCTAGCTGGTGAAATGAGTTGCCCACCTCTGTTTGAAATTTGGACTCCCTCAATGTTTTTGAAGCATTTGAAGACTCTCTTGTTAGGTGAATTTCTGTCTGTTTAATATTAGCTGTTATTAGGTTTTGTAACCTAGGAAGTGTAACTCGATTGTATTTTGTTCTGAGATCTTCACTTCTGATGATCAGTTTTGTAGCCTTGTCCTGTAATATGTGTTCCCAAATAGTCATTTACTTGATTATGTTGACATCTTTTATAAGTTACTTTGGGTTAAATCATCTGCTAATCCAGTGGTTCTCAAACTGTGGGGCGGGCCCCCCTAGGGGGGCGCGAAGTAACAAAAACAGGGGTGCAAATATGTGAAAAAAAGAAAACAAGAATTGAAAATATGAGAAACACATCTATTGAAACCAAAACAAATTAACTTAAACTACATTCTGATACTAGAAAAATAAATATAGAGTTAGATAAATGTCGATAAAAGTTAAGTTGGTATAGTAAAATATGCATCTATGATATATCATTAATTAAAAAAGAACAAATTGTATTAGTGGGCTCCTTCCAAAAAAACCTTGGGGGGGCGTGATTAAACCATTATGAAATCTCTGGTCGCAAATACTTAAAGTTTAAGAAACGCTGTGTTAAGCAAATACATGTAAATGTACATTTTTGGTTCCTAAATAGGGTGCCTATGCTCACACGCACACATTCACAGTAACACACTCACATTAGACCAATCTGAAATCATAATAACAATAATAATAAAATTGCTCCTATCGACAGACTGCATTTTGTTTGAGCGTTCAGAGCGTTTGTGATTCACCGTCAAAAGTGAGTCAGTGCCCGCCTGGGTGGACCTTCCACCAAGCCCTATGGGGACTTTGGCTATCAATTTATTTACACAGTTTGTCAGAGCTGGCCTTTGTTAGCGGGTCTCTGTGAAAGTGAAATCATAGCCTGCAGGTCTTGGGTGACCAGTGGCAGGATAAAGGGGATAACACTAAAAGAGAGTGGTCCCCCAGGAGTATGTTTGCAACATGGCTCATAATTTAAGCACAAAAGAGTTTCCATTTAAACTGAATATAGTGGTATCTTCCCATTGGGATAAATATTCAGATGCGGCGCTGGTTGGTAGGGACTGATTAATGCATAGCAGCATGCAAAGAGATGAATACAATCCCCCTGTGTGGGCTTACAAACTCCTCTCCAGCAAATCAACAGATTCTCAATTGGAGTCCAAGTCTAATTTCAGCCTGGGGCTCTGTGTGCCCTGACCACAATTGCTTGGCTCTACAGATTATTTAATACCATGGTAGGCCCCTGAGAATAAAAATCAATATGAAATACTTGGAAAGATCACCATCATGCTGAACCCCCCACAAAACTTTATTTTATCATCATTATTATTCTTAGAATTTTTTTTCTTTTTGGAGAAAGAAAATTACAAAACTCTTTAACTCATTGCTTTCCTACTGATTTGTCTGTTTTATGAACTGGAGTAATTCACAATAGAAGCTGGTGTGAGCTCAGCCAGATTCTAGAAATTCGGCTGTCAAATATCTCTGGGAAAGTGTGTGTCTTGTCAGGCTTGGAATTAAAACCAAGTGTGCTTTGTCAAGGAAAGAAAAAATGTAACATGGGATGGCCATGCAAGACTATGTCACCCCATTTATGCTTATTGAATTTTGAAACATGAAATATATGTTTCTGGTTATGTGAACAGCACTGACTACATTTTTAAAAACACCTACCACTGGGAATTACGTTTGCTTCTGCTTGGTAACTACAAACACTTTTGAGTCCTGTGAAACAATTTTTTACTAGCTAACATTTACTAAATGTTAATACAGTGGTACCTCGGTATACGTCCTTAATCCGTTCCAGATTCTTTGACTTATACCAAACAGGACGTATACCAAACAAATTATTCCCATAAGAAATAAAGGGAAAATGATTATTCCGTTCCCATGAAAAAAAATCTTATTGTTATTGGCATATTATACATTGATGGGGTTGTATAAAATAATTTTAACACTGTTTAATACTAAAATGCATAATACAAAATCAATTAAATGAAATAAATGAAAATTTAACCTCAATTTACTTTTTAATAATGTCTTTGTTTTTCACAATCGTAGATACCGTCGTTCTCGGCATACGGTATGCAGCAGCCATGTCCCGAATACGCATGCCACCTTCATACTTTTTAACAATCATTTCAAATTTACGTGTAAAAAAACACAAAATCAGGTGAAAATTCACAGAGTTATAGCTCAGATTGTTCACTGAATGCTAGCAACTGGCGTACTGACGCTCGTGAGCAGTCGTGGCTTTGTCTCGAGAGAGGTAAACAAGGGTAGCACGTGGTGTTCTAGTAAGCAAGTCGTATTCCAATCAAAAGTCGTAAGCCAAGCAAAATTTTTAATGTCCAAACAGGACTTATACCAAGTTGGACTTATTCCAAAGCGGACGTATACCGAGGTACCACTGGTTAAATAAGCAGACTCCATCCGCAATTAAAACCTTAGATTTCCTGTTGTCACACACGCGTGTTTACGAGACAACTAAAGGGCTTGAGTACATGTAATTCCACGCCACACCAGGGGGTGGTGAAGAGCACTAATTCTCTCTCTCGATCTTTTGTAGACTATTCTACAGAAAATCCGCCCGGTTCTGGGGCAGCCAACAACGTCACTTCATGGTCTGGCATGGAATTAAATGTACTCAAGCCCTTTAGTTGTCTCCTAAACACATGTGTGTGACAGGATCTATTCCAGCACCTGGAAGGAACACCTACAGCATGTCCGAGCGATATTACAGACATGACTTTTTGCTTCCTTTTATCCTCCAGAGGGATGCTTCGGACACAGGCCTAGGAGCAGTGCAGGGCCAAAGTGTTGATGGTGCTGAACACCCCGTCATGTTCCTGAGCCAGAAACTGCTGGATCAGGAGACAAGGTATGCAGCAGTGGAAAGAGAGGCTCTTGCGATTAAGTGGGCGATTACACAGTTGAGGTACTACTTCTTGGGTCGGGAGTTCGCACTTGCCACAGACCATGCACCTTTACAGTGGATGACCCTGCATAAGGAGTCCAACCCTCGAGTCACTAGGTGGTTCTTTGATCTGCAACCTTATAAGTTCTCGCTGGTTCATTGGAAGGGTTCTCTCCACACCAATGCCGATGCTCTCACTCGCATTCATGACCTCTCAGTGCAGGATCTTGTTGATATTAAAGCAGTTCTGTTTTGGACTCAGTCGTGTGAACATGTCTGTCATATTGAATCAGTTCTGCAGCCGGGAAAAATTATTCGGGTGTCTGCACCAAACTTTTGCAATGTGTTATGGTCATTCTTGTTACACTGTGTATCTTGATTTTTGAATCCTGAACTGATCGATCTATCTATCTATCTATCTATCTATCTATCTATCTATCTATCTATCTATCTATCTATCTATCTATCTATCTATCTATCTATGTTTGTGTGATTGAAGTTCAGTGGAAGCTTTTGACTTTTGGAAGGAGAGAGGAACATTTGTGAGTCCCACTGGCATTATTTTGAATTAGCAAATTTACATAGTAATCATAAATAACACATGGCTTCCTTGCTGGACAAACATCCTGACCTTGAGAGGGGAAGGTTCCTTACCCAGACGGGAGACACTAAGTGGACGGACAGGCATCCCAGCCAAGAGAGAGAAAGATGCTTAGCCAAAGATAATACAGTCACCATAAGGCATTATAAAGTCATATTGCCATTTGTATAAAGGAGCCCCAGTAGCATTTCTCAACACACTTCTGTTCAATAATTTGTACTCAGTGCATCACTGCATTCTCTCCCCCTCTACTATCTCAAGTGGGTTGAGAGTGCGCCTCATAACTGAGCCTGGGCCTCTCTTGAAGTGATGTTAACAGCCCACTGCACTGCAGCATCGTTTTAGGAGCCACAAGTAAGATATAGGTTAATGGTTTCTACTTGAGAGATCGGGGCATTGGGAGGAGTGTGGAGGTGGCAGATGATGGCCCATGGTGACCATTATATAGTATTGCATCTGGGAGAGTCTCATCATTGTGGTCATTTGCTGCTAAAGGCTGGAGGGCTCCTACATTTTTCTTAGAACCAAACACTCATTCGTCTTCGTGGTTAGGATGCATGTGACAGTAGTCATGACCAGGATGAGCTGTACAAATGAGGTGCTCCTATTGAGAAGTGCTCAAGTGCTTTTATTAAAAACAACTCAAAATCAAACTGTCCCAAAAGTGCAGTGCTCCAAACTATCAATAAATAAATAATCTATAAGAAAAAGTGTTCTTGTGGTGTTTAAAATCAGTAAATAGAAAAATCTGTTAAACAATCTGTCCAACAAGCCCTGATGCCTTCCTTTAAAACTGACGCTTCTCCGTCTTATCCCATCTGCTCCCTTCTCATCTGACCAATGGCCACCACTGCCAATCTCACGGTGTCAGCGGGTGACCACCAAGCCCTGCTCTGCCTGAACCGCTGCCAATCCAGGCTCCACCATGAGCGGATGCTTTGTACTTCCACCGTTGCCAATCCAGGCTCCACCCAGTGAAGTACCCCTGAGCATGATAGTCATTCCTGCTCCCAAAACACTGAACAGGAGCGACACTTCCACTCTGTACACCGGCTTGTTTCCTCTCTCTCTCTCACTTTCTTTTTGTCCCATCTTTCAACCTCCGTTCTCTTTTCTTATCTTTTTTACTTTTTATTCTCAATCCTGATTCTCCTACTCGCATTCACGCTTCCCATTTTAAAATGTGGACTGGCACAGCTGTGATGATTAGCAGCTCCATCCATCCATCCATCCATCCATCCATCCATCCATCCTCTTCCGCTTATCTGAGGTTGGATCGCAGGGGCAGCAGCTTGAGCAGAGATCCCAGACTTCCTTCTCCCCGGCCGCTTCTTCTAGCTCTTCCAGGGGAATCCCGAGCCGTTCCCAGGCCAACCGGGAGATTTAGTCCCTCCAGCATGTCCTGGGTCTTCCTCGGGGCCTCCTCCTGGTTGGACGTGCCCGGAACACCTCACCAGGGAGGCGTCCAGGAGGCATTCTGATCAGATGCCCGACCCACCTCATCTGACTCCTCTCGATGCGGATGAACAGCGGCTCTACTCTGAGTCCCTCCCGGATGACTGAGCTTCTCACCCTATCTTTAAGGGAAAGCCCAGACACCCTGCTGAGGAAACTCATTTCAGCTGCTTGTATTCGCGATCTCGTTCTTTCGGTCACTACCCATAGCTCATGACCATAGGTGAGGGTAGGAGCGTAGATTGACTGGTAAATTGAGAGGTTTGCCTTACGGCTCAGCTCCTTTTTCACCATGACAGACCGATGCAGAGCCTGCATCACTCCGGATGCCCCACCAATCCGCCTGTCGATCTCACGCAACATTCTTCCCTCACTCGTGAACAAGACCCTGAGATACTTGAACTCCTCCATTTGGGGCAGGATCTCTCCCCCAACCCTGAGAGGGCACTCCACCCTTTTCCAGCTGAGGACCATGGTCTCGGATTTGGATTTTATAATCCCCTTAGGCAGATGAAAGGATCAAGGGTGTAATTTCATGTTGGGCTTGCATAGCAAAGTATATACTTGGCCATTCTCTGTGAGGTTCATATTAGTTTGGAGCTGATAGACACAGGGGTATCCCTATCAGGTAGGAGAAAGGAATGATGGGTCACTAGATGAAGAAAGAATCAGAGAGAGAAAACAGAAGAGTGCTCCCTATATGGCTGCTTCATGTAGGCGTAAGCTGCTTAGTATTTGATGTGCAGTATGTGTAACTGAAGAAGCTGCACACTCACTTGTGATCAGAAGTTACCTTCTCTGTAATCACAGGACAGAGAAAGATCATGTTTAACATTTTGATTTGTATTATTTCTGACTAGCCAACCCGGAGCGTAGAATACGCCGCATAATCAGGCTGCTTTTTAAATGATTTTTAAGGAAAGAGGAAAAAATAAACATTTGAAAAATCTGTAATTTAATAAACCACCAAGAAAAGTAACATTGCAACAATGCACGCTACGAACCAACATACAATTGTCCGTGACTGAAAACCGGAGGAGCGCCGTCGCGCTTTCTCCTTCCAAAGCGAAGGACGGGATTGAGCGGCGCTCGTTCAGTATGCACTGTCCGCTTATGTGCCTGCCCCGAACTCCCTACCTGAGTCGCTTTCGTCTGTGTATAGTCCACACGCACCTGTGAGTCACGTTGACTGTTAATTTTCCAAACACCGCCTCAGTCGGTTTCCACGTTGATTTTTTATTGTTCTTTGCGGTTCCGGCTGCTTTTTTTTATATATAATCCACCAAGTCACCCGACCATGGGGGGCTTTAAAAAGGGCAGGGACGTAATCAGTGCGAGCGTATGACCCGCACGTACTGGGAATTTCTCGTTCATGGGGAACAATTGGAAGCCACGGTCTCCATCACGAATGGGGTTCAACGGCTTACCCACGCCTCCCCGCGCCGGGTAGACACACGTTGATCCATTCAGTGTAGCGCGCGTGCAGTACTGGACATACAAGTGCATCACAGACCTGTTAATGCTCAATCTCACATGGCTGAAAGCCAATTGTCCCTCTAAGAATTTGGATGCCGACCTCTGTTGGGTCGTGTAACTATTTAGCAGGCGGGAGTCTCGTTCGTTTTCATAAATTACCAGCCAAATCGCTCCACCAACTAAGAACTGCCATGCACCACCACCCACAGAATCGAGAAAGAGCTATCAATCTGTCAATCCTGTCTGTGTCCGGGCCGGGTGAGGTTTCCTATGTTGAGTCAAATGAAGCGAAAGGCTCCTCACCTGGTGGTGCCCTTCCGTCAATTCCTTTAAGTTTCAGCTTTGTAACCATACTCCCCCTTGAACCCAAAGACTTTGGTTACCCGGTTGGCTGCCCGGCAGGTCATGGGAATGACGCAGCCGGATCGCTTGTTGCGGGGCCTGCATTGGTGAAGCAGGTGAGATGGTAATGAAACAGAGGCACAGGGCTTATTGGTTTTTAAAGACTGCTTCCTTCATTGGGTTTTAACCAATGCACAGAACGAACCAACACACAATCGACGTGCGGCGCTCAGGGTGGAACGGGAGGAGAGGAGAAGGACATCCACTCCGCTCCCTCCATCATGCTAGTCTGCTGATTTCTCGTTCAGTATACACTGCCTGCTCATGTGCCCACCTCCAACTCGTCACTCAAGTCGTTGTCTTTGTACAGTCCAGATGCACCTGTGACTCACGTAGACTTTTCATTGCTCTGTGCGGTTTTGGCTGCCTTTCTATATATAATCCACCAAGACACCCGACCACGGTGGGAGGTGGGTATGTACAAAGTGCAGGAGTATCTAAGAAGACGCATGTTTGTCGCGGATGGGAATTGCAGTATGTAGCGTGTAAAACAGTTTGCTATAGTGCACGCGGTCGTGCGTCATAACCAAAAACTTGTTTTTTAAAGACTGCTCACTTCATTGTGTTTTAACCTCAGTTTTAAAGGAACATTTTAAGGATCCCATGGGATACCCCTCGCAAACAGTTTTACACGCCGCATATGGCAATTCACCTCCGCGAGAAACATGCCTCTATGAACAGTCAACGTAGGTCGGAGCTACATGTGACCTCTACGACAGATGAATATAAATGACGCCGGTTTTTCTGTGTCGTCGTGTCCGAGTTGGTGGGCGTGGTTCTGTGAGTTGTCGTCGTACCCAATGGTCTTGGAGTTGGTGGGCGTGGCTCCTTCCTGCGTGCGCCATAGGTGTCTCACTTGTCGGCGGCTTAGTGAATCCACGCCCCTTCCGCCGTGCTTTCCATGGTTGTCTTGCCTTAGTGAATTATATATATAGATTCTTGATAATACATGCTTCAATGGGTAGCATTACCACCTCTGAATTTGCTAAGTCTCCAATCAGATTTCCTCTTCACTTCAAAAAAGGACTGCTATTCTACAGCTGAAGCAGCCTACCATATGTCTGATGTGGCATTTATCCTTTATTTTACTTAACTAACTTTTTCTTTACTACACAAAGACATTAAATGGCCATCTGGAGCCCCAGCACTTCTTTTGTTTCCTTCTGTTTTAATATATTTACACAGACACATACACATATGTTTATATATATACAGTATACATACCAGCTGTGTAAGCCCGTGCTATAAAAAGCCCAGGGTCCTAGAAGCTATTGAAATCATTAGAAAAAAAACTGAAATGTAGAGATGTCAGGTAATTAAAAGGAACTGCTCTGGGCGTCGTGGTGAGTCTGAACGCTCAGCTCTTTGTTTGTGAGCTCCCATAATCCTGTTATAATCCCTGACCCGAAAGTGTTCCAATCCCCAGTCCATGTGATCTCCTATCACTTCCGGGTCAGATGTCATTCCCCTTGTCCATGTGATGCAAATAAACATTATTCCTCCCTTCAGCCTCTCCTAGTGGCCCCCATGGTATCCAGCAGGGCTGTGCATAAAGACTCCAATGTCCATGATGCCCTGCTGGTCTTCGGGGTACCTCCATACTGCAGGGAGGGCTCCACCTGGTGGCTTGGGGGTATTGGCTGGTAAGAATGGCCGGCCATATACCACAATATATATATACTCTGTGCACAGTATATATGCTGAGAGTATTTTTTTTTACTGTTGGAGTACAGGCTATTTAAGTGACCTGCTTCCAAAAAATGTACACAGTCTGTTGACAATGGGACTGAAGCAGTGGTTTAGTCAAACCAGCACATGGATAGACAGATATGAAAGGATATGTTAAAGGATATGTTATAGATAGATAGATAGATAGATAGATAGATAGATAGATAGATAGATAGATAGATAGATAGATAGATAGATAATCTTGTTCAGGTAAAATTCTAAAGGCAGCTGAGAGGGAGGGTGAGAGAGAGAGTGAAGGTCCAGACTACGAGTGCGGCATTGAAGAAGAACTGCAGGAGGCGGGCCAAAGCATGAGGGGGGCTGAGCAGGAGAAGGAAGATGCAGTGGAAAGAATAGTGAGAGCCAGAGGCAGGTGGAGTAAAGCTGTGGAAACCTGGCATCATAAGAAAGGACTAATGAAAATTGTGAAAAGAGAAATAAAATGCACTGCATGTCGTTAGATTTTATACAGTGTACTGCACATATTTTTTCCTTGAAGAAAAAAAAAATAATTTTGTGGTTTTATCTTTGAATAAACTAGTGATATTTTAGATCATGATTAACAGTTTAACACTTCTGAAATGTGGAAAATGTGGTCAAAAAGCAGAAGAGCTTTGATCCTTTGAGTTTTGAGAATTGTTACCTTTGGCTTCAATTTTTAATTTGCATTTTTTTGTGTTGCTATAGTCTTAAATATTTCAAATACACATAGCATTCTCACCTCCTGGAGCCATTATTTTTTTTTTGCTACCTGTCCTGGATGGTTCTGTCTGCCACAGTTGACTCTGCTGTTTGATTTCAGAGACTGAACGTGAACATGGACACAGTGTGAAGGATGGAGCTGTGAGCACAGTGAGTGGATTTGTACACTTTAAGTATTTCAGTTCCAATGTATCATTAAAACAAAGGACAGTTTGTTAATAGATGTAAATATTTTTATTTCTTCTAACACACACTTGAACCTGAAATGACAATTTTTAAAAAATGTTTTGCTTTACTTTTGACTTTTTCTTAGGCTGTGAATGAAAGTGAGAATCCAGGTGTCTGTTAAATGTCTCCAAAGCAGCTTGAGAAGCTAAAAAAATGAGCTAACCTGGATTAACTTGACTAAGAAATATGTGCGTGCTGATTGTGGAGAAAGAGCTTGTTGAGTTTTGCATAATTCTTCAGTGTGACTAAAACCTTTGCTTTTTTGGCATCAAAGAAAATCAAAAACATGCAACAGCAGCTGAAATACAACTCCTGGTGTTTCCAATGATCTCAGTCCTGCATTATACAATCAAATCTGCTAAGATTTACAAAACCAGCCGCTCTTTTTTTTTTTTCATTTTTTCCATTTGCTTAAAATGCATTACTAACAAATGGAAGCCACCAACCACCATTAAATTTATTCCTACATTTTTTGAGTCCACTCTTCCAGGACACACGTTAGCAGACGGCTCAAAGTTGTCCCAGCAAAACTAGATGCAAGGCATGAACTGTAATTGAATTTATTTTGGGTTTATTACAAAGGAAAATAGAATTTCTGTTGCAATGTTGAGAAAGTTAAAACTGGCATGAAATGTCTTAAAAAAGAAATCATTAATTCAACTAAATGCATTCAAACTGTTTGTCCTCACTTGCATGTTTTTCATTAGTTGGCAGACAGCTAACAGTTTCTTGTAGTAAGGCTTAGAAAGAAAAAAAAACCTTTTATTATCGTTCATAAAGTTAATCATTAGAAGATACAAGAAAAATGCTTGTCACAATTAGTATGAGTGATTAAAATTAAAGTGAACACATCCAGAGCACGTCAATGGTAACAGAATCCTGGAACTTCACGGGCATGCTAACAAAGCCAGTGTTATGTGATAAAGGCACAAATATACTGAGGCCGATTTCAGGATAAACTAAACATGTTGCACAGTAAGCTGAGAGACGTGACGTACAGAACGCGTTCAAATCGTGCAATATACAAGTGCTTAGAAACATATGGGGGTAAGTCAAAAATTAAAGGGAATTTAAAAATTACGCAAGAACGTCAACAGACAGAAGAATTTCACAATACAACACATTCATGACAGCTTGTGGGTAGTTGGAACACGCACAGCACAGCGCTCTGCCGTTAGTCTAGTTGTAGCCCAGGTCAAATGGACATAGACGCTCCGCTGTGTGATTGCTCCATTGTTGAACAATGCGCCACAGTGAGACTTGTATGGGCAGAGGGAGTGAAACCTGCTGAAATTCACAGAGTGGTGTTGGCTTGTGCAAATCAGTAAGCTGCTTGGGGCACCCATCTTGCAAAACTTTATAGTACCCCACATCATCATATAGTATGGAATCTGTAGATCCATAACTGATATGGAAATGTGCAGAAACAGTGGGCCACGTAATCCATCGGTCTTCTCTGATTCAGGCATTCGCCTGTGGACTTGTGTGTGCTGTGTTGATGGTTGACCTGATCGAGCTTCCTCTGTTACACTTGTTCTTCCCACTTTAAACCTTTCTACCCATTCATAATCGTTTCATTAAGTCATGCAGTTTTCACTTTCTTACTGAGCTAACATCCTCCAGTGAATTTCAGGAGGTTTCACTCCCTCTACCCAAAGAAATCTCACCGTGGCACATTGTTCAACACTCCCACTGCGGACCACTCACATTCATTTGACTTTGGTTTCAACTACACTAATGACAGCAGAGAGCTGCACTGTGCGCGTTTGAACTACCCATAAGCCATAGCGAATGAGTTGTATTGTGTCAGCTTTTTTCCGTTGCAGTTACTGCGTAATTTTTCAAATTACCTTTACTTTTTGATTTATTCTTGGAAATGGTTGAAGACACTTAAAGAAAAAGCTGTAAATTCAATAATATGGCTTCAGCTTGTAAAAAAAGCAAGGAAGTTCAAACTGTTATTGTAATCACACATATGACATAACTAGCTAAAGTACCTGCCATTGTCCGATTTTATTTATATAATGGCTTAAGGTAAGAAAGCAAATATTTATCTGTTTTTGAAATGTACTCCCTTTTGTCACTGCTTACTAAAATGCTAGCGTCCCATTTGTCATTTACACTGCCCGCTCTGTCAGTTTCTCTGCTCTCAAGATTTGAGGATTTATTCTTCTTGTGTCTGATTGGACTCCATAATTGTGGTGACTCCTTAAAGGGATGGAACCATGAAAGCTACTTCTTCGCATTTAGTGTGTTTCCCACCGTGGTTTATTAATCCCATATTAATAAACCAGGTGGCTTGATGAATAATTGAATCCTGGAACTGAAGAAAGCAGCTACAATAGGAGGGCTGGGGGGATTGGAGCTCTCCATTTTATTACAGGAGACAGCACCAGTGATGGTATTTGAGAATGTTCATCCATCCATCCATTATCCAACCTGCTATATCCTAACTACAGGGTCACGGGGGTCTGCTGGAGCCAATCCCAGCCAACACAGGGCACAAGGCAGGAAACAAACCCTGGGCAGGGTGCCAGCCCACCGCAGGGCACACACACATACACACCCACAGCACACACTAGGGACAATTTAGGATCGCCAATGCACCTAATTTGCATGTCTTTGGACTATGGGAAGAAACCGGAGTACCCAGAGGAAACCCATTCGGGTCACTCAACTGTGAGGCAGCAGCGCTACCACTGCGCCACCATGCTGCCCTATTTGAGAATGTTATAAAGGTAATTCAAAGTTGATTGATTTAAAATGGCTAGGTAAGATCATAATGCTGTATTGGCATCAAGGCCTAAAATTATAGCTGCCTCATCATAGCATAGACTTAAAATAATGTCTTCCATCAATAAATGGTAAACATTACTAATGCCATCCT
Source organism: Polypterus senegalus (assembly GCF_016835505.1). Taxonomy (NCBI): domain Eukaryota; kingdom Metazoa; phylum Chordata; class Cladistia; order Polypteriformes; family Polypteridae; genus Polypterus; species Polypterus senegalus. The sequence continues at coordinate 32,850,749 of NC_053154.1, read as the reverse complement.
CTGTCATTCTCTTTCTACAGCATTTTGAGCAGCAAATCAGCATGCACTAAAAAATCCTGTTTTATTCTTTTTCATCATGGATTATCTCTATCGATCTTACTATAGTAGCGATATGCATGGCTTCTTCAACAATGTAAGGGTTTGATTTGATAAAAATAATGTAGTGTCACAATAGTGTCATCAGTTTATTTCCGTTATTGTGTGAAATTTCTATCTGCATGTTTGACCAGTAGAGTAGGTCTCCACTGTCATTGCCCAGGGGCCAGAATCCAACTATATTTGGTTATTTGTAATATCCATCCATCCACTCGTCCATTTTCTAAACCCACTTATAACATCAGAAAATAAAAGGTAGAGCAGAGATAAACCTCCATATACTTTACTAATCTTTGTTTCAAATATGATTTCTCAAAAGCAAAACTCACTAACAACAACAACAACATTTTTTTATATAGCACATTTTCATACAGATAAAGAAAAGAGAAATAAAAGACAAAGTAAGAATTAGAATAAGACAACACTAATTAACATAGAATAAAAGTAAGGTCCGATGTCCAGGGAGGACAGAAAAACCAAAATAAAAACTCAGGACAGCTGGAGAGAAAAAATAAAATCTGCAGGGGTTCCAGGCCACGGGACCGCCCAGCCCCCTCTGGGCAATCTACCTAACATAAATGAAACAGGACTTGATGAAGATGGTCATGCAGACTTCTGGCTTTTAATCCATCAATGTAGGAACATCACAGTGCTTTGATTAGGTGATGATGGCGCATATCACCACCATAGAAAACCAGGAAAAGAAACAGAAGAGAGAGTAGGGGTTAGTATGGGTTCTAGAGCCACCATGAATAGTTATAATGAATTGAACATACAGAGTATCAGGAACAAATGAAGGTGAAGTTATCAGAAAGCCATGTTAAAGTAATGTGTTTTCAGCAGTTTTTTAAAGTGCTCCACTGTATTAGCCTGGTGAATTCCTATTGGCAGGCTATTCCAGATTTTAGGTGCATAACAGCAGAAGGCCGCCTCACCACTTCTTTTAAGTTTTGTTCTTGGAATTCTAAGGAGACACTCATTTGAAGATCCAAGGTTACGATTTGGAATATACGGTGTCAGACATTCCGATATATAAGATGGAGCGAGATTATTTAAGGCTTTGTAAACCATAAGCAGTTTTTTAAAGTCAATTCTAAATGACACAGGTAACCAATGTAGTGACATCAAAACTGGAGAAATGTGCTCAGATGTTTTGGAGTTTTAAAAGTTTATTGGGGTTTGAAAGTGCTGAACATTCCTCTTTAGGGGTTTGGCAACACCATGCACACCTTTTGGATATTTCCCAGAAAAGTGTCAGGATGCTTTGGAAATTGAACATGGCCAAACACAACCCATGATGAGACAAAGTCACGTACTCTTAGCCAAAATCTATAACCTAGCAAGTCAGTAAAAGTGTTATCCAGACTAGTTGAGAAGAACACACTGTATGTACCTGTGGTCTTTAATGAGATCCTGCTTTGGCCGGTACAAAACTCTGTGCTGTTCTCCATCAGCCTCAGTTCACTCCTGCTGCCTGATGGGAACTGCAGTCTCTACATGAGCAATTGTTTTTTGGTTGCCCCATTACAACCCATCAACCTTAAACACCATATAGCCTGGATTTTAAGTTTGACCAATGACATTACAAGTGAAAAATTTTGTGAAAATCATTTCAGCCATTTTTGCAGGACTGGCAATAAGACGAACAAACAGACAACTTAGGATTGTAAATATGAAGATGAGAGTCCTGCTGTACTGTACACTAACAAGACATTGAGGGTTGTAGAAATAAGAAGAAATAACAAAAAACAAGAACAAAAACATAATGCTGTAATACCAACAGAAAAGAATCAGGGGTCTATATATCATGCTTTCAGAAAGTATTCAGACCCTTCAGTTTTCACATTTTCTTATGTTGCAGCTTTATGTTAAAATCATTTAGATTATTTTTTTTCCCTCATCAAACAATACTTACTAATCCAGAATGTCAAAATCAAAAACACAATTTTAGGAATCTTTTCAAATTTATTAAAGATAAAAAGCTGAAATATTACATTGATACAAGTATTGAGACCCTTTACTCAGCACTTCATTAAAAGTCCTTTAGCGGTGATTGCACCCTGGAGTCTACTTTCGTTTGATGGGACGAGCTTCTCACATCTGGATTTGGAGATTTTATGCTATTCTTCTCTACAGATCATCTCAAGCTCTGTCAGGTAGGATGGAGACCACTGGTGGACAGTTATTTTCAGGTCTCTCTGTGGATGTTTGATTGGGTTCAAGTCCAGGTTCTGGTTGGGACACTTAAGAACATTCACAGAGTGTGTTGTCCTTGCTTTGTGCTTAGGGTCATTGTCTTGTTGGAAAGTGACCCTTCAGCCCAGTGTGAGGTCCACAGGGCTCAGAAGCAGGTTCTCATTAAGGGTATCTCTTCTTTGCTCCATTCAGGTTTCTCTCGACCCTGACTTGTCTCCCGGCCCCAGCTACTAGAAAACAACCCCACAGCATGTTGTTGTAACCTCCATACTTCACTGCTGCAATGGTACTGCAGATGATGAGTTGTGCCTGGTTTCCTCCAGATGTGACTTTTAGAAATGAGACCAATGTTGGTTTCAGCATACCAGAGAATCTTGTTTCTCCCAGAGTGAAAATCCTTTAAGTGCCTTTTTTTGCAAACTCCTAGAGGGCGTTCATGTGTCGTCTGCCACAAACTCAAGATTAGTAGAGCGTTGCAGTGGTTGTTGACCTTCTGGAAGTTTCGCTCATCTCCATAGTCTCCATGGAGCCCAGGCAGAGTGACCTTTAGGTTCTCGGTCACCTCTTTTTACTGTGATCGCTTTTTTTGGCTGGGCAGACAGCTCTAGGAAGAGTCAAGACTGTTCCAAATTGATTGCATTTAAGAATTAGGGAGGCCACTGTAATTTGGGGAATCTTCAGTGCTGCAGGAATATATTTTGTACTCTTCCCCAGATCTGTGCCTTGATACAATCCTGTCTCTAAGCTCTGCAGGAAATTCCCTCGATGCCATGGCTTGGGTTTTACTTTTAAACGGGTTTGTTCCTTTCCTAATCATGTACAATGAGATGAATTCCCCACAGGTGGACTCCAAACAAGGTGCAGAAACATCTCAGTGACACATCAGTTTCAAGCATCATAGCAAAAAGTCTGAACGCTTGCATCAAAGTGATGTGTCAGTGTTTTATTTTTAATTAAAGTGCAAACATTTCTAAAATCCTGGGTTTGCTTTATCATTCTGAGTGTTGTTTGATGAGGGAAAAAATGAATTTAAATGATTTTAGCATAAGTCTGCAACATAATAAAATGTGAAAAATGTGAAGGGGTCTGCATACTTTCTGAAGGCACTGTCTACAAAGAAGCACACAGGCACATATCTTATATAATTCAAATGGTAAAAACTGCTTGATCTTCTTCAGAGTCACTGGGAGCTAAAGCATTGAATGTAAGACAAGAGTCAGCCTTGGATGAGGTGCCATCTCACTGCTGGGCACACCCAAACCCACATTAACACTCATCAGCAGGGGTGGGGCTAATGAAACTGATGTACCGTTTTAATTATATTAAGAAAAATTACGTTAATGAGGAGAACATGTAAACTCCACACAGATAGTGCCTGGGCTGAAATTTGCTCCCAGGATTTTGGAGCCATGACACAGAAGCACTTACCCTCCCATAAATTAATTAATATAATAAAGGTAAAGAAATTTTCTTAATAGGTTTTTAATTAATTTAATTAGTTTTCTCATTTTATTACTTTAATATTGAAAATGTCTTGTGACCTATGTGGGATCTGAAAATGGATGGATGGATAAATCAGAAAAAAAATATGCAAAATATCTGTCAGTTTAACTTTTGTAATTACCTTTATATAATTGTATTAGTTTTATTAATAATATTTCCTTTTTTTTAATTTGTCTGCCTAGGTTACTATGGAATTCCTGATCACCCCAGAATTTGCACCATGACTATCGTTGTTATTACTCAACTTTAAAGACATTGTGACACAGTGCCAGTCATGGTTTTGTTGCTGCAGAATCTTAATGGCTTTATAAAAACTTGAGTCCAAATTTCTGGAAACCAACAGAGAAGCCAGCACACGATAGCCATGCCATCATTAATGTCTGTCATTAATGGCAAGTATTCATGGAACTGACACAATATTGAATTTCTAACTTTCCTTTTTCGCTAACTGGATCTCTTGATTGGACTCACATTTCACAAACACTTTTCTCCTGTAAGGGACACTTTAATATTAAAGTGTTTTTATTTTTTTCCTTAAAAATACCAGTAATTTATTTTTTGGACAACTATATAACTTTAGTAGATTGATCATTCAAGCGATGAATATCTACGTGGATCGTTACAAGGACTGTGATCAGACAAACACTTCCTTTGTCACAAACATGAGTGTCGAGGGTGTGTCGACATCCTCTACGTGGACCCCCATGAATATCAGCGCTGCTCTGCCCACGGCAGCCTTCTCTCCCGGAGACGGCCCTGTGACTGGACCTCAGGTGATCATGGTGCCACTTGTTTTCTTCGTGGTCTTCATTTCTGGTGTGATTGGTAACTCCTTAGTCATTGTTGTGTTATCCCGGAAAAAAATGGGCAAATCTGGCACAACCACAAATATTCTCATTCTCAATCTAAGCATGGCAGACCTGGCCTTCCTGTTCCTCTGTGTCCCTTTCCAGGCCACAATTTACTCCCTTCCTGAGTGGATTTTTGGGCCCATCTTATGCAAGTTGGTTCACTACTTTGCCACAGTCACCATGCTGGTCAGCATCTTCACATTGGTTGCCATGTCGGCTGATCGTTACATTGCAGTTGTGCATCATGCCAAGGTGTCCTTGGGACTGCGCAGCCGCAGAAATGCAGTGTCTGGTATGGTAATAGCCTGGCTTCTTTCTCTGGGCATAGCCATACCAGTAGCCCAGCACCAGACATATGTCACAGGCTACTATGAGGCACCCAACAGCACTTTCTGCTGGGAGATATGGGAGAGTCGCACCCAGAAACAAAGCTACACTGCTGCCATCCTCATTTTGGGATATCTGCTTCCATTACTGTTTATTTCATGTTGCTATATTCAGGTGAGTAAAACTTTTGACATCAGTACACATGGCATTAAAAAATATACAGTGCTATCAAAAAATATTTAGACCCCTTCACTTTTTGCTATTTTGCAGCCTTATACTAAAATCTATCAAATTCATTTTTGCCCTTCATCAAGCAAAACTCAGTTTTCTAGAACTTTAAGAGAAAATACGATTTTTGGAATTTTTGCAAAATTATTGAACATTAGCTGTGGTATCTGTCACAGATAATAGAATAATTAAAAAATATTTGCTATCCCTGGCGCCTTTCCTCTGTATGCATATGTGTGTGTACACCTCGGTGCCTCTTTTGTGCACGTTTCTGTAAAGTCTGCGTCTCAGACTCCTTCCTGATTTGCGAGGCAATTTTCTCGTCTCCTGTTTGCTTTTTGACTTGAAGACAACACTTCCTGTGTGTCTCATATGCCTTTACTCCTCCACTTGCATCTCTCTCACCTCCTCTTTCAATTTGTCACCAAAGCCAAAGTGATTAATCACGCCAGAGCCAAACTGACCAATCAAATTTCTTGGAGAAACTGGACACACTGACCTTAGCGTTTTATTATATAGTAAACTAGCTGTACCCCGTGGCTGTGCAACACATAGTAATGAAACAGGACAAACTTTAAAAATCAATAGACGTTGGCACTATATCTGATCCTGTTCAGCTCTGATGGGAGAGCATTCCCCAAGTGCGGAGACAAGCACATGGCCGTGATATCTCTGGCAATCAGCAGCTACCCTCTAAAACACACGTAGCTCTGATCTCTCTCTCAAAAACGCCAAACGTTACTCCTTAACAATCTGTAGATGATAATGTCTGTTGAACAAACAGGTATCGCCAACTAAGCGGAGACAAGGTGCACTCCAACACATAGTGAGATGTAGACCAACCAACTCGAACAGAGGCTGGCGAGTGAATGAGGAAGGCCCCGTCCCCCTGCTCTCGGCCTACAGCCACTCTCTTGGATTTGCATAAATGCATTGGTACCTCAAGCGAACTATGGCACTGGAAAGTTAAAGCAAATTATAGAAAACAACCAGATCTAAATCCATTAAGTAATTCTCTCGTGAAAGGGTAAGGGTATCCTACATTCCAAATTTCTACTCCCAAGTCCTCATGGTTTGGGAGATTTCGTGATGAGTGAGTCAGTGGTATTTGGTTTATATATATATATAGATTAAAAACCTTAAATATCCAGTTGACACAAGTATTTGCTGTGGCACTTGATGTTTGGCTCAGGTATATATCATCAGATTGGTCCTCTTTGAGCACTAGTGGTCAATTCAATTGATTGAGCATGATTAGAAAAGGCACACTGCTGTCTATAGAAGGTCCCATGCATTGAAGGACTACTTAATTCATAAATGGAATAAGTTTGAAAGAAACACATGACTGCATCAGAATTCTGAGGAGAAAGGCATTAGTGAAAAACCAGGAGTGGTCTCCCCTAGACTTTCTCATATACTCAGATATGGGGATGGATGTTTGAGGAGTAAACCATAAGACAATGATTATATTTTTATATTAAGTACATTAAAGAACTATCAACAAAAAATCAAATCAAATTAATAATATATTGAACAATTATTATAAAAGTGAATGAATGCATGAATAAAACAGTACCACTTCTGGTTAGTGGAAATAGCTCAAAAGTTGATAGAAATTTACGTTTTGTACCTAAAACTTGTATGCAAAATTTGGTTGACCTAAGTGACAGCGTACTCAAGTTATTATGTTTACACACATACACACATACAGACACAGACACACAGACATAATTCCAAAAACATGATTTTTGGGAGGTCTAAAACGTTGAGATCCATCAAAATCTTGAAATCGAATTTTAGGACATTACAATATTTTCCCTATACTTCATACACAAGAAAGTAAAAAGATGACCAAGACCTGATTGTCACTCTACAGCTACAGAGAAGCTGTGTGAAAATGGGAAAAACTTCCACAAGGACAACCACCATAGCAACACTCCACTAATCAAGGCTTTATGTCAAAGTGGTGAGACGTGGTTGCTTGGAGTTTGCACCTCAAGGACTCCCAGGTTATGACACACATGATTCCCTGGTCTAATGAAACCAGAATTGAACTGCTTGGCCTCAATTTTAAGGGTTAACTTTTGAAGGCTGCCAGGCACCAACTTCCAAGTTGTTGTGCCTGCTTCTGGTAAAGTCATCCCTGATGGAAGATCGCTGGAATCATGGGAAAGAGAGGTCCTTTCATCGGATTGGCTGGCCCAGCACTGTTTCAGCTGTGGAATGGCCAAATGGGGGAGGCAGCTTGATGGATGAGGTCTCCAGGATTATAAACAAATCCAAATTATCTTATGCGATGTCATCCATTGTTAAATTTTGCTACGTACTTTTAAAATTTTTATTTTTATACTGTATTGAGGTTTTGTTTTGTTCTGTGTATTGTTTTGTATTGACCTCCTTCTTTTTGACACCCACTGCACGCCCAACCTACCTGGAAAGGGGTCTCTCTTTGAACTGCCTTTCCCAAGGTTTCTTCCATTTTTTCCCTTCTGGGGTTTTTTTGGGAGTTTTCCTTGTCTTCTTAGAGAGTCAGGGCTGGGGGGCTGTCGAGGCAGGGCCTGTTAAAGCCCATTGAGGCACTCCTTGTGTGACTTTGGGCTTTACAAAAATAAATTGTATTGTATTGTATTGTATTGGCTGTGTACTACCCTTCCTATGGTAAGGAATTGTTGGAAACGATGAATTGATCACTCAATCAATTGTCAATTTAAGCAATTAATTAATTTGGCAAGGCTCCACCTATATTTACCTTACCTTCCTCTGTTGTAGGAGGCAGATCTCTGGCTGTTAGACTTGTGTCAAAGTAACTGAGGCGGACTTGTTTAAGAAGCAGAACAATACAATTTAATGATCACCTAAACGACCATAGAAACATGATAACTGCATATATATTGCCATAGAAGGCAGAACAAAAGAGAAAAGAGACACGCAAACGTTTAACACAGAATATGCTGGCTGTTTACTGGCTATTTAGAGTTCTATGTCATCTTGGCACTGGTAAACAGTTTTACGATACCATGTCTTTAAAGATGATGTCTGATGTTGTGCGGAGTCATTGCTGTTGTTGCTTCATGTTTAAGTGCAGGACTTCTTCTGTACTGGAGTGCCCTCTTTCTCTTTGCTACATGGTCATTGTCCTTTGTTCGTGGTGTGCTGTGATGCTGCCTTTATCAGCTCGCTGGTAATTTCTTTGCTATGTCCTCTGCAACTTTTCTTTCATTCTTCTCAAACTTGGCTCAGTCACTGGCACAGAGCTTGGCTTGGCAGAGTGACTTCTAGTGCTAGTTCAGGGCATCCGGCGCCAAGGCTCTATGGAGAATAGTTTCCAGGCCAAAGGCAGTGGGTGGCTTATCACCCCTGAAGAGACTAGCCCGTCTGCTTTCATCTCACAAACAGAACAGACTGTCAGCTTTCAGTTCCCTAAAAGGGAGTGTATTGTCTGCAATATGGCTCCCCAAAGGAAAATGACTCTCAGGATAAAAAAGAGATGAAATCAGCTAGTCTTAAAGGAAGGTGACTGGATTAAAGTCCTGTCCAGTTACAGATCCAGGGCCTGTTTGTAGGTGTATTATTTCGTCCATCACATCCAGGCAGGTTCAGTTTGCAGTCACAAGTCTAAAATAAATGTCCATTTGGGTGCCTTTCATCAGAAGGAGTCTTTTCAAGTGTCAGCTCAACTCTCATTCACACCTTTGCTATCAGATGAAGGACTTTGCTGTCCAGAGTGTTGGTGTGAGCTGCAGTTCAGCAAATCACTCTAGAAGGCAGGTAAAGGATGGAGAGTAAAGGGCTTTCTGCATCCCTGTTAAATCTACTGTATTGACAGGCCTTGCATGCCACTAAAGCCTAGCAAAATAGGCAGTGCCCACTCCATCCTAACGCAAAGCGGTGGCAGCAACATACTGGAACTGGGAGACAAGTCACAGTTGAGGGAAGTTGAATGGAGCAAAGTACAGAGATACAGTATCCTTAATGAGAACCTGCTCCAGAGTGCTATGGACCTCAGACTGGGCTGAAGGTTCACCAATGACCCTAGAGGAGAGGTTTAGGGACAACTTTGTGAATGTCCTTGACCAGCCAATCGATCACTTCTGAAAAGCCTTGAAAATAACTGTCCACCAATAGTCTCCATCCAAGCTGACAGAGCTTGAGACGATTTGCAGAGAAGAATTGCAGAAAATCCCCAAATCCAGGTGTGAATGTCATTGGATCAAACCAAAGAAGACTTCAGGCTGTAATCTCTGCCAAAGTTGATTCAACTAATTACTAAGTACAGGTTCTGAATGTTTGTGTCATTGTGGTATTTCAGTTTTTATTCCTAAATTCTTCTTTTCGCTTTGTCATTCTGGGGTGTTGCTTGATGAAGGAAAAATGAATTTAATTGATTTTAGCATAAAGCTGTAACAAAATGAGTTAAAAGTGAAGGTATTATATGTAAACCTTTGGGCATTTCAGAAATGAAGAACAATTTTGGAATATGGCATACTGTTTATAAGGTAATAGAATGACACGGGTTTATTTGGCAGCAATCCATTCATTTGTGTACTTGGTAGCATCATACACAGAACAGCAACCACTCATGGCTGCATAGGAACAACCACACGTTCACCCAGCTTCAGTCACACTCCATCACTTTAGATCCTCATTTGCCTTATTCATGGTTGGGTTTATAGGGGCAAGGCCAGCACACACTTACACTAGCACAATTTAAAGGCCTTTTTGCTTGTAGCAATTAAATCATCCCAATATGGCCTACTTTTCGCATTGCATAACACACTCACTCACTCACATACACACACCCACATTCTTTCATACTGGTGCTATTTCAAGTCTGCATTTGCTTATTTCTGGTGAGGCTTATGAGGAGCCAAAAAGAAAACTGCCCTCATGTGGGGTGCCAGTTGATGGCAGGACATATTGTGAGCACACAATCACAGCTGGTTTTCACCATGACAGCCCATTAAACTAAATGTCCTTAGGCTGATGGAGGTAAGACGAGGAACCAGGAGGAACATTCAGACTCCAATAAGAAAGACAACATTTGGAAATGGAACCAGGTTCTTAACTTATATATTTTAAAAGATAGGAGAGAATGTAAAAAAGCATTACAATAAATCTTCTGTTTCAGTTCTCAGCTTCGACTCACCTTATGGCCTGAAGTGAGTCACTTCACCTACCTGCAAACAATGGTGCCACAGTGTAACACTCCAGATAGAGGTCGCTATACAAAGGCAGTTCTGCCCACCATCCATCCACTTCCTGAGTCTATCCATTGTAGATGCCACATGGGCTGGACGGGCATGAAAAGGGGATGATTCCTTACCCGGAGGGGATGGGGGCCTAACAGGCAGATGGGAATCCCAGGTAGGGAGGAAAAAAGCATCAGACCTGGAAGGAAGGGAGCAACAATCAGCCCACTAAAAACACAAAATATCGATGGGGGCTTTTTACTCCCCCAGCACGCTAGATGGCAGCAGCCTCCAATATTGGTGCCCAGCGGAAAGCCAGCAGGGTATGTAGGGAGATGTAGTCTGGCAGAGCAGCCCTGCTGGGGTCACTGGGTGCCACAAGAGGGTGCTGCAGGGAGACAAGCTCCCTGCTGTAATGGACTCATACAGTCTCAGTATGTCTCAGGCAGTGGCCCTGACACCAGAAGTACTCCCAGGTCATTAATAAAAGGGACCCACATACCCTTGGCCAGGCGAGTCGGAGCTTGGAGCAAGAAGGGCAACACTCGACTTTAGAAGGGCAGTGCGGTGGTAAGAGAAATTGTGGGGAAGAATTGAATTGTGGAGAGAGAAACCTGTGTTTTTGTGCTTTTTGTTACTTGTTTGAGGAGTTTGGTTAATAAACCAACCTTTATTTAAACCCGGGACTGTACTTGTGTGTTCGTGTCGAGGTTTGGGCTCACTGACGCCCCAGTTTCCATCACACCGTCTATTTCCAAACTAACGTATCCCAGATGCAAACCAGCTGACACTCTTGGGCTGGACCATAAAAGGCGCACTATAAGGTAAAATGGCAGACACTAAGCAGCTTTTCCATTTTTATGATGCTCCCCCCTAGTTCTGCCCCTAAAAGTCATCTCAGTTCTGACAGCACACACGGGCTGTTGTTGCTTGGTTGCTTTCTTTAATTAGTTAATTGAATTCTGTATAAACAAGGACTAGTTTGTTTTTATCTTTTAAAGTCTTCTTCACATCACCTTCTTTCGTTACCCAATGCCTCCTCCACTCTTTGTTAGCTCTCTCTGACATATTCAGAACTTCAAGCAAAGCCGCATAATGTTCATAATCAATGCCCTGCCGTCTCTTTGTAGTGTTGGCACATCACACATTAGACGCAGGGTTACTCTTAATGGCAGCACCTTATGATAATTTTAATATTTTTAATTCTTGATTCCACCTTCTCTTGAATAAGCCAACAATTATTTTTCATTTAATTTAACTTGTTGAACACAGGATTACCCCACTCACAGTTAAGTCTTCATTCTTATCATCTGGTATCTAGACAAAGGGTGAAGTCAGACTAATGAGGGTTACTATGCTGCTGGCAGCCTGGGCATTCTGCCAGGCTCATTAACAGAGCACACTTCTTTCCAGACATGTGAAGCTACCAATTACATGGGAGTTGGGGGCAAAAGATCACAAGATGTTTCTTAGCTAATCTTTTTTTTTTATGTTCCAACCACTGGCAGCATGATGGCACAGAGGTTAGTGCTGCTGCCAAAGCCATCAGCTTTGAGTTTGCATGTTCTCCTTTTGTCCGTGTGCACACTGGTTTCTATTCAAAAAGCCTTTCACACTATCCACCATTTAAAACTAATTTTGAAACTAGATGCTGTTGCCATTAAAACCACATTTTATGTTGGATAATCGATACAAGGCCAAGAGGACAGATAAGGAGGGAATGGAGGAAGTCATTAGCAGAGCTCATCAAGGGGTTTGTCCTTCCAGTATTAATCTTTCAAAGTGATTTTAATAATTGTTCCAGTGTAGTTAATAAACCTTTGAAATGTCTAGATAGCACTAAAACTGGAGGGGTGGCAAATGCAAAAGATCTTAAGTTTAATGTCGAAAATTACAAAGTGCTACATGTGGGCAAAAGGAACGTCAACTATAAATACAAGATGGATGATTCTGTCTTACAGAGCAACCTCTGGAAAGGATTATGGGGGTTGATGTTACCACAATTTTCTCATCAGCAAGGCAATATGCAGAAGCAATTGCAAAAGCAAATAAAATGCTAAACTATATTGTAAAAACTGTTCAATATAAATCATGCTAGGTTACGCTCAGACTGTAAAACGTACAGTGCCTATAAATAGTATTCACAATGGATTTAATTTGGCTTTTCTGACACTGATCAACAGAAAAGACTCTTTAATGTCAAATTGAAAACAGACCTCTGCAAAGTGGTGTAAATGTATTACAAATGCCAAATGCAAAATAGCTGATCACATAAGAATTCAGGCCTTTGCAGTGAGTATTTAGTACTTGCACCTTTGGCAGCCATGGCAGTTTTGAATCTGGGTGCACAGGTCTCCCTCTTTCTATCCTCATCTTGGCTCTTCTTTTTTTCTGTAATCAGTTTCCAAAAGTGTCCCAGTTTCTGTCAAGTTGCGTGGAGATTGTGAGCAAACAACCTTTTTCAAGTCCAGCCACACATTCTCAATTGGAGTGGACCTGGACTCTGACTCGGCCATTCTAGGGGCCTCACACATAACACCGTGTATAGAATTCATACGGACAAAAGCGCAAATGTGAGTACGCACAAAAAAATCCAGATGCATAAATCTGTGCGTATGCCAACTTTCACGTTCTTCCGCTACATAAATCCTGGTGAGCGTGAAAAGTAACGCACGTGCATGCGGCTGCCACCATTCCCATACTCCTCCAAGAATTACGCCTCTTTGAATATGCAAATCAATATAAATAGCCCTTAAGCTCAGCATTGTGTGAAAAGACAATTGCAAAGGCACGGGGGAAAATAGAAGAATTTCAGCGAATACCAAGTGGAGGCAAAGAAAAACATACTATTTGTTGGTTTAAACAGTGATATAAACAACAAAAGGAAGTTGATCGAGTGACAGAGTGCTGGGGAAACTTGACAGTTCAAGTTCAGAAAGGAGCAAATTGTCTGAAATAAATAAGAAGTTGTCAGATATCAAAGTCGCCATGAAAAGGCGAGTCGTAGCCCACCGTCTGAGTGTCATATGAAAGCTTATTAGGATAAAGAGAAAAAAAAAAAAAAAATAGGCACACAGTGGGAAAAAAGCTAGAAATGTCAACTTTAATCTAGAAATGTCCACTTTAATCATGTACTTTATTTTGTCGTCAAAGCCAAACATCATAAACCATCTTAAAATCATTTAATTTACTAGTTTTTCAAATACCATCGTAACTAAAGTAGCATGATAAATGCTTTGTTTTGTATTTGTTCTTCTATGTGCTCTATGTGTGTGAATCACTACGTGATTCTTAAACAGGACACAGAATCCATTACATTCGTGATATTACGGCTCTCGGGAAACAATTTAAATATTAATAAGGTGTATACTTGATCTCATTTCAGTATTCATATCATATCAATTAAAGCATGTATTAAACATGGGAACACGGTGGAGCAGTGATAGTGACAAGCTGGCACCCTGTCCAGAGATTGTTCCTGCCTCCCACAGGATGGTTGCTGCACCCTGCACGACCTTTGATGAAATAATTTATTGCAGCAGTACTGTCTCTCCCAAACATACTAACCCCCAGTTCCTGTCCTTGCTTTTCTTTCTCCAAGTAACCAATCGCCACACAATCAGCTCTGTAATACATGTTAAGCCATCTGTAAGCTTAGAACACCGATTCTTCAAAACTTTTATGAAACATTGAAATATCTTCATAGTACATGTTTAATTATTCCATCCATCTATCCATCCAGGGTCATGCCAATCCCAGAAAGCATGCAGAGCGAAGCAGGAACAAACCCTGAACGGGGCGCCAGTTCATCGCTAGTGCTGCACCACCATGTCCTCACATGTTTAATTATTAACAATATACATTATTTTAATGAAGTTTAAAACGTATCTGTATAATGTGATCAAAATGCTTTACTGCATGTCATTTTAAAAATGATATCAAGAGCTCCAAGAAGATAGCTCTTGGAAATCTAAATCAACTTAGAAGCCAGTCATCATCATTTGTAAACACGTGCTTTATAAAGTGGCTCAGGTTGTGCAATATTATAACTGTCGTGCAAGTTTATAGTGAGGTGATTGTACCAATAAGTACAAACAATTCTACCAGGAGCAATTGATGGATGGGCTGATTGAGTGTGTTTAGAGCACTTGAGATGAAACTGTTTCTGAACCGCGAGGTCCCTACAGGAAAGGCTCTGAAGTGTTTGCCGTATGGGAACAGTTCAAATAGATTGCGCGCATGGCTGAGACAGCGTTTGGCAATTCGGTGCACCATTATATGGTTACAGGTTGATTACAATGAGATGCTTTAAACTAATAAACGATATGTGGTTAATTTCAGTGCATTTGATAAAGCCACATCAGGGACGTGAATCTAAAAACTAAAGGGAAACCACATAAGAACAGTAGCACTGCTTTGACACTTGGTGCTGCCAGTTTGCAAAACCGAGCGGAGAACTTGCGTACGCCAAGGTTTGAGCTAGCATGAAAATGTGCGTGGCTTTACTATAGTTTAGTTTTTATACATTGCAATATATAAAAAGTTTTGGTCTTATCAGACCATTGAACCTTCTTCAACCGGACTTTAGACTATCCCAAGATGTCCTTTGCCCATTTTCTCTTTGTGAGTCTGGTGAAGCTCCTGGGCAGTACTTGTCTGCTGTCTTTCCAGTTTCACTTACTGTAGTTTGTGACTCCTTGAGAGTTCTCATGAGTATCTCGGTGGCCTCCCTCACTCATCTTCTTCCCGCACAATCACTCAGTTTTTGTGGACGGTCTGCTCTACCAGATTTACAGTTTTGCTGTACTTTTCCAATGTCTTAATGACTGATTTAACTGAACTCCAGGAGACATACCGTGGCTTGGACATTTTCTTGCCTCCATCCCCTGACTTGTGGTTTTCAATCCCCTTTTTTCGTAGAGTTTCTTGGAGTGTTTTGCCTTCTTTGTGTAGGTTAGTCCAACATACTAACCAGAGTCACCACAAGCTGGCCCTTCCACATTTTCATGTGACTTCTCAAGTCAATGGCTTCACCACTGATGATTTAGGGGTGGCATATTAGAGGTGAATGCTTATGAGAATCAATTATTTTGTGTTTTATATTTGTAATTAACCTAGACCACTTAACAGAGATCTGTTTTCACTTTGACATTAACTAGTCTTTTTTATGTGCCAAAAATCCAAATTAAATCCACTGTGATTCAATGTTGTATAACAATAAAATGTGAAAATGTTCAGGAGGTGAATACTTTTTAAAGACATTGTATAGCGGTTACTTTGAACAATTCTGAAATCAGGACTACTGCGTCACTTGGAGTAAAAGGTGGGCATGTTTTGGTACTTGCACCACTGAATCGATGAAATAAGGTTATGTCGATGCTATTAAATTCTCAGGTTCAAGTTGTTGCCTGGGCACTGTTTGTGTGGAGTTTGTATAAGTGTGCCCTGCGCTGGTCTGGTCTGTACAGGGCTCCATTCCACTTTGTGCCCTGTGCTGCCAGGGTTAGTACCAGGTGCCAATGCCTCTGAACTGGATATGTGTTGTAGAATATTAATGAATGAGTCTGTCTGATTGGTCAGTTTTTATGTAGTCGATGGTTATGACTTGCATTTGATTGGTTAGATTCTCTTCAGTCAATGGTTGTGACTTTAATGGCCATTCGCATCCATTTTATTTGTATTAAGTGCTTTGAAGTTATTTTTTCACTAGAACATTTAAATACTGAACACACCAGCAAAGCCTCATAATCTGCTTTTCTCTAGATCTCCTAGTCAACGCTGGGTACCAATCCATGAAGGCCAGGACTGGGCCGGCCATTTAAGGGTGTGGCTATGAAGAATTAGTAATTAGCTATTACTGTGGCAACTCATCTGAGGAGGCAGCACAAGGCTACTGACTTTGAAATCCAGAACCATGTGACCCCTTTAGTAGGTTGTCACTTGTAAAGAAAATATTGAAATTCTTACTTTCATCATTTCCAAGAAAAATTCAATACCTCATCCTCTCTTCTGCTTATCCCTCATGGGACCCTATGGGCAGAGGAGGCATCCTGCTGAAAGGCAGAGCCAACATTTTTCTCAGAGGCTTGGGTCCCTGCTATCCTATAGGCTCCCAGCAGGGCACTGCCCTGAGCCTCACTCATCGAAGCATTTGCTGCCACTCCTCGACTTTACATGAAAGTGAGCCTTGGGCCACTCCATCTACCCCTAAAATATTTGCCTCTTTACAGCCCCCGAGTGTCAGTTCTACGCTCCTCTGATGAGCTTTCCTCCTGGCTGCCTGCCTCCTTCTTCTACTTGGCACAACGATGACTCCCCATCCTTCTGTCTCCTGTGGCAGACGACTGGGATGGCAGGAGAAGGGAAGCACCAGGAGAGGAGCAGTATCTTCCCTGGGACACAAGAGGGCAGCTGCTCTGGATTGCATGGGGGCCTTGGAAGCTCAACCCTGCGGGGGGCTGTGGCCACCGCCAGTGGGCAACTGGATGGTTCCAGAGCCATACACTACACCACTTTCGCAACACAGAACAGGAGCCAGGTACTCCCGGAGTGCTTCTGGGTGCCCATGCAGCACTTCCACCAAGGCCCGCAGGGAGCACCTGGAGCACATATGGGTGCAGTGTAAAAGAAGCCGCCTCACTCCATTCAGGGAGCCAGAGTTGGGTGGAAGGTTGACGAAGCTTGAGAAGAGTGGAGGCGGCAGAAGAAAAGTAAAGAGAAGAAGGAAAAGAAAGAAAGAAAAAGGACAGTGAGCATTGTTAGGAATTTAGGCGCTATGTGGTGCTGTAGAGGAAGAAAAATAAACGTGTGTGTTTTGCACTTGGCTGTCTCAGTGTCTGTCTGTGTTCAGGCTTCTTTCACACTCCATAACCTTCCCTCCTTTAACCTCCATATCACTTTTCTTTCTTTCTTTCTTTCTTTCTTTCTTTCTTTCTTTCTTTTCCTCCTCTGTCCCTCTCAGTCATGAAGGCTCTTCTTATATTGACCTGACTGTTTGCAGATGTAACCCTTCTGCCCACTCTGAGTTGTGAATGTGACACCTCTTACTTATTCTGCTTGCTTTTGCACTTGAGTGTGTGATCAGCCAAGCACCACAATCAACCCTGGAGCAGCGCCATCATGTGCACATCTGCACCCACTCTGAGCCTGCACACTCTTGGGACATTGATTATACATTTAAAATCTTTCCTATGCCACGGACATCTTCTCACACACTAATTCCTGAAACCTTGTGAAAAAAAAGCCAATAGTGGTGTGTCTACATTATGGGCCAGAGGGACACAACCCCACTAGCTGTTATGCAAAATATGTAATAAACTTTGCTCAGTAGTAGTTTGTTTAATTAATAAAATGTACATAACATCATTCAACAATTTCTACTAATACATTTTGATAGGTTTTCATCATATAGTGAATGTAATCTCTTATTGCATTTGTAGTGAGCGATATTGTCTTCATTCCCAGTGCTACAAGCACATTATCATCTCATTTGCCTACCTGTATGGGCCCTAAAGTGTCCGTGTGTGTGTCTGTAGTGTGAAATTACCAATTCATTTCAGGGGGCTTGAAGACAAGAGCCCCATATACTTGGCATTAAAATGTGAGCCGGCTGTTTTTTATTTAATTGCACATCTGCACTTCTATTCCTAGTAAAAATTATGCAGTATGACGAGCAGTGGGAGTCGAGCTTTCAAACTTCACTTAGGGTTTCGTGAGTATGGAAGTCATTAGACCGCACTCTGCCCAAAGTCCCTGTAGTCAAAGTCCTTCTGAAGATGCCACCTCAGCACACAGATCATTAGAAGGACAGTTTGAGCAAAGGTTTATTGGAGGGAGGATGAGGAGCATGATGCTAGGATTGTTGTGATCGTTTAGAAAGTGGTGCTTTGGTGCTACTGGACAAGTAGGCATCTCCACTCACCGGGTAAACAGGAGTACAACCATCTTTGAAGGAAGGCCTTATGGAGCAGCAGTGTTTAGTTTACTTGTGTCAGATTTCTTTATACTTTTATGACTCTCCTCTGTGTGTTTTATAAAACAAAACCACAGTCCTGATCTGCTTGAGTCTCCTTGGCATCACTGTGGGCGTGGAGAGATGCCAGTAGGGTGCTCTCCTGTTCCATGCAATTAGTGTGTCTACGAAGCCAAAGTAACATGATGAGGTTTAACCTACCTGCTTGTAAATGACTGTTATTAGTAAACCAAAGTAACTGGCGAGGAGTAGAATAATTAGGAGAGTCATTAGCGTGGCGTCATCACAAACCCCGTGACCTGGTGACTGCTGAGCTTCCTAGAGACAAATGTGAGGCAGACATTTTTTGGTAAATTAGCACATGATGTGAGACAATAAAAAGAAAGAAATCCAACAATTGAGAGGGAACGGAACATCTTTGTCATCTCTGAATTGGTGCCACCCTCATTTTTACTGATTGCGTGGTTTGCTTGCTATGCACTGGCGCTAAAGTCTGCGTAGGGTGTGTTTAGATTTTCTTCGTCATACTTCTGTCTAGCCATCCTGTAAACTGATTGTCTTCCAACCAACCTGTATATCTGATACTTAATCCGTCTATATATTCATTTTACAAATCCATTGTTTAATCCATCCTTATCAATCTTGTTAACTCACTGGTTAATCCAGTTGTCTGTGCCGCGTACTGCAGAGCTTGGAGGCTGGAAAGTGTGAAAGGGACATCTCCATTTGGGAACAGAAGGTCGAGCGTGTCACTAATTTTATGTATCTGTGAAGTGTCCCACAGCCATGATGGTAAGTACACCCGTGATATCATGCAGAGAACTGGTCTGACTGCTACCACGATAAGATCTTTTCAGAAGCTCTGGCACCAGCACATGTCCAAGTCACCCTTAAGGTCAGAGTCTACCAAACCTCTATTCACCTTAAACAAATGGATAAATGTCTGTGTGTCCATCCTGTTGTTACTTCTCTGTCATTCCAACAAATGTCATATCACTAACATTTTTAGTTATAAAATGCATTGCAATGGTCATTCCAATAGATGGCGGCACATCACAAACATTAACACTGCTTTCACAAATCCCATACCAAATGACATTTAACAGAGACATGTGCATTGCATGGTGCACTGTTAATATTAATGCAGACATCTATATTGTCTACTTAGATTTCAACCTGTCTTTGATGGGTAGCACAGCTAGTTCTACTTATACTGCTATACGGTGCAGAATCCCGAATCCTGCTCTCTCATTACATACAAAGACTCCAATCTTTCCATGTGTGATGGCAGAGTCAAATTCTCTCTGCTTGTACAGGTTTAGAGCCCATTGTAGCTGGCACTTCCCACTGTCGGCTTGCAGTATTTGGTCAAATTGCTCACGTGAACACATCAACTCTAAATCATAGAGAACTAAAGGTTTGCTGTTATCCGACATACAGAGAGTCGTGCTCTATAGGGCAGGAAAAGGCCTCCAGGACTTCCACAATGCACATGGGTTCAACAAATTGGCAAAGGTACTCCCATGACTATACCGAAGGGTGGACTCTTGCCATTGGTCACAGTCAGAAGAAATCAGCGCAATGGGCCAGTGATGCCCATGTATTCCGATTGATTGATTGATGTTGCATGACTAGTGTTCAGTTCAGCCACTTTTATAACCTTTGTTTAATCTATTCAACTGTTTTGTAAAGTTAGTGTTTAATATTCCCATTCACTGACTTTCCCAGTAATCTGGGAGATCTGCTGTATAATCCATTTATCCATCCATTTTGTATGGCATTGTTCAATCCATTCAATCACCTATCATGTAAACCCATTTCTCGTAAATCTATCCATCCATCCATTTGTGTAAATGCATTATTTTATCCATAAATCCAAGTTTAGAGCCCATTATAGCCGCTATCGCACAATGCTGAATCGCTTGAACAGTTCAACACCGAGTCATGGAACACGAGCATACGCTGTTGTGCATCCTAATGAGAGATGTACACCAAAGGGCTGGAAAAGGCCTTCCACCACGCACAAGGACCAAACAAACTGGCTATGGTACTCCCTTCACCATACAGAAGGATGGACTCTTGCCATTGATCGTAGTCATCATAGATCAGCGCAATGGGCCAGTAAAGTCCATGTGTTCAGATTGATTGATTGATGTCACATGACCAGTGTTCAGCCCAGCCATTCTTATTTCCACTGTTTAATCTGCTCACCCATTTTGTAAACCCATTGCTTTATCTTCCCATTCACTGATCTATCCATAAATCTGGTAAATCTACTATTTAATCTATTTATCCATCCATTTTTTCCACCCAGTAAAAACGTGTTTTAATTTATCCATCCATCCAGTTCTGCAAACACATCATTTTATCCATAAATCCACTCACCCGTGTAGCATAAAATTAATGGTTCTCATTAATGTGAGTTTGCCCCCCACCAGGGAAAAAATTGTTTTAAACCCACCAGTCTCTCCCCTGAAGTCAAAAACAATTCTAGTAAAGGTTCTTTTTTTAACTATGGTGTGCCTGGCCAATATGTTGCATTATGGGGGAAAACTGCTGCAGTGTTATCATCCATCCATCCATTATCCAACCCGCCATATCCTAACTACAGGGTCACAGGGTTCTGCTAGAGCCAATCCCAGCCAACACAGGGCGCAAGGCAGGAAACAATCCTCGGGCAGGGTGCCATCCCACTGCAGGGCACACACACACACAACAAGCGCACACTCCAGGGACAATTTAGAATCACCAATGCACCTAACCTGCATGTGTTTGGACTGTGGGAAGAAACCGGAGTACCCGGAGGAAACCCACGCAGACACGGGGAGAACATGTAAACTCCATGCAGGGAGTATCCGGGAAGCGAACCTGGGTCTCCTAACTGCAAGGCAGCAGCGCTATCCACTAACATAAAAATAATATTAATAATAAAAAATGTTGAGACCCTAGTGTATTATTCATTTATTTCTATTATTCATTGTTATTTCTATCTGAATCTGGGGCTGGCAGGACACCTGGCGCATTTTTATTATTACATGTTTTGGTAACTGTGTGACATACCCTGGGGTAATAGGGGGTCCTGTTAGTTGAACACCGAAATCTTACTCTGGTACTATGGAATACATGATAAATTACATATGGAGAATGTTATCATTTAAGATTTGCATAGCTTAGGAAAACAAATTACATTATACACAGATAAACAAAACCATACCAGGATCACGTGGAAAAAAACACTTTTTATAAAAAAATACACACATTTCCATCTGAACATCAACTCCTTCAACGTGGGCACTGATCTCTCATTGGCCTCCTTTCAGTCCTTCTGCCATCTGAGATCTGAAGTCCTCGCAGGGCTGTTACCACAGGTTCATCTCAATACCGGGTTTGTTTATTGAACAGCTAAATACTGCAACACTGTGTTCTCAGACCATAGCAAGACCGATCATTTCACGTTCACATTTTTATGGGTTGCAGGAAACACCTCTGAAGCTAACATGGACTGGAAACAAGACACGGCTGTGTCACATTACACATCTTTTAGTTGTCAGGTATGTCTGACTTTCCAGCTGCAGTTGTTGATGACATTGCCAGGCCATGTCAGTTTACATGACTGAAAATCACTGCCCATGTCACATTTATCGCAGGCCCACCTCCCAGCCTACTCCTGCTTACCAATTTTTGTGACAGACAATAGATAATACGTTGATTGACAAAGCTGGTACTGTTTGAAGAGTTAACAAGTACAGCAAGTTCAGCCGCAATCTCATCCCTTTTAATTCATTTTTTCATTCCATCGTTGTACATAAAACATGAAACATCAGACAGATGAGCTTTTCTTCTGTTTGTGAGGTCCAAAATGTCTGGGTTCCTTATCCTTCATCACTTCATTATAAGCATTGTACATCCAGATGAGCTTTCAATATGGACGCGTCCAGGAAAAGCTTTGTTGCACTTGCTCCATCGGAATAGAAAAGCAGTTGATAAAAATATTACCTGGTAATTTTGCATTTCCAAACACCGTAGCAGCATGTCCACGCATAGAAGTTGGACAGCGCTGTGTGTACAACTGATTTAATGAGACACACATTGACAGAACTGCTAATAAACAGTACAGTATGCTCTCATTAAAGTTAGTGGTGTACATCACCATTTTGGATTTCCGTGATGATCTGAAGATGGACAAACCTGAACTTGACAGAGCAGCCCCAAGTTTCTGAGTTGGAAATCCGACGTAAGTGGTGTAAATGGATGGACGCTAGCTGGCTAGCTGGCCTTTTAAACCCAACAGACAGATGTTCTGGACATAGGTTAAAAGTACCAAGAAGAATTTTATTATTTCTTCTTCCGACACAGTGCTACCAAAGCATCATATGCACAATATGTTCAGCAATAACACACAATATTCATCTCCTCCACACCTCCCAGCAAGCGTTGTCCACCTCCTCCCGACTCAGGCTTGCCTGTTTGGTCTTCAGCAGTCCTTTATATAGTGCCCAACCCTGAACTTCTTCTGTTCTTCCTTCCATGTGACTTCCCAGCACTTCCGGGTCAGCTGGAGAACTCAAATTCTTTAGTCAGGGTTCCTGTCCACGTATTCCATTAGTACTTCCAGGCTATAGGGAAAGTATGACTGCCTTGGTCCTTCGACAGCTCCCCTTGAAGGCACTCAAAAGGGCCGTGAAACCGAACCTCAAGTCCCAGGATACCCTGTGGGACACTGCTGTACTCCAGGGGAACTGCCATCTAGCGTCTTGGGGGAGGCAGAGGCCAAAAGTAGCTGCCATCCCCCATCTTTTCCATCTTGGGGCATCCTGGCTGGTTTGAACTGCCAGCCGTCCATCACAGTCGTCATTCCAGTTAAACTTGTAAAATCCGACTTTGCAATTCAGTGCATGAAAGATTTCAGATTTTTTCATTCCATTAAGAAGTTCTTAAAGCACAAAGAACCAACTTCATATGCAAAGAACCCTTCCCATAATGAAGTGACACTTTGTACAGCAATGGTTTTACAAGGAACCATCCAACCAAGCAAAAAACCATAAGATGCCATTAAAGAACCTGCATTTTTAAGAGCAGTTGCACTATGGTTAAGATTAGGAATGTAGAAGGGTTGCCTGTCTCATATAATGATGACTGTCAAGCAAGTCAGCTCCACCTACATGGAGCTCCACACTTCATGGTCTGGGCTGCAGAGAAACCTCTCCTGGCCAATCAAATATTCTAAATTTACTATGCAAAGCTTAAGGACTGGGAACTGCACAAGCCTGATATTAAGGAATTTTGTTACGAGGAGTCCTGCTTTAGCCACAGGCTTAATCCATCAATATGTCTAAACATTTGTGCTCATTTAACAAAAAACTTCAGAGAGATTTTTCATTTTCAAAAAAGGATGTATTTTGTTCTGAGAACAATAATCTGACATGCCAGACATGTGGAGGAAGTTGTTCTATTTACTGTGGAGAACACAAAGATATTGCTTGGCCTAATCAATGCCAAAAAAAAAACCATAAAGACTCCAAAAAGAGTAAGCGTTCCAGGTTGGCTAATTTGTGCAAGAGTAGCGCTATTCACATTTCCCTTAGCAGCATAAATAAAACACAATTTGAGGATCTATACAGGGCTTCCTAATTCAATGGAGTTATGCTATGAGAAAGCAGCGTCAAAGTGGTACACACAAGGGATAAAATAACATATTAGGAGTGGCTTTCATGGCTGGATTTGCTTGTTTTTGATTCTTTAGCATTTAGTGTGTATGAGCTGTGTAAACGTGTTTGTATACAGCAATATAAAACCACGATACCCTAAAATTTTGATAGCCTTCGAAATATTCCTTAAACACTAATTGGCACAATAATCAATGGAAACAACCAATGCAATTAACAATCCATCAATCGACCAAACACCACTTTATATATTATAAATCACTTTACAAATGAACAAGAATATATTTTAATAAAACAAAACTCAGCATTTGGTAAGGAGTAGTTCATGATTGGATTAAGATGATTCAAAAACTAAAACATCAGATCAGGACTGAGAGCAGATGGCTGCAAAGCCCCACAGCATTCAGCTTGGGAGGCACTGGGATGGCAGGCTTCAGAAGTTAAATATGAAGTCCATAGTCCATTTCCAAAATGAACATCATCTGTGCTAACTGCCTGGACGAGTCTGTTAAAGTGGTGATCTGTCATTTGGAAAGTGGAGGTTAACAGTAGAGACCAGGGGCTGCATGTATAAATGGTGCGTACGAACAGAAATGTTGCATAAGAACTTTTCCACGTTCAAATCGCAATGTATAAAACCTACACTTGGCGTAAAGCCACGCACTTTTCCACGGTACATCATACCTTGTCGTATGCAAGTTCTCTGGTCAGTTTTGCAGACTGGCGGCAACCAGTGTCAAAGCAGTGCTACTATTCCTGTGTGGCGACTCTTTATTTTCCTGACACAGCTTTATAAATACACTGAAACCAATCACATATTGTTTATTCGTGTAATGCATCTGATTGTAGTTAACTTGTAACAATATAATGGTCCAAGGAATAGCCATAGTATTCCAAATACCATAACTGCTTTAGCGTTGTTACTCTCACTGCACCTTCATCTTCTTCTTTTTCTTCTTTCAGCTGCTCCCGTTAGGGTTGCCACAGCAGACAATCTTTTTCCATATTACTCTCACTGGACCACTCAGAGTATTTATATCACTGTGTCTGAGTGTGAATCACAGCAGCAGCTGATCGGAAAGAGAATTATCAGGATACAGCATCAAGCACACGCTACCTAAGCCACGGCAAAACGTTTCAAAGCCTTTCCTGTACGGACCTCGCGGTTCAGAAACAGTTTCATCCCAAGAACTTTAAATGCACTCAATCAATTGCTCCTTGTAGAACTGTCTGTACTTATAAGTACAATCACCCCACTGTAAACTTGCACTACAGTTATAATATTACACAACTTGAGCCACTTTATAAAGCGCGTATTTACATATGATGACGATATCAAAGATGAAATGCAGCACAATATGTTTATTATATTATAGAGGTAAAACTTTAACTTCATTTAAATAATCCATATTCTTCACTGGGACTGGCGTGAAGGATAGAATAATTAAACATGTAATACGTAGATAGTTCAAAGCTCCTTAAACGTTTTGATGAATCGGCGCTCTAAGCTTACAGATGGCTTAACATCTATTACAGAGCTGATTGTGTGGCGATCGGTTTCTTGGATAAAGAAAAGCAAGGACTGCAGGGGTCGGCTACGCCAATATATATATTAAATATAAAACAGCTAAAAACGCAGCGGCAAATTTAAACACTTGTGTCATGAGCACGAGGTGGCTATGCAGTGTCCGTAACGTACGTGGCCATCCACCGTGCATAAGATACCATATTGACATTGGTGGGCGAAGGAGCCACCGATTCTTTCTCTGTCTAGAGCCGCCCCTGAGTACTGCTGCAATAAATAATTTCATCGAAGGTCGCACACAATCACTGCGCCGTGAAACCCATGTTTAATAACATGCTTTAACTATCATCATGAAAATGATATCACGTATACATCTCAGTATTTTAGCTATTCAGAGAGCTGTAATATCACAAATGTAATGGATTCTGTGTCCAGTCTGAGGAAGAGAGCCAGTTTAAGAAGCAAGTAGTGATTCACACACATAGGCACATAGAAGATCAAATACAAAACAAAGCATTTAACGTGCTACTTTAATTACAATGTGATTTGAGAAACTGGTTAATTAAACGATTTTAAGATGAAGTTTATGATGTTCTACTTTAATAACAAAATAAACTACATGATTAAAGTGGAAATTTCGAGATTGAACTTGACATTTTGTGCTTTTTTCCCCACCATGTGCCTATTTTTTTTGTCTGTATTCTAATAAGCTTTCATATGACACTCAGACGGTGGGCTATGACTTGCCTTTTCACGGCGACTGATATCTGAACTTTCAAGTTTCTCCAACACGCTAAGTCACTCGATCAACTTCCTTTTGTTGATTATACCACGGTTTAATTAAACAAATAGTATGTTTTTCCTTTGCCTCCACTTAGTATTCGCTGAAATTCTTATATTTTCCCCCGTGCTTTTCCCATTGTCTTTTCACAGAAGGTTGAGCTTAAGGACGATTTATATTGATTTGCATATTCTAAGAGGCGTAATTCTTGGAGGAGTTGGGGCGTTACATTAAGCGCGTTCACGAGCGTTAGTTTTCACGCTGACCAGGATTTATGTAGCAAAAGAACGTGGAAGTTGGAGTACGCACAGATTTCTGCATCTGGATTTTTCTGTGCATAAGCAGATTTCAGCTTTTGTGCTTACGCCATGTTATAGTGCGAATTCTACGCACGCCGTTATACATGAGGCCCCTGGCCAGTAGACAGGGTGCTGACCCTGCATGGGAGCTGCCCTACTTGGAGGCCTATGAAACAGAAACCAAATAAACCTTTACCTACAGTAGTTTTCATGACAGTTAACGGGAGGCTGCTGCTTATATTGTTAAGATTTTCTGAGGCACAGAATAGATATTTGTTGTACTGTGAGACGAGGAAGAAAAATTAGCACAAACATGGGGAGAAAATCCAAACATCATGTATAAGGTAGCCATGCACAGCATCTTTATTACAGTGGGATGCAAAAGTTTGAGCAACCTTGTTAATAGTCATTATTTTCCTGTAGAAATCGTTGGTTGTTACGATAAAAAATGTCAGTTAAATATATCATATAGGAGACACACACAGTGATATTTGAGAAGTGAAATGAAGTTTATTGGATTTACAGAAAGTGTGCAATAATTGTTCAAACAAAATCAGGCAGGTGCATAAATTTGGGCACCACAAAAAAGAAATGAAATCAATATTTAGTAGATCCGCCTTTTGCAGAAATGACAGCCTTTAATCGCTTCCTGTAGGTTCCAATGAGAGTCTGGATTGTGGCTGAAGGTATTTTGGACCATTCCTCTTTACAAAACATCTCTAGTTCATTCAGGTTTGATGGCTTCCGAGCATGGACAGCTCTCTTTAACTCACACCACAGATTTTCAATTATATTCAGGTCTGGGGACTGAGATGGCCATTCCAGAACGTTGTACTTGTTCCTCTGCATGAATGCCTTAGTGGATTTTGAGCAGTGTTTCGGGTCGTTGTCTTGTTGAAAGATCCAGCCCCGGCGCAGCTTCAGCCTTGTCACTGATTCCTGGACATTGGTCTCCAGAATCTGCTGATACTGAGTGGAATCCATGTGTCCCTCAACTTTGACAAGATTCCCAGTCCCTGCACTGGCCACACAGCCCCACAGCATGATGGAATCACCACCATATTTTACTGTAGGTAGCAGGTGTTTTTCTTGGAATGCTGTGTTCTTTTTCCTCCATGCATAACACCCCTTGTTATGCCTAAATAACTCAATTTTAGTTTCATCAGTCCACAGCACCTTATTCCAAAATGAAGCTGGCTTGTCCAAATGTGCTTGAGCATACCTCAAGCGGCTCTGTTTGTGCTGTGGGCGGAGAAAAGGCTTCCTCTGCATCACTCTCGCATACAGCATCTCCTTGTGTAAAGTGCCAATGGTTGAACGATGCACAGTGACTCCATCTGCTGCAAGATGATGTTGTAGGTCTTTGGTGCTGGTCTGTGGGTTGACTCTGACTGTTCTCACCATTCGTCGCTTCTGTCTATCCGAAATCTTTCTTGGTCTGCCACTTCGAGCCTTAACTTGAACTGAGCCTGTGGTCTTCCATTTCCTCAATATGTTCCTAACTGTGGAAACAGACAGCTTAAATCTCTGGGACAGCTTTCTGTATCCTTCCCCTAAACCATGATGGTGAACAATCTTTGTCTTCAGGTCATTTGAGAGTTGTTTTGTGACCACCATGTTGCTACTCTTTGGAGAAAATTAAAGGAGGAGGGAAACTTACAATTGACCCCTTTAAATACTCTTTCTCATTATAGGATTCACCTGTTTATGTAGGTCAGGGGTCACTGAGCTTACCAAGTCAATTTGAGTTCCAATAATTAGTTCTAAAAGTTTCAGAATCAATAAAATGACAACGGTGCCCAAATTTATGCACCTGCCTGATTTTGTTTGAACAAAACTTTTACATCCCACTGTACATTTACAGGTGCACATATCAACTTAGTGGCCACTTTATTAGGTCTGCCTACCATTTTCACTATAGATCTGCTTGGCTTCTTTGTGGCATGGATTCAACAAGGTGTCATACACATTCCTTAAGGATGTTGGTCCATGCTGACTTGACAGCATCACACTCTTCCTGCAGATATTTTCAAGAGTCCAGCTGGAGGCAGCAACTATGAGGCTGGATGTACACTGAGAAGCCAAGAGGCTGGATGTGACATTTCATTGCTTGTGGAAATCAGCACGCACATCCAGTGTAAGGCTGCAAGTCTACTATTTTTTGGGAACTGTTCAAAATGCAGAACTTGTAAAATAGGTACCATTTATAGCAATAATGATTTTAAAATATTGTTGCGGAAATTTTCAAATAGATAGTTTATATAAATGTTGATTTAAAAAAAAAACAATGTATCCACCTAAATTGTGGCTGGATTTTCACAAACAATAACACATAACTACAATGAAACGCCTTTTTCCAGGTTCTCATGCTGCGGTCACTTGCTCTTGGACAGAGGATAAATCCAAGATGTCGCGTCAGAATTACCACGTCAACGCTCAACAAATTAGGAATTACAAATTGGACCATTAGGACATAACAAAGTTACCCAAATGATCTGAATTCTAATGGTTTGCTGACAATTTCACTTTAGTCAGTTGCTCAAAATAAAACATTTAACCTGGTCAGTCCAAAAAAAACATTATTTGGTGAAAATGCATATGGAGCAAAGTGATACACATTCAATATGTTTGCTGTTTATTTCCACAAAAAATGGCATTCATCTTTAATTGTTGTTTTGGCATTCCAAGTAACAAATCAACAGCGATGTCACTTTTCTCCAGATAGTCTGACCGTAAACCCACATAAACATGCTGAAATGAGACGATGAAATATGTCAAATAGGAAACAGGAATAGGGAAAGATAAGTCAGAGCTCTGAATAGTCCGAGAGCACGTGAATGAGGTTCAGTGTTCATGCAGCCTCACAGCAGATGTCTGCAATCAGACCTTTCTCGATTTTTTGGCCATACATTCATGTTGCAAAACTCCCATCCAAATAAATCCCAAAGGTTTTTGGTAGGATTTGAGATTTCGGGTAAACATTTTCTAGTAAACTGAAGTTGCTGTCATGTTTATGAAAACAGTTTGAGATGATTCCTGCTTTATGACACGGATGATTATCTATCTGAAAAATACGTATGCTTTAGCCATGAAGGGATGTACATCGTGAGAGACAACACAAAGGTATCTTGGGAAATTCAGGCTTAATATGATGAGAAAAAACAACCCTGACAAGCAAGGAGCAAAATGATTCACGCCAAACTGAATTTATTGTGGAACTCAGTGTTTCACTTCACATAATAATTTATGAAACAAGTGACACTTGCTGTGAAATTTGTGACATTCACACAAGAATAATTGTGTTTATTCCTGTCTGAAAGGTGCTTTCATACATTAATTATAAATGCATCTACTTAACATTTTATATGTAAATAAAGTTTTTTCTAGTAAAATAAATATCTAAATACCAAATAAATAGCAATTTCTTGCTTCATATAGAGAATTTACTGAGCAGTCAAGTGTGCTGTGTTTGTGCTGGTAAGAGGATGCCTACTTTGCCAATTATCATGACAATCATACAAATTGGGGAAATTCAAATGCATACAGCAGCAAAATCATAAAACATCAAGAAATGCTCACAGGACAAATAATACAACCAATCAATAAATCTGAGACTGAAATTAATCCAGAAAATCTTGTAAATACGATGCTATTGTTATTTCGGACCATGCACCTATGATCTTGGAGCTGAAATTACTAAGCCCCATACACTCACCCGCAGATGGCGCTCAACCGCTTCTATTAGCTGACGAGAATTGTACTGAATTTATATCCAAACAAATCAAATTCTTTCTAGACACAAATACATCCGCCAAGATCTATGCAGGAATACTCTGGGAAACTCTTAAGGCCTTCTTAAGAGGTCAGATTATCTCATATCTTTCCCACAGAAATAAATCCGAAGCGAATAAAGTAACAGAGATAAAAAGCGAAATTACTAAAATAGATGAAGAACACGTCAGACTACCAAGCGAGACTCTACATATGAGGAGGCAGGCTCTACATTTAGAATTAAACCTCTTGACAACTAAAGAAACTGAACAACTAATTTACAAATCCAGACATCATTACTATGAACATGGAGAGAAAGCTAATAAGCTTTTAGCTCAACAAATTCACAAGCAAGAAGTGCGCAACGCAATCTCGGTAATCACTAACACGAACGGAGATAAAATCATCGAACACAAAAATATAATGCACACTTTCAGAGACTACTATAAATCCCTATATACTACTGAGTTTAAAGAAGACAATATACAATCTAATGCATTTCTGGATACATTACAGATACCACAAATTGACGCTTTTAGTGTGGAGGAACTTGATAAACCTCTGGCATTATCAGAATTACTGGATGCTATAAAGTCACTCCAAGGTGGAAAAGCAGCAGGCCCTGATGGCTACCCTGCAGAGTTTTACAAGAAATTCTCCGCTCAGCTAGCTCCCCTCCTATTAGCAACATTTACAGAAGCCAGAGATAACCAATCTCTTCCACAAACCTTTCGCCAAGCACTAATCACTGGCTTTCCAAAACAAAATAAGGACTTATTACAATGTGCATCATACAGACCAATTTCACTTCTGAATAACGACGTTAAAATACTCTCTAAAATCATAGCTAGAATGATGGAGAAAGTGCTCCCTCGTAATATCACAAGACCAAACTGGATTTATTAGGGGACACTTATCTTCAAATCTTGACGCCTGTTTAATGTAATATACTCACCAACTAAATCAAACACCCCAGAAATATTATTATCATTGGATGCAGGAAAAGCATTCGACATGATTGAATGGAAATACCTTTTACTATTTGGAGAAGTTTGGGTTTGGCCCAACATTTGTGCATGGATTAAATTACTGTATACTAACCCAGAAGCTTCAGTTTGCATCAATAACATTTGCTCAGACTACTTTAAACTAGAGCGTGGCACAAGACAAGGATGCCCTTGTCACCGCTGCTGTTTGCATTGCCATTGAACCACTGGCAATACATTGTCGAAATACTGATCAGATAAAGGGGATTAGCAGAGAAGGACTGGAACAGAAAATCTCATTATATGCAGATGACATGGTACTGTATATATCGGACCCAGAAAATTCTGTGCCTGCAGTCTTAGCAGCACTCACAGAATTTCAAAAGATCTCTGGTCTCAGAATTAATCTGAATAAAAGTGTACTCTTTCCAGTGAATTCTCAAGCATATAATATTAGATTAGACACCCTACCTTTTATCATTGCAGAACAGTTTAAATACCTAGGGGTAAACATCACAAGTAAACATAAAGCTCTTTATCAACAAAATTTCGTCTGCATGGAAAAAATTAAACAAGACTTGCATAGATGGTCAACCCTTCATCTCACACTAGCTGGAAGAATTAACACTGTTAAGATGAATATTCTTCCTAAGCTCCTTTTTATTTCAAAACATACCAATATACATTAATAAATCATTCTTTAAGCAATTAGATTCAACAATAACCTCATTTATTTGGAATTCAAAACATCCACGCATCAAAAGAGCGACCCTACAAAGACAAAAGGCAGAAGGCGGCATGGCTCTACCTAACTTCCAGTTTTATTACTTGTCGCAAATATACAGGCGATAAGAACCTGGACACAAATAGAAGAACATACACAGGCTTGGACCGCAATAGAAGTAAAATCCTGCAGTACTTCTTTGTATTCCTTGCTCTGTGCTCCAATAAACACACGTTATCGGCAATACACTAATAACCCAATTGTGCTCCACTCACTTAGAATCTGGAACCAATGTAGAAAGCATTTTAAGACGGAGAAGCTTCTATCTGTGGCACCTCTGCAAGAGAACCACCTCTTTCAACCTTCACAAACATATGCAGTTTTAATATCTGGAAAAATTTGGAATTAACTTGCTTAGAGATCTTTATATAGACAACGTCTTTGCATCCTATGAACAATTACATTCCAAATTTAACATTCCAGCTACACATTTCTTTCACTATCTTCAAATCAGGAACTTTGTTAAACAGAACCTTCCAGATTTTCCTCATCTTGCACCCTCATCCACTGGAAAAATATTGCTCAATTTCAAGGATTAGACTCCATCTCTACAATATATAAAATCATTTTACAATCCCTTCCTTTCAAAGATCCAAGAGGACACTGGGAAAAGATCTCTCAATTAATATATCAGAAAAGGAGTGGAAAGTAGCAATGCAGAGAATTCACTCGAGCTCCATATGCGCAAAGCATACAATTATACAACTCAAAATTATATATCGAGCACATCTGTCTCGACTAAAACTCTCAAAATGTTTCCAGGGCATGATCCAACCTGCGAACGTTGCAACCAAGCCCCAGCCTCACTGGGTCACATGTTCTGGGCCTGCACCAAATTAACATTATTCTGGACCAAAAATTTTAATTACCTTTCAGACAGCTTTGGACTCACAATCCCTCCTAACCCATTAACAGCTGTGTTTGGGGTTCTTCCAGAGGGCTTAAAGTGGAGAAAGACAAACAAATTGTGATTGCATTCACTACACTGTTGGCACGCAGACTTATTCTGATAAACTGGAAGAACCCAAACTCTCCTCTTTAAGTCAGTGGGAAACTGATGTGTTATATTATTTGAAGTTGGAAAAATCAAATACTCAGTTAGAGGATCTGTACAGACTTTTTTCAAAACATGGCAGGATCTAATCAGTAATATTTTAAAATAAGTTTAGAAAGCACAGAGAATTTATTAATTTAGGTATGTTTACAAGCCTTAAATTTTACACCGTTTGGCTTGCTCCCTCTTTCAGGGTGGGGGATCGATCTGTTCTTAACTAATTCTTTTTTGTAAAACTTGATTGCTTTGTATGGATTGTAATAAAATTAATAAAAAAAAAAAAAAAAAATTAATCCAGAAGCTCATGCAGCATGCACACCTTCATTTATAGGAATCAAAGAACTGGAAAAGGGGGTTGTTAGGTAATGGTGAGTGGGGGGCAAGGTGATGCCAGCTGCTTTCCATGAAGTGAGTTTTCCTGTGGAGAAAACCCAGTATTGTGAATGATCATCCATTTTAGTGTGGTTTCATGTGAAAAATGTGCAGTATGTAAAAAACACACTGTGCTCCTCTGTGGCTATATCAATGAAAGGCATATATACAGTTCTTAATGGTATGTTGATGAATGCCTGTATTACACAGGTAAACTCTGAATCGTGAAAAACCTTTCAAACTCCCTACATTTATTTTTTTATTAAATTTATTATAAACAAGTAACATTCAATACAAACAAATCAAACTTAACAAAACTACATTCAATTTACCCCGACCAATGAGAAAGAGAGGAAGGCCAATGGCTAGAGTAAAACTTTGAGAGCATTAAAGGGGAAAAGGAGTCCTTCTCCCCAGTATAAAAGCTTATTCTAAAATGTTATCCTGACAGGTTTTGAGCAGATTCTCTAAGTGAGAATTTGATTTTTTCCAGTTCATATTCATATATAACATCATTTACCAACTGAGTTAACAGAGATGGGTTAGGATTCTTCTAGTTGAGCAACATACTGTAAGTCTACATGCTAATAGTGAAGTAAAGGCAATTACAGTCTGTTTGTTCTTCTCCACTTTAAGCCTGGGAGTCCATCAAACACAGCTGTTAATGGGTTAGAAGTCAATGTGACACCAAGACTGTCTGGTAGGCATTTAAAGATTTTGGTCCAGAATGATGTTAATTTGGTGCTCGCCCAAAACATGTGGCCCAATGAGGCTGGAGCTCGTTTGCAACGTTCATAGATTGAATCTTGCCCTGGAAACATTTTGGACAATTTAAAATGAGACAGATGTCCTTGATTAAAAAAAATTTTAAGTTGAATAATTGTCTGCTTTATGCATATGGAGCTGGAGTGAATTCTGTGCATGGCTGCTTTTTACTCTTTTTTGGAAATGTTGAGTAGGAGATCCTTTTCCCACTGTACTCTGGGATCTTTGAAAGGAAGGGACTTTAAAATGTTTTTATATATTATAGAAATCCTGTCTGAGTCCTCAAAACTAATCAATATTTCCACCAGAATTGAAGTAGGTGGGAGGTCAGGAAAACTGCACAAAGTTTGTTTAGATATAATAATAAATAACTTGTATTTACTGGGGCACAAAGCAAGGAATATAAGAAGTACTGCAGGATTTTATGTTTATTGCAGACCAAGCCTGTGTGTGTTCAACTGTTTGCGTCAATGTCCAGGTTTAAATAGCTTGTATATTTGCCACCTAGTAATAAAACTGAAAGTTAGTAGAGCCATGCCACCTTCTGCTTTACGTTGTAGAGTTGCCCTTTGGATACATGGATGTTTTGAATTTCAAGTAAATGTGGTTATAAGTGAATCTAACTTGTTAAAAATGATTTGTTAATGTATATGGGGATGCTTTGGAATAGAAAAAGAAGCGTAGAAAGGATATTCATCTTGACAGTGTTAGTTGTCCCTTCTAAAGTGAGATGGAGAGGTGACCACCTATGCACATCTCATTTATGTTTAACCATGTTGGCAGCAACATTTTGTTGATAAAGAGATTTATGTTTACTTGTGAGGTTTAACCCTAGGTATTTAAACTGATCTGTGATGATAAAAGGGAAAGTGTTCAATCTAAGGTTGTGTGCTGGAGAGTTCACTGGAAAGAACACAATGTTGCCCAAGTTAATTTTGAGACCAGATATGTTTTGAAATTCTGCTAGTGCTGTTAGGATTGCAGGTACAGTAGTTTGTGGATCTGATATACTGTATATAGTACCATATCATCTGCATATAGTTTTATTTTCTGTTTAAGTGCTTCTCTGATAATCCCCTTTATCTCAGAAGCATTTCAAAATTGAACTGCCAATGGCTCTATGACAATTACAAACAGCAGTGCTGACAAGGCGCATCCTTGTCTAATACCACGTTTTAATTTGAAGTTGTCTGAAACAATGTTGTTAATGCAAACTGAAGCTTCTGGACTGATATACAATAGTTTGATCCATGCATATATGTTCGGGCCAAACCCATATTTGTGCCATTTAGTGAATAGGCTATCCCATTCAATTTTTTTTTTATGCATCCATCAACAATAAGATCTCAGGGGTGTTAGACTTTTTGGGTGAATGTATTACATTAAACAGGCTTCAAACATTGGAAGCTAATTGTCTCCGTTTAATAAATCTGGTCTGGTCTTGTGATATTACCAAAGGAAGCACTCTCAGTCCTTCTAGCTTTGGAGAGTATCTTAACATCACGATTCAGAAGTGAAATTGGTCTGTATGATGCACATTGTAATAGGTCTTTATATTTTCTTAGGAAAAATAGTAATTAATGCTTGGCAAAAGGTTTGAGGTAGAATTGCATTGTCTCTGGGGAGCTACAGTAAACAACTGACAATTTATTATAAAATTTGGCAGGGTAGTCATCAGGGCCTGCTTCTTTACCACTCTGAAGTGAGTTTACAGCATCTAGTAATTCTGAGAGTGTCAGAGGTTTATCCAATTCCTCTGCACTGAGAGTATCTAGTTGTGGTATCTGTAATGCATCAGAAAATGCATTAGATTGTGTCTTGGACTTACAGTAGTCTCTAAATGTGTACATTATATTTTTATAGTCAACGATCTTGTCTCTGTATTGTATTGGTAATTACTCTGCTTGTGGATTTGTTCAACTAAGATCTTATTAGTCTTAAGTTGTTCCGTTTCTTTTGTTGTCAAGAGGTTGAGTTCTGAATGCAAAGCCTTCCTATAAAGTGACTCATTTGGGAACCTTGTGTGTTCTAGATCTATTCTGCTAATTTCCCTGATTAATTCTGATGCCTTCTTGGTTTCAGAATTATTTTTGTGGGAGAGATATAAAATAATCTGTCCTCTTAAAAATGCCTTCAGAGTTTCCCAGAGTATTTCTGCAGAGACTTCTGAGAATATATTTGTCTCTAAAAATCTATTTGCTTGAATCTAAGCTCTGTACAGTTCTCATCAGCTAATGAAAGTGGGTTAAGAGGCCAACTACAAGATGGGTATGTGGGGCATAATGATTTGAGCTCCGTGATCAGAGGGGCATGGTAAAAGATAACAATAGTGTCGTACTTGCAAGATTTGATCGTGGGCAAAAAATGTCTCTATATTATACAAAAAAAAAAAAAAAAACTTGGGACAAGATGTGATTTTTTGAAGAGAGACAGATCAGAGAGACAATTTCACGTCCCGCGACACGGTCAAGTCATGTCATACTGGAATCCTTTGGAAGTAAGTTCCGTGAGATGGTGACCTTGGCAAGTCACGCCCTACTTACAAACATTTTCAAAGAAGATCACGGTCATCTAACCTCTCAGTTGTTGGATAGAACTTCAAAAATGACTAAGCGAAGAAGAAAGAGCAACACATCGAAAAGAGACCCAAAAAGTGTTGGAGAGAAAAGAATGCCCAAAAAATGCAAAAAAGAACAATAATAATCTATGTGCAAATTCTGATAATAAGGAAAGTAAGGAATGACTAAGCAAAGAAGAAAGATCTGCAGCATCTATCACAATATTATATTATTACATAAAAGTCTAAGCTAATTGTCTCTTTTTTATTAAATCTAATCAAGCAAAACTTAGAATGGAACCTATATACGGTCTCATTGTTTACATTCAAAATTCAAATATCAATAGTTCAGACAAATTAAAAATAGGTAAAGCAGTAATATTACCATAATTATATCAAGGTTGTCCAAGAGCATTGCAATAGTTATATCATAATGCAATGGCAATATCCAGAACTATTGGTTGGTCAGATTTATTTATTACAATGATGTGCAATCCACAGTGGCCACAAATCCGCAGATTCTTAAGAACAATGCCACCGGCTACATTGGCTCTGGATATTCCCACTTTTGTAATAGATTGTTTTATCAGAAAGTCTTATTTTTATTGAATGAACTCAAAATGGTGCTCGGTCAAATCAGTGCATACATTTACACAATCGAATTTCACAAACAGGGTTTGCCTCACATGCATTTATTGGTTACTTTGCAAAATAAATTATTAACTGCCGATGATGTAGATTACTTTGTCTGTGCTGAAATTCCAAATAGAGAAACCTATCCCGAATTATGGTACAAAGTCATTAAATACATGTCTCACATACCACATTTAAAAGATTCAGTATGTTGGGACTCAAAAGAAAAAAAGTGTTTAAAGAAATTTCCAAAAGCATTCGTTTAAACAACGGATATGACTAAGGCTGACTTTCCTGATTATCTCCGAAGTGATAATCATCACAAACAACACACTTATCACGGAAAGAATGATGGTAAAATTGTGATCCTCAGTAATTCAATGATTGTACCATATAACCCATATTTGCTCAAACAATTCCATTGTCATATTAATGTTGAGTATTGTGCATCGGTTATGAGTATTAAGTACATCTACAAGTAAATTCATAAAGGGCACTATAGAGTACACATAGTTTTATCGAAAGAACAGTCTCAGGACGAAGTTCAAGCATATTTAGATACTCGGTATGTCAGTGCAATGGAAAGTGGGTGGCATTTACTGTAATGGAACTGTCAAGGCACGGTCAAAGTCATTCTGATGAATTATTACCGATTCATTTACCAGGTTCAAATATGATTCAATTTAAAGAGGGCGAAGAAGCAGAAGCTTTAGAGGTAGTGAAAAATAGAAATACAAAATTATTGGCTTATTTTGAACTTAATAAAACAAAAGTAAATGCAAAATCATATATGTATGCACAAATTGCTCAACATTACACATAGCAGAATTTAAAGAGAGTGTGTCATCCAAGAAAAGTGAATTGCAAAAGTGTTGCTTGATTAAATATTGCATCACCAAAAGATATTGAACGGTTTCATTTAAAATTGTTGTTACATGAATTGAAAGGAGCAACGTCATATAAAGATGTTCTAACTATAGATGGAACTAACTACGGTACTTTTCAAAAAATAATCATTGTACTGGTGCGAATAAGGAATATGCTGTTGAATTTGGATTTAGAAATCTCCAAAGGTCTGATAAGTTGCAGTCAATTGCAAAACTGTGTAATTGTTTTTGCAGCGTTAGATATTATCACCCCTGCGGCTGAAGACCTATCCCAGTCTGAATTTAAAACACAATTAAAGTCTCCGACCATTGTAATTTTATGAGTATTCACATTTGGAATGGATGCAAACACATTTTAGGTGATGTCTCTATCATACATATTGTGTGTGTAGATATTTATCAAAATCTCTTTACAATCAAAAAAAATTACCCATAACAATCACATATTGGCCTTTAGAATCAGATACTACATCTGAAATTGTTCTATGTATTAAAATTCCCACAACTCTTGTTTTCTTTGTAAGGCTGGAGTGGAATATTTGGACAGTCCAGTCTCTTTGCAACTGAAACTGATCCTTGTTTAATAAGTGGGTTTTCTGAAAAATACTATCTTGGCATTTAGACCTGTTAGATGAGAAAATACTTTCTTTTTCTTTAATTCATGATTGATACCTTTGACATTCCAGCTCACAAAGTTCACTGTTTGGTCATAGAGCCTATACTTCTGAATTTTTGTTGACATTTTGTAGTCATAAATTATAAGGTAGTTAATTGTTACATTAGGTAGCTTTAACCTTAATTTCCAATTTTTCCAAGAGTTATTGCTATGAAGCCTATTGTTGTGTTGGCAATAACAATTGTAAAGGTTAAAAAGTTAGATTAGAAATAGCTTGCTCTCTTTCTCTCCCCCCCTTTTGCTTCCCGACATGAGGTTAGACCACACTTCGTGAAGTCCCTGTCCTCTAACATACATAGAAACAGAGCTCCCCCCCACCCAGCAGCGGTGTAGAAGGATTAAAGTGGAGATATCTATTGGCAATACAGTCCAAATACTATAAACCTAGAATATAATCTTAAACAGTCCCAAAAGAGTAAACCCAGGGAATGATGTTAAACAGTAGCCATGGATAATCCTAATACAATAAACCAAGGGTATAATGTTAAACAGTCCCCTTTGGAGAGGATAATTAAATGTAATTAGAACATAAAAATAGCCCAGAAGGAAATAGAATGTATAATTTCTACAAAACTCTAAGCTAAAATCTTCTTTGCCTTGCCAGGACACAATTTGACTCATGATCGTATTTCAAAAAGTGTCAGGATCAATTTTCTTAGCTCTTTTTCTGCTTCATCTGGAGAGCTAAAAAATGTTCAAATTGATCTGAATATCCATTTTCAATTTAGCAGGATCAACAAAGGCTGTATCTGTTTTCGGCTTTCTGTAAGCGCTGTTTAATGTTGTAAAATGCACCACGTTTAGCAGCTACTGAAGATGAGAAATCAGGGAAAATATGAATGTGGTTATTTTCAAATATGATCTCTTGTTTTAGTCTGAGAAGTGACATCAAATTAATTTAGATTGTAATTTGTCAAAATGTACAATGAGGATTCTAGATTTTGAGGCATTCGATCCATGTAGGTGGTAAGTTGCTGATATCTCTTCGTCTGATTTGAAGTCCTCTTTAATTATTTTAGAGAATATTTCAGCTGTGAATTTCACTGAGTTTGGATTTTCATAGTTTTCAGGGAGACCTTCGATTCTGATATTATTCCTTCTGTATCTGTCTTGCAGTGTAGCTCGTCTGTCTCCATGCCTTTGCATTCAGAATTTGTAGCCATTGCTTTTTCGTCAGCAGTAGATGCCAATTGTTCAACTATTTCAATTGTGAATTTTGCTTAACTTCCTCAAGCTGAAAATGCTCTAAATTTATTCTCAATCTTACTCGCATTTTCCTGTATTTTTTCCTCAATTTTTTCTAACATGCCTTTAAAGGTTGCCTCAAAGCGATTACGTTTCTTCTGGTCTTTAATATCCTGAAGCAGCTCTCTTGTTTATGTCCTTTATATCTTTCCTTATATCATTTGTATAATTTGTAACCTTCTTCATATTACTCTTTAGCTCCTTTATGTTCCCACCGAGAGTGGTATTTATTGAGGTAATCATTTCGGTGGTCGTTGCCTTTTGCTCGGACTGTCCGTTTTGATCTTGTCTGTGCTTCGTGGGTGGAGTAGCAAGCCTGGTTGAAGTCGTGCCGCTGACTTGCTTGGGGGTAGTTCACAGCAGGGATAGAAAGGCCATGTTCAGTTCTAATTAACCAGGAATCAACGTGTTCTCCTGGCCTGAGTCACATGCAGTTTCACTTCCACTTTCACTCTTGGCTGGAGTGAATGCTGCAGAGTCAAGTCCCCAGAGATGTGTTCTTTCACTGATCTATTCCAGGTCAGTCTCTGGCAGGCTGTACCGTCAACTTGAACTTGAGGCCTGTTTAGACTTAGATGAAGCTTTACCTGTCTTTTCTGTTTCTTTCTGAGCCCTTTTCTGCTACTCGTGCTTCTATATACTTGTATTTACTTTAATTAAAGCCCCCTAGATTCAGTAAATACAGGATACCTTGGGATGGTAGAAAAAAAATGCAAAATAACACCGCTACTAACAGAGTTCCATCTCAGAAGTTCAGTATAGTATAGAATAGTAACCAGACTTAGAAACAGACAAGACCAAATCCTTAAAAAGCTAGTTTCATGTTTCACAAAATCACCAGCAAAACAAATTTTAGATAGATAGATAGATAGATAGATACTTTATTAATCCCAAGGGGAAATTCACATAATCCAGCAGCAGTATACTGATACAAAGAAACAATATTAAATTAAATAGTAATAAAAATGAAAAGAATTAAAATAAAATTAATGTTCGCATTTACTCCCCCGGGTGGAATTGAAGAGTCACATAGTGTGGGGGAGGAACGATCTCTTTAGTCTGTCAGTGGAGCAGGACGGTGACAAAAGTCTGTCACTGAAGCTACTCCTCTGTCTGGAGATGACACTGTTAAGTGGATGCAGTGGATTCTTCATGATTGACAGGAGTTTGCTTAGTGCCCGTCTCTCTGCCACAGATGTTAAACTGTCCAACTTTAATCCTACAATGGAGCCTGCCTTCTTAACAAGTTTGTCCAGGCGTGAGGCGTCTTTCATCTTTATGCTGCCACCCCAGCACACCACCGTGTAGAAGAGGGCACTCGTCACAACCGTCTGGTAGAACATCTGCAGCATCTTACTGCAGATGTTGAAGGATGCCAACCTTCTCAGAAAGTATAGTCTGCTCTGAGCTTTTTTTTTTAGCACCAGTTCATGTAATTGTTTGCAAGGAGAAACTTTTGCTCATCACTACTGTTCACCCTCACATTACCATCACTAGCTTTTCTTGTTGAGGTAAGATAGATCCATGATCATGTGCCCACTACATTCTCATCTTCCTGGTTTTTAAGTGACAGGGATGTCATTTGAACTGATTTTCTGCTGCTGTAATCCAAAATTGTCAAGGTCTGATGTGTTGCATGATCGGTAGATAGGAGGAGGAGGAGGTGCCACACTCACCACATGACTAACCACCTCAGGTTCCCAGATTAGGACCCGAGTGCAGCTATGCAACGGGTGACACCTCAGGGCCACACTAGTTCAGATGGAGTGGAACAGTGTGAGGTTTTCTTATGGTGGCTTTTCCCTGCAGGTTGGAGGGCCTACAGATTAACATCATACCCAGGATGGAGGAATTGCAGGTTAAGGGCCTTGCTTGATTGCCAGTGCAGATCCCTAGCCTCAGAGTCACCACTCCACCTCTATCGGTAGATAGATAGGACTTTATTTGTCCCAGGGAGAAATTTGACTTTTTACAGAAGTTCCTTAAATAAATATACACACTCACCTTAGTCTGAACACACACCGCAATGGCTATACAGCAAGACAGTCACAAAGAAAAAAAAGTTCTGACTTAGCTGTCACAGTCCTAGTGAGGCATTATGCAGCGGTATTGATATTGGTATAAAGGACCTCCTTAGTGTTTCTTGACACACTTCTGCTGAATAATTTGTTGGCTGAAAGTCCTCAGTGTTAGTGTGTCAGAGAGGGTATAAGCAGCATTGTTCATAATGGCACTCAGTTTTGTTTTAATTCTCTCCTTTCCTACAACCGCCAGTTGGGCATGAGTGTGTCCTATATCTGAGTCTGCCCTTTTAATTAGCTTGTTGATTCGGCTGGACTCTATTGAAGTAATGTTATCAGCCCAGAACACCACAGCATAGAAAAATCACACTGGCCATCACAGATCTATAGAAGATTTGAAGGATGTCACTTCCCACATTAAAGCAATGCAGTCTCCTGCAGTGTGCCTTTTCTTACACACAGTACAGTAGTTCCTCTATGTTCTGAGACCAGTCTGACCTGTCATTGATGTGGACCGCAAAGTACCTGTGGAAATGGACCACCTCTACATTCACTCTTTGAATAGTAACCAGACTTAGTGGCACTTTGGTGCCACGAAGGTCAATAAGCAGTTCACTAGTTTGCTGATGTTAAAATGGAGACAATTCTCTTTGCACCAAGAAACAAAGTTCTCACCTGACACCTCTACTCTGTCTCATCCCCCTTATCAATACACCCCATAAGTGCAGAATCATCTGAGAATTTCTGCAAGGGACATGACCTGCTGTTACAGTATATTTATAGTCTGGGGTGTATAGAGTGAAGAGAAAAGCAGACAGGCCTGTTCCTTGAGGTGCTCCAGTGTTGCTCACACAGTCCTTGAATCTAACAAACTGCGGTCTGTCTGACTGATAGTCCGTTATCCAGGACACAATAGCCTCCTCCACCTGCATATCTCTGAGTTTAACCTTAACAGGAATGGCTGGATGATATTGAAGGCTCTGGAGAAATCAAAAAAACATACTTATAGTGCTACCAGCTTTGTCCAGGTGAGAATAAGTCTTGTGGAGCAGATCAATAAATGCATCTTTGTCCGATAGGCAAACTGCAGTCTAGGTGGTCTACCAAAGGAGGATTCATATAGTTGATTTGTATATTTTTGCCCTTTCTGTTAGCTTAAATATGTCTAAACATTTGTCTCAAAACACTTTTTTTTTTTTTATCTCACCATTCGCTGTAAACTCTGTAGACTTTAGAGTATAAAAATCCCAGGAGGGCAGCTGTTTCTGAGTTGCCGGAATCACCACACCCAGCCCCTGTTATCATGCCACAGTCAAAGTCACTTCAATCACGCATATTGTCCATGCAAATATTTGGTTGAACATCAACTGAACCTCTCAATCGAGTCATAATGCTTTATAGACTGAGTTGCAGTCCCATGATTTGCCTTAATTAGCAGGTGGATCTAATAAAGTGGCCACTGAGTTTAAAACAAATCTCAGATCACCACCCAGAAGTGAGGTTTGGCAGCCAAGCCGATGGAAAATGCTTCATGTTTAGAAAGTACGAGATAAAAATCTGTCAGACAAGGGAATCCGCGTCTTTAGGCTTAATTATTGTGTATATTGATTTCAAACTACAGACGACAAATGATAGGATTTAAGACAGCTTCAGGAATGGCTGTATTACTTTAAATGTAGTGCTGCACACTGCGGCTAAGCAACAAGATAGCAGAATCTAATGTAGCAATAGATCGTCTGTCGTTCATGTCACACAAGTATTCCTCCTTTTCTAATTTGGCTTTTCATTCGTATCAGCTCTTCAATGTTAGCCACACTGAGGAGCAAT
The DNA here is from genome assembly GCF_016835505.1 of Polypterus senegalus. Lineage (NCBI taxonomy): Eukaryota > Metazoa > Chordata > Cladistia > Polypteriformes > Polypteridae > Polypterus > Polypterus senegalus. The sequence continues at coordinate 32,806,538 of NC_053154.1, read as the reverse complement.
CACAGGCCACATTAAATCACAAGTCACAGCCTGATGTGTAAGTCTTAGGCCCTCTTTATAATGCAACTTCACCCAGATAATAGCTGACCACATTAAAGCCAAAGGTAGCTGTACTTGTGGCATTCTCATTCAGATCACATTCAGAAATCACAGGAGAAACAGAAACTGAACTCTGTCATAGAATTTTGTATGCTTCTACAGGTATTGTGATAAACTTTGCAGTAGTTCCTTTAATGAAATTATTAATTAAATGAAATGGTGGTTAACCCTGTTATTTACACATGCACAGAAAATACATGTTTATTGTATTCCCTGTGCATCCACAGATTACTGAGACTGTGACTAACTGACTGTTGACTATCATTGCAGGTGTTGAGGCATCTTCATAAGAATATCCGGGTGGTTTCTAAAAAGTCGGAACGCTCCAAACGCAAGGTGAGAGATGACAGGAGTAAAGCAACAAGTAATTCTTAGCCTTCCAATGTACAGTTAGGTCCATAAATATTTGGACAGAAACAACTTTTTTCTCATTTTGGTTCTGTACATTACCGCAATGAATTTTAAATGAAAAAACTCAGATGCAGTTGAAGTGCAGACTTTCAGCTTTAATTCAGTGGGTTGAACAAAAAGATTGCATAAAAATGTGAGGGAACTAAAGCATTTTTTAACAAAATCCCTTTATTTCTGGGGCTCAAAGGTAATTGGACAAATGAAATAACTGGAAATAAAATGTTCATTTCTAATACTTGGTTGAAAACCCTTTGCTGGCAATGACAGCCTGAAGTCTTGAACTCATGGACATCACCAGATGCTGGGGTTCCTCCTTTTTAATGCTCTGCCAGGCCTTTACTGCAGCGGCTTTCAGTTGCTGTTTGTTTGTGGGCCTTTCTGTCCGAAGTTTAGTCTTCAACAAGTGAAATGCACACTCAATTGGGTTAAGATCAGGTCACTGACTTGGCCATTCAAGAATTTTCCACTTCTTTGCTTTAATAAACTCCTGGGTTGCTTTGGCTGTATGTTTTGGGTCATTGTCCATCTGTATCATTTCATCTGTCCAATGAATGTTTTTCCAGATGTTCTTTAGCAAAGTCCAATCTAACCTTTCTATTCTTGAGGCTTATGAGTGACTTGCACCTTGCAGTGCACCCTCTGTATTTACTTTCATGCAGTCTTCTCTTTATGGTAGACTTGGATATCGATACGCTGACCCCCTGGAGAGTGTTGTTCACTTGGTTGGCTGTTGTGAAGGGTTTTCTCTTCACCATGGAAATGATTCTGCGATCATCCACCACTCTTGTCTTCCTTGGACGTCCAGGTCTTTTTGCGTTGCTGAGTTCACCAGTGCTTGCTTTCTTTCTCAGGATGTACCAAACTGTAGATTTGTAACTTGCCACTTGTAATATTGTAGCAATTTCTCAGATTTTTTTTTTCTGTTTTCGCAGCTTAAGGATGGCTTCTTTCACCTGCATGGAGAGCTCCTTTGACCACATGTTGTCTATTCACAGCAAAATCTTCCACATGCAAGCACCACACCTCAAATCATCTCCAGGCCTTTTATCTGCTTAATTGATAAGGACATAATGATGGACTTACCCACGCCTGCCCATGAAATTGCCTTTGAGTCAATTGTCCAATTACTTTTGAGCCCCTGAAATGACGGGATTGTGGTAAAAAAATGCTTTAGTTGCCTCACATTTTTATGCAATCGTTTTGTTCAACCCACTGAATTAAAGCTGACAGTCTGCACTTCAACTGCATCTGAGTTGTTTCATTTAAAATTCATCGTGGTAATGTACAGAACCAAAATTAGAAAAACGTCTCTGTCCAAATATTTTTGGACCTAACTGTACATACAGTATTTATAATGTACAGTATACAGTTCCTATAAAAAGTATTCACCCCTTTGAAGTTTTTCCATTTTATTGTTTTACAACATTGAATTATAATGGATTTAATTTGGCTTTTTTCATGCTGAAATGGAAAAGACTTTAATGTCAAAGTAAAAACAGATCTCTGCAAAGTGGCCTAAATTAATCTATACTAATAAAAGGTAAAGCCCTCACTGACTGACTCACTGACTCACTGACTGACTCATCACTAATTCTCCAACTTCCCGTGTAGGTAGAAGGCTGAAATTTGGCAGGCTCATTCCTTACAGCTTACTTACAAAAGTTAGGCAGGTTTCATTTCGAAATTCTACGCGTAACGGTCATAACTAGAACCTAATTTCGTCTATATATATGGCTATAGCCTGCAGCTCGGTCGCTGTGTGAGGCGGAGTTGCGTCCCTCATCGTCACGCTTCCCACGTAAGTGAGTGCCTGCCCATATAAGGCCATCCATCAGCAGCTATCTAATAAACATGCTGCCTGCAAAATATTCACGGGTGAAGGACTGTGCTTATGCAAACGAAGATGAGATGATCAGGGATAGAATAGTGTTTGGCACAAACTCAGCAAAAGTGCGAGAGAAACTGTGCCGGGTCTGAGCTAACATTAAATAAAGCCGTGGACATCGCAAGATCACACGAGATAGCACAAGCACAGCTGAGAACCTTTGATGCATGTACTCCAAGTGGCTCACGTGAACTGACTGCAGGACTGGGAAAGGTAAACCTGTGCATGCAGTGTGTGATGTCTCAGACACACTACTTCTCCCCTGCGAAGCGCGGGTATCTGAGCTAACATTAAATAAAGCCGTGGACATCGCACAGCTCAGAAGCTTCGATGTGTGTGTGTATATATATGTGTATATATATATATGTACACTGCTCACAAAAATTAAAGGAACACTTTTTTTATTGGGCCTGGCATGAAATCAATTAAACCTGTCTGATAATTTTCTGGTTGGTTAAGCAGCTGAGGTCATTGTTAATCACTTTCAGCTGTATTGGTGTTCATGGACTTAACGACAGGTGCACTAAAGTGGCAACAATTAGAAAACCCTCAAAACAGGACTGGTTTTACATGTGGAGGTCATTTCAAGTTTCTCCCTCTTGATCTTTTTTTGGCTGGTTTTCCACTCGTGCTAGTTTTGGCTTGAGTAATCATATCTACTGGCAGTATGAGGCAATTCCGTAACCCTACAGAAGTTGCATAGGTTGTCCAACTTCTCCAGGATGGCACATCCACACGTGCTGCAGCAAGAAGGTTTAATGTGTCTCCCAGCACAATCTCCAGAACATGGAGGAGATTTCAGGAGACTGGCTGTTATTCTCGGAGAGCTGGACAGGGACGTAGAAGGTCCTCAACCCATCAGCAGGACCGATACCTGCTCCTTTGTGCAAGACTGAGCACTGCTCTTGCCCTACAGAATGACCTCTAGAGGGCCACTGGTGTGAATGTCTCTACCCAAACAATCAGGAACAGACTTCATGAAGATGGCCTGAGGGCCCGACGTCCTGTAGTGGGCCCTGTGCTCACTGCCCAGCACCGTGGAGCTCAACTGGCTGGTGCTCAACACCAGAATTGGCAAGTCCGCCACTGGCGCCCTGTACTTTTTACAGATGAGAGCAGGTTCACCCTTGCAGCTGTGATAGACGTGAAAGAGTCTGGAGAAGACAAGGAGAACGATATGCTGCCTGCAACGTCGTTCAACATGACAGGTTTGGTGGTGGGTCAGTGATGGTCTGGGGAGGCATATCCATGGAGGGACGCACAGACATCTACTGCGTAGGAAATGGTGCTCTGACTGCCATAAGATATCGAGATGAAATCCTTGAACCCATTGTCAGACCCTACACTGGTGCAGTAGGTCCTGGTTTCCTCCTAATGCACGACAATGCCCGGCCTCATGTGGCAAGAGTATGCAGGCAGTACCTGGAGGATGAAGAAATTGAAACAATTGAATGGCCTTCACGATCCCCTGACTTAAACCCAATAGAACATCTGTGGGACATTATGTTTCGGTCCATTAGGCGCCAGGTTGCTCCTCAGACTGTACAACAGCTCAGGGATGCCCTCATACAGATCTGGGAGGAAATGCCACAAGACACCATCCGTCGTCTCATTAGGAGCATGCCCCGACGTTGTCAAGCATGCATACAAGCTCGTGGGGGCCACACAAGATACTGAAAAGCATTTTGAGTAGCAGAAATTAAGTTTTTGAAAAAATGGACTAGCCTGCCATATCTTCATTTCACTCTGATTTTAGGGTGTCTACACAATTGAGCCCTCTGTAGGCAGAAAACTTTTATTTCCATTAAAAGACTTGGCATCCTTTTTATTCCTAAGACATTGCCCTGTCGTTATTTGTATAGATATCCAACTTCATATTGAGATCTGATGTATCCAATGTGTTTCTTTAAAGTGTTCCTTTAATTTTTGTGAGCAGTGTATATATATATATACTGTATATACAGTAATCCCTCCTTGATCGCAGGGGTTTCATTCCAGAACCCTCTGCGATAGATGAAAATTCGCGAAGTAGAAACCATATGTTTGTATGGTTATTTTTATATATTTTAAGCCCTTATAAACTCTCCCACACTGTTAACATTATTAGAGCCCTCTAAACATGAAATAACACCCTTTAGTCAAAAGTTTAAACTGTGCTCCATGACGAGACAGAGATGACAGTTCTTTCTCACAATCAAAAGAATGCAAACATATCTTCTCTTCAAAGGAATGCATGTCAGGAGCAGAGAATGTCAAAGAGAAAGAGAGAGACAAAGAGAGAAAAGCAAAAAATCAATACATGCTTTTGGGCTTTTAAGTATGCCAAAGCACCGCGATAACGCATTTTTTAGAGGAGCGTCCGTATCTTCTAAGCAAACAGCCTCTGTGCAAACAGCCCCTCTGCTCACATCCCCTCTGTCAGACGCAGAGAAAAGCAAACAATCAAGCACCGCGCAGGAAGCATATCATATATCATTGAGGAGTTTTAGTTAATACGTAATACATGCTCTGATTGGGTAGCTTCTAAGCCATCCGCCAATAGCGTCCCTTGTATGAAATCAACTGGGAAAACCAACTGAGGAAGCATGTACCATAAATTAAAAGACCCATTGTCCGCAGAAATCTGTGAACCAGCGAAAAATTTGTGATATATATTTAGATATGCTTACATTTAAAATCCCCAATAGAGTGAAGCTGCGAAATTCAAAGCGCGATATAGCGAGGGATTACTGTATATGTATACAGTATATGTATATACTAGCAAAATACCAAGGCTTACAGCGTAAGTACTGCCTTAAAATTTTTATTAAGAAAAAATGAAACCTTTTTAAACTGAGGGAAAATATACCAATAATTATTTGTTAAGGATCTCTTTGTATACCACATTGTGAGTTCGGCTCTCCGGTTGTAATAGGACCAAGCTGTGCGCTGAGCTTACTCTTGAGCATGCAACTTACAGTTGGCCATGTGAACAGTAATCTTGTTTCAAATCTCACAGCTTGGATTGCTGCTGTCATAATCGGTTTGAGTTTCATGGTTTGTTTCAATTACAACAGTATTTGCAGGACTTGTGTTGAAGTGATATTTCGGCATCTGTCAAGCGTTGTAAGCATACAACTGGTTTCATCGATAACTTCAAATCCAGCTTTTCAGAGTTTAAACATTCATAAACATCAAAGTGTCCACTACTGAAATCATCACCTGTGAATCTAAGATGTTTAAGAGGCATTGGCGGTTGTCAAAAGGCGTAAAATATTTGGCCATTTCGGTACACTTGAAAGCGACAACCGAACAATTCGCCGGCAGCCATCAACTCAGATGCAGATGCATAGGTGAAGGGCTTAAGCATTTCACTCTTATAGTGCTCCTGTGTAGTATAATTATCTCCTGTACCGTCATCAGTCCACACCTTGAACCTGTCCCAGTCATTTAATACATAAGACACAATGTTCCTCCGGATATCAAGAGTGAGCCTGATATGGCCGTGCAATATGTAACAAAGAGAATGGAAAAGGTAGGTGCCATCTCCGGGCAAAGAAAACACTCGGTAAGTGACAGTTCTTTGATCGATGGTGATCACCTTGATAGACATGTTAATGGGGGTACGGTTGGAATGATAAAGGAAATGGGTACCTGAACAATGTAAAGTAAGTCTAAAATACCTAAACAATAGCTATAATCGTAATAAATGAAAAATAAAACAGCAGATAAGCCGTGGATTAAATAAAACGGCTGTAGTTATCAGCAGGGAGACGTGAATCCTGTGGCGAAGCAAGGAAGGGAATGTAGAGACTGGAGTGACGGACCGTCTTATATAGGCAGGCAGCCAACAACATGGGAGGCGTTGGGATGGGGGACCCAACGCTGCCTCACACGGTGACCGAGCTGCAAGATATGGACATATATATGTATGTAAGTAGGATTCAGTTAGCGTTGGGAACCCGCGTACCAAATTTCTTGAAGATGGGCCCATAATAACAAAGACCATTGAAAAGTTCAATATGGCGGCCGACAGTGGCATCATACCACCGAAATAAGCATGTACATTGGTTTCGGTTAGCGCAGGGAAGCCGCCTACCAAATATTCTTGAAGATGGGGCAATGAATAAGAAAGTTCAACATGGCGGACATTGTTGACCGTTATGACCATAACGCGTAGAATTTCGAAATGAAACCTGCTTAACTTTTGTAAATAAGCAGTAAAGAATGAGCCTGACAAATGTCAGCCTTTTACGTACACGGGAAGTCGGAGAATTAGTGACATTGGAAACTTCAATATGGCGCACGACAGTGGCATGATACCACTGAAATAAGTAAGTACATCGGTTTTGGTTAGTGCAGGGAAGCCACCTACCAAATTTCGTGAAGATGGGGCCATAAATAAGAAAGTTTAACATGGCGAATGTTGTCAACCGTTATGACTGTTACGCGTAGAATTTTGAAATGAAACCTGCTTAACTTTTGTAAGTAAGCTGTAAGGAAGGAGCCTGCCAAATTTCAGCCTTCTACCTACACGGGACGTTGGAAAATTAGTGACGTTGGAAAGTTCAATATGGCGTCCGACAGTGGCGTCATACCATCGAAATAAGTACGTACATTGGTTTCGGTTAGCGCAGGGAAGCCCCCTACCAAATTTTGTGAAGATGGGGCCATAAATAAGAAAGTTCAACATGGCGGACGTTGTTGACCGTTATCGACCGTTATGACCGATACGTATAGAATTTCGAAATGAAACCTGTTTAACTTTTGTAAGTAAGCTGTAAGGAATAAGCCTGCCAAATTTCAGCCTTCTGCCTACACAGGAAGTTGGAGAATTAGTGATGAGCGAGTGAGTGAGTGAGTCAGTCAGTCAGTGAGGGCTTTGCCTTTTATTAGTATAGATACACACACATACTGTATATATGTATATATAATGAAACCTGTTATCTTTACAATGGTTGACAAACATAGAATGTAACTTGAACACAAGTTCCTCCAAATACGAACCTAATTAAAAGAAATAATGATAATCAAATCCTTGATGACAGCAACACTCATAACAGTCACAAAACAATTACATTGACAATCAGTTATGTTATTTTTAAAATGTTTCCTTTTCTTTTTCATAACTTCTTTAACACACTACTTCTCTGCTGGGAAACGCGGGTATTTTGCTAGTTACAAATATAAAACACAAAATAACTGATCACATAACTATTCACCCTCTTTCATATGACACTGCCTGGCTTAGATCACCCATATTTAGATCAATGGAGATCAACTGTCAGGAGTTTCAGTTGATTTTAATGTAAATGGACCTGCTCTTGTAGGTCCACCTTGTGGAGAGCCAGTATGGTGGCCTAACCTATGCAATGAAGACAAAAGAACACTCCAGGTAGGTATTTCCACGAAAAGGAGATTGAAAAACACAAGTCAGGGAATGGAGACAAGAAAGTATTCAAATCACTGACTGTCCCTTGGTGTCCAGTTAAATCAACCGTAAAGGAATGTAAAGATTGTGGCGCAGCTGTAAATTTGGTAGAACAGGTCAACCACAAAAACGAGTAATCGTTGAAGAAGAAGAAGACATGTGAGGGACACCACCAAGAGTGAACTCTGAAGGAGTTACAGGTTACAGTGGATGAGACTGGAAAGGCTGTGCAGACAAAAACTCGACTACATGTCCTTCATTAAGTCCTTCCGTGAGAACCCTAAATACAGAGAGGACTGTTTCATTGTTTAATTAATGTTGACTTATTTTAATTTCTTACTATGTCTTTTATTTTTCTATTCTTGATTATGTAAAGCACTTTGAGCTACATTTTTGTATGAAAATGTGCTATATAAATAAATGTTGTTGTTGTTGTTGCTTCATCAATTGCAGCTTTATGGAAACATGGCCAAAAAAAAGCCACTGTTAAACAAACATGCACATGGCATTTTGGCTACAGCTTGTCAGAAGGTTTATGGGAGACTATGAAGTCAGCTGGAGGGAGATTCTATGGTCTGATGAGACCAAAATTGAGCTTTTACATTGCATGTTATCAAAAATAAACCATCCCAACCATGAGGAATGTTGGTGGCAGCATCATGCCGTGGGGATGCTTTTCTGCAGCAGGCCTTGATAGGCTTGTGAGGGTTAAAGGAATGCATCAAAATTCTGGAAGAAAACCTGATATAGTGTACAAGAAAGGGAGAAGGTTTGTTTTCCAACAAGACTATGACCTCAAAATAAAGCCAAAACTAGAGAGGAATGGATTAAAAGTGAGAATGTCCTGGAGTGACCAAGTCAGAGTCCAGATCTCAGTCTAATGGAGAATTTGTGACTGAACTTAACAAAGACAGTTCACTGTTGACCTGCATGTGACCTGACGGAACTTGAGCAACTTTGAAAATTGAGGAAAAATGGCAGTGTGCAGATGTGCAAAGCTGATAGAGGCAGACAGAGAGACCTGTGCACACAAACTCAATGCTGTCATGGCAGCAAGAAAGTTCATCTACTAAATAACAATAACAACAACAACATTTATTTATATAGCACATTTTCATACAAAAAGTAGCTCAAAGTTCTTTACATAATGAAGAATAGAAAAATAAAAGACACAGTAAGAAAATAAAATAAGTCAACATTAATTAACATAGAATAAGAGTAAGGTCCAATGGCCAGGGGGGACAGAAAAAACTCCAGACAGCTGGAGAAAAAAATAAAATCTGTAGGGATTCCAGACCATGAGACCACCCAGTCCCCCCTGGGCATTCTACCTCACATAAATGAAACAGTCCTCTTTGGATTTAGGGTTCTCACGGAAGGACTTGATGATGATGGTCACGTAGACTTCTGCCTTTTAATCCATCCATCATTGTTGGAGCATCATGAAGCTTTGAGTAAGTAAAAGAAACCGGAAAAAGAAACAGAAGAGAGAGTAGGGCTCAGTACGGATTTTAGAGCCACTATGAATAGTTATTATGATGAATTGAACATACAGAGTATCAGTATTAAGTTAAAGTGAAGTTATGAGAAAGCCATGTTAAAGTAATATGTTTTCAGCAGTGTTTTAAATTGCTCTACTGTATTAGCCTGGCAAATTCCTATTGGCAGGCTATTCCAGATTTTGGGTGCATAACAGCAGAAGGCCGCCTCACCACTTCTTTTAAGTTTTGTTCTTGGAATTCTAAGGAGACACTCATTTGAGGATCTAAGGTTACGATTTGGAATATAAGGTGTCAGACATTCCGATATATAAGATGGGGCGAGATTATTTAAGGCTTTATAAACCATAAGCAGAATTTTAAAGTCAATTCTGAATGACACAGGTAACCAATGTAGTGACATCAAAACTGGAGAGATGTGTTCAGATTTTCTTTTCCTAGTTAGGATTCTAGCAGCTGCATTCTGCACTTGTTGCAAACGATTTATGTCTTTTTTGGGTAGTCCAGAGAGGAGTGCGTTGCAGTAATCTAGTCGACTGAAAACAAACGCGTGAACTAATTTCTCAGCATCTTTCAGTGATATAAGAGGTCTAACTTTTGCTATGTTTCTTGAGTGAAAAAATGCTGTCCTAGTGATCTGATTAATATGCGATTTAAAATTTAGATTACAGTCAACAGTTACCCCTAAGATTTTTACCTCTGTCTTGACTTTTAATTCTAATGTATCCAGTTTATTTCTGATAACCTCATTGTATTCATTATTGCCAGTCACTAAGATTTCAGTTTTCTCTTTATTTAACTTGAGAAAGTTACTATTCATCCATTCAGAAATACAAGTCAGACATTGTGTTAGTGAATTGAGAGAGTCGGAGTTATTAGGTGCTATCGATAAGTACAGCTGTGTGTCATCAGCATAGCTGTGGTAGCTCACGTTGTAACCTGAGATAATCTGACCTAACGGAAGCATGTAGATTGAGAAGAGCAGCGGACCCAGCATAGAGCCTTGTGGAACACCATATTGGATATCATGTGTCTTTGAGTTGTAATTACCACAACTAACAAAGAATTTTCTCCCTGCCAGGTAGGATTCAAACCAATTTAAGACTGTGCCAGAGAGGCCCACCCATTGACTAAGGCAATTTTTAAGAATGTTGTGATCAATGGTGTCAAATGCAGCACTCGGATCTAAGAGGATGAGAACAGATAAATGGCCTCTGTCTGCATTCACCCGCAAATCATACTGGCATGAAGGGGGTGAATACTCATATCATCAATTATCTTGGGTTTTATAATTCTAATTGATATTACTCACATTGCAGAGAGATGATGGTATCTATCGTGGCAGCTTTAGATGCCAAGCAGGGTCTAATCCTGGGCACCAGCTCATTGGGTTCACTCACACCAACACTTATCAGGGAAATTTGAATCATTAGTTAATCTAACATACAGGTCACTGGAGAGCACTCTTTTGACAACTTTTTTACCTCTGTACAGTGACGTGGCATAGGCGTTAACACTTTTTCTTTCTGAATTCAAATATAAATTGGGTCCATTTAGAATTGTCAAACAACCTAATCTTCTTGTTTTTGGTATATGGAAATAAAACAAAGTACCTGGAGAAAAGCCACATGGATATGGGGAGAACATGGAAACTCCACAAAAACAGTATCAGTGCCCAGACCTTATCTGAGGATTTGGTAGCAATGAGGCAACTGTGATAGCAACTATGGCACAGAGGAATATTTGAGGAAAGCCAAAACTAAATGCTTTCAAGCTGTAAGGTGCTAATAGTGTTCTACATGACGACCGATTATAAAGTCAGGGTCACTTGGTGGTTGCTATAAAGCATGACAGTCAGGTATCACATCTGGTTGATATCAGATGAGCGACACGCCTTTGTGCTCCCTCTGTGGAATGTCTAAAAGACTTATTATGAAATGGTATGCTAAAATGATGATCGTTTTGTTTGGTTTGCCTGCAGAGTTTCACATGAATAGAAGATTCAAGACTTTATTAATTTTTAAATTTACTAATAGTTTTTTTCTTTTTATATCTCCCTCTGTTTTTCTCTCCTACTCTTTAGACCACACAGACCATACTTGCAGTGGTGGCCATCTTTTCACTTTCTTGGTTTCCTCACCACCTTGTCACCATGTGGGCTAACTTTGGCCAATTTCCCTTAACCGATGCCTCCTTTGCCCTCCGGATTGCTGCCCACTGTCTGGCTTATGGAAATTCTTGCGTCAACCCTCTCATTTATGCCTTTCTGTCAGAGAACTTTCGTCGGGCTTACCGGGATGTGTTCAGGTGCTCCTGGCCCAAAACCCGCTCAGTGGGGGATGTGAACTGTAGGATAGCTGCTGGGCGGTCTGAAAATACCGTGACCACAATGCATTCCAGCACGAACATGTGAGGTCATGAGAGAGGAGATGACCAGGGATGGGATCATATAGAGAGAATGTGACCTAGGGACTGTGCTAGAAATGAACACAAGGCATGTGTACAATGACAGAATGAGAAATGGAAAAAGAAGAGAAGCTTAACTTGAAATCCTATTTGAAATCCAAAGACCTGTTGTGGTTCAGCAGCAAATGAAAGGTAAAAGATGTAAGGCCTCAAAATATAATCACTCCTTGCCAGCTAGCCCAGAGAAGGGGCCACTCAAAGGCAGCCTGGGTTTCTACTCTACAGGCTGGCTTCAACCTACACCCAGCTAAATGGGGCTTTGACTTCAGAAGTTCAAAAATGTATAAGCAATTTTCCAAAAAACAATCAAATTACTTACTCACAAGGGAGGGAGATAAACATCAACCCCTGGCTTCTACAAAAATGGGCTATCAAAGGAATCATTATAAAACAGGAGTTTATTAACAAAAAAAGGAGAAAAATAACAAAAGTTCAAAAGGCAACCTATAGCATCCAAGTCCCAATACAAAACCAATAAATGAAATACTAAGAAAATAAATAGAAAGACAATATTCAAAAAGACACCTGTGAATTACACCAAATCATGCTTGGGGATCTACCCACAAAATACATTATGAAAACAACACATAGAAATCATATATATATATATATATATACTGCTCAAAAAAAGTAAAGGAACACTTTGAAAACACATCAGATTTCAAAGGGAAAAAAAGTCCTACTGGATATCTCTACTGATATGGTCTGGGTAATGTGTTAGGAACAAACGGATGCCACATCGTCTGATGGAAATTAAAATTATCAACAGATGGCTGACACCCCGAAAATCAAAGTGAAAAAATGATGCAGCAGGCTAGTCCATTTTACCAAAATTTCATTGCAGCAACTCAAAATTGTAGTCAATAGTTTGTATGGCCCCGACTTGCTTGTATGCATGCCTGACAAAGTTGGGGCATGAACTTAATGAAACTTTGGAAGGTGTCCTGGGAATCTCCTCCCAGATCTGAACCATGGCATAACTGAGCTCCTGGACAGTCTGAGGTGCTACCTGACAGCATCGGATGGACCGAAACATAATGTCCCAAAGATGTTCTGTTTGATTTAGATTAGATGAGTGTGGGGGCAAGTCAATGGTATCAATTCCTTCATCCTCCAGGAACTGCTGCACACTCTCACCACATGAGGCCAGGCATTGTTGTGCACCAGCAGGAACCCAGGACCCACTGCACCAGCATAGGGTCTGACAATGGATCCAAGGATTTCATCCTGATACCTAATGGCAGTCAAGGTGCCGTTGTCTAGCCTGTACAGGTGGTCTGTGTGTCCCTCCATGGATATGCCTCCCCACACCTACACTGACCCACCACCAAACCGGTCATGCTGAATGATGTTACAGGCAACATAACATTCTCCATGTGTTTTCCAGACCCTTTCACGCCTGTCACATGTGCTCAGGGTGAACCTGCTCTCATATGTGAAAAGCACAGTGCACCAGTGGTGGACCTGCCAATTCTGGTATTCTATGGTAAATGCCAATCTTGCTCCACAGTGCCTGGCAGTGAGCACAGTGCCCACAAGAGGACGTCGGGCCCTCAGGCCACTCTCATGAAGTCTGTTTCTGATTGTTTGGTTAGAGACATTCACTGGGTATCATCTTGTAGGCTCTGGCAGTGCTCATCTTGTTCCTCCTTGTTCAAATAAGCAGATACCGGTCCTGCTAATGGGTGAAGGACCTTCTACAGCCCTGTCCAGCTCTCCTAGAGTAACTGCTTGTCTCCTGGAATCTCCTCCATGCCCTTGAGACTGTGCTGTGAGACACAGCAAACCTTCTGTCAATGGCACGTATTGATGTGTCATCCTGGAGAAGTTGGACTACCTGTGCAACCTCTGTAGGGTCCAGGTATCGCCTCATGCTACCAGTAGTGACACTGACTGAAGCCAAATGCAAAACTAGTGAAAAGACAGATGAGGAGGGAATGTTTTGGGGGTCACCTCATTGTTGCCCCTCTAGTGCACCTGTTGTTAATTTCATTAACACCAAAGCAGCTGAAACTGATTAACAACCCCCTCTGCTACTTAACTGACCAGATTAATATCCCATAAGTGTCATTGACTTTATGCTATACCCTGATTAAAAGTGTTCCTTTAATTTTTTTGATCAGAATGAATATATATATATATATATATATATATATATATATATATATATATATATATATATATATATATATATATATATATATACTGCTCAAAAGAATTAAAGGAACACTTTTTAATCAGAGTATAGCATCAAGTCAATGAAACTTATGGGATATTAATCTGGTCAGTTAAGTAGCAGAGGGGGTTGTTAATCAGTTTCAGCTGCTGTGGTGTTAATGAAATTAACAACAGGTGCACTAGAGGGGCAACAATGAGGTGACCCCCAAAACAGGAATGGTTTAACAGGTGGAGGCCACTGACATTTTTCCCTCCTCATCTTTTCTGACTGTTTCTTCACTAGTTTTGCATTTGGCTACAGTCAGTGTCACTACTGGTAGCATGAGGCGATACCTGGACCCTACAGAGGTTGCACAGGTAGTCCAACTTCTCCAGGATGGCACATCAATATGTGTCATTGCCAGAAGGTTTGCTGTGTCTCCCTGCACAGTCTCAAGGGCATGGAGGAGATTCTAGGAGACAAGCAGTTACTTTAGGAGAGTTGGAGAGGGCCATAGAAGGTCCATAACCCATCAGCAGGACCAGTATCTGCTCCTTTGGGCAAGGAGGAACAGGATGAGCACTGCCAGAGCCCTACAAAATGACCTCCAGCAGGCCACTGGTGTGAATGTCTCTGACCAAACAAACAGAAAGACTTCATGAGGGTGACCCAAGGGCCCCATGTCCTCTAATGGGCCCTGAGCTCACTGCCCAGCAGCATGCAGCTCGATTGGCATTCGCCATAGAATACCAGAATTGGCAGATGCACCACTGGTGCCCTGTGCTTTTACAGATGAGAGCAGGTTCACCCTGAGCACGTGACAGAAGTGAAAGGGTCTGGAGAAGCCATGGAGAACATTATGCTGCCTGTAACATCATTCAGCATGAGCAGTTTGGTGGTGGGTTAATGATTGTCTGGGGAGGCATATCCATGGAGGGTCACACAGACCGCTACAGGCTTAACAAAGGCACCTTGGCTGCCATTAGGTATCAGGATGAAATCCTTGGACCCATTGTCAGACCCTATGCTGGTACAGTGGCTCCTGGTGCACGACAAATCCTGGCCTCATGTGGTGAGAGTATGCAGGCAGTTCCTGGAGGATGAAGGAATTGATACCATTGACTGGCCACCACACTTTCCTGACCTAAATCCAATAGAACACCTCTGGGACATTATGTTTTGGTCCATCCAATGCCACCAGGTTGCACCTCAGACTGTCCAGGAGCTCAGTGATGCCCTGGTCCAGATCTGGGAGGAGAACCCCACACAACACCATCTGTCATCTCATTAGAAGCATGCACCGATGTTGTCAGGAATGTATACAAGAACACAGGGGCCATACAAAGTGCTGCGTACAATTTTGAGTTGCTGCAATAAAATTTTGGCAAAATGGACTAGCCTGCCACATAATTTTTTCACTCTGATTTTTGGGGTGTCTTTGAATTCAGGGCTCTGTAGGCTGATCATTTTCATTTCCATCAAACGATGTGGCATCCTTTCGTTCCTAACACATTACCCAGTCTATATCAGTATAGATATCCAGGAGGATTTCTTTTTCCCATTGAGATCTGATGTGTTTTCAAAGTGTTCCTTTAATTTTTTGAGCAGTTTTATATATATATATATATATATATATATATATATATATATATATATATATATATATATATATATATATATATATATATATATATATATATATATATATATATATATATATATATATATATATATATAATGCTAAGTGTTGGGCCCTAATGTTGGTCATAACTGAGAGCTTATAATGTTTCTATTGAAACAAAAAATTTGGGTAGCAAAAACCTCTGTGAAGTTATTGGGGCTCACATGTTTCTCAAGACAAATTGTTCAAGATGGTGACAGGGCAGAAAGTTAAAGAACCACAGCAACATCTGCTTAGTGTGAAGCACATGATTGATACCACTCTTAAGAATGAGAAAAAGAACAGCAGCTGCACCATCTATTGAGAGTCAAGTAGGAAAAACAGAATACATTTGTGACAAAAACTGACCTACACTGCTACAATGAAAAGGAGCTTAAGAGGCGACATCTCCTGAGCATCAAGCTAAATACAGGATGTGCTTCAGTGATGAAGAACAACAAGAGGTAAGCCTTAATCTAGAGCCATTGAGTGTCTGGCTAATACTATGACTCATCAACACGCCACACTCACTCCATGCTACAGAATGTAAGAACAACAACGACAGGGAGGTGTAAGTCAACAAAGGAGGAGATCATCAAATAGTCACAACTTCCACCCATACACAAACATTGCATTTACATCCTTATATGGATGTTTGGTTGAGGAGCATTTCTTTTGAAAGTAAGATCAGGTATGTGATTGCAGTGGAGTGGTATTTTTTTATACTGAAAATAAAAGAATTTGTGGCCAAATTGAAAATGTTCAGTTTGCTATATGTGAACCACCTTTATTTGAGGACTAGACGTCCAGATATTTCATAAAATATAGATACAATAGAATTAGCAGAAAATACATAATTAGAAAAATAAAAATTATAATAACAACAGAAACCAACCTCTATTTTGGAGCCACTTCCAAGACTGGATAAGTAGGGAGGGTTGGCATTAGGGAAGGCAACCCTATAAAACATTGACTCTACATAGAAGTGGGGAAAGATGAAGAGTAAGAAGAAGAGCAGCAATATCAAATGGAAATTAGTGAATACAAATGAAATAAAAATAAATTGTAAACATAATCCAGTGGAAGGACCATAGTATATTTAAATATAAAGACATATGTCCCACTCTGCTCCTGAGAGGAACACATTTCTATATAATTATTTATATATGATTTAACTGAATTAAGTGGAAGATAAGGGGCACTCTTGAATAACCTGCAAATTTGCAATGAGGCCCCCCAAATAACACAAAAATAAAAACTTATTTATACCAAAATACATACAAAGAAGGGTTAAATAATGGTAAGAAAAACAAAAATACATCACAGACAAAAGACCTTGTGGACATAATCAAGTAACACCAGGGTTACTTCCTCTGATCTCCAGTCTTTCCTGCTGCCAGTTAAACTTTTGTCCAGCTCTTCTCCCAATTCCAAGTTTACTGGGTATCTAATTGGAAGGAGCTTTGAAGTGTTATGAACCCAGTCCAGGGTTATGACCACCTTCTGGGTCCTTGGGGCCTTCACAAACTCCTCTTACGAGATCCAAATGTCCCCTAAATCTTGAGCCCCAGAACACACTTTTGAAGCAGAAATCTTGACAACCTTTAAGAAGAATCTGGATGAGATATTGGGAGAGCTTAGCTATTAGCTGAGAAAAGGCCTTGATGGTCTGAATGGTCTTCTCTATTTTGTCAGATTTATTATGTTTGTATGTTATTAGAGGAATAGGCAACCCGCAGTTGGCCTGGTCAACAGAATACATAGCAGAAGGTCAATGATATTGTGTCAGATCCCCCCGATTTCACTATTTAGACTGGAGGTTCTCACCTAAAATATGATAGTTACCCCAATGTTCTTGCCCCTGGAACAATTGTAACCAAAAATTCCCTGGTACTATGCTAGCAAAACTCAAGCTTATTTTCTTTGTAATGTCATTGCCAAATAAGTACCAGTCTTGTCATGCATAGACCCCAGCTGTCTATACTGGTAGACTGTGCCTGCTATGCATACACTATGTGCATAATATACTGTATATGTGTATGATACAATGTATATTTATCTTTGTTCATGGTGTGTTAAAACTTCTTATCCCATTTTTTTTCCCTTTATACATATTTTTAGATTAACATTTTGTACAGAAACAATTCCAGACCACATACTTTCGCACACTTCCGTCCTCTTCAAAGTTGAGCTCTGCTGATAGAAATCCACTATGATGTGATCTCTTATCCAGTGTAAAACTCATCTCATTGTCTCATCTCAGTGACTTATGACCAGGTAGACACATCCTTCATTGTTCAAATCCCAAGGAGGCTGCATGTGTAACCCAGTCCACTGTGTTTTTCAGTTAGTAAGTCTTCTTCTTGAGCAGTGTAGCCCCCAAGTGGCTAAAGTGATTGACTGTAAAGGGCAAGGCTGCTTATTTGATCATCATTTGAATGAAGCCCCGAGACTGTAACTGTTGAAATCAACTGTAAAAACAATTGAACTGATGTTGCTCAGTAAGAAAAGACGCTACTTACAATAAATTATGTTTGTTGGTCAACTGGTGTTATGGTCTTTCATCGTCATACCAGAGGATCTCCCATTTTTCTTTTTATTCAAAGACCCTTTTTCATCCAAAACCCGTTCAATATTTATATACAGTATATAGTGCCTTTCCACCGAGAATATAGTTTCAATTTCATGTTATTCTTGTAAAGCACCTTTATACTTAAAAAAATCAATTTGCATCCATCCATTTTTAACCTACTTACAATATAATAATCTTAGGGGTCTGCCTACCTAATAAAGGGAAATAATTTGGGACAAATCTTTCTGGTTAGTTACTGTGTCTTTAAATAAAACCTTGATTAGAATCTAGTTGTCTAAACTTTGAGCCGTTGTTTAAAACTAATTTATGTGTGAAACATTATGAATACGGAGTAGACCTAGCTTTACCTACCATGGATTAGAACCAGAAAGAATTTCACATCCCTCTTCTCCAAGAAAGCAGGAGGATCATGAACTAGACACCTGAAGGAGTGCACATTATGACTGCTGAGGAGCTTCTAACACATTTGGCATTGTGTTTAAAAGCATGGATAGATAAAGAAAAAAGTAGTTTTTTACAAAAGCTAAAAACAAAAAAAATAACAAACAACAACAACCCTCCTCAAATAGACACCAGAATTACCAAAAAGTAAAAAATAATCTGACTAAAGATAAAAGAGCAATGAAAATAAAGGCATCATAAAGCTGTATTGCCATCGGTATAAAGGAACTCCAGTAGGACTTCTGAAGAATAATTTGTTGGCTGAAAGTCCTCGGTGTTAGTTTGTCACAGAGAGAATTTCCACCATTGTTCATAATGACATTCAGTTTGATTTCATTTTTCCTCCTCTACTACCTGCAGGGGGTCCTGAGGCTGCCTTTTTAATCAGTCCCCTCCTGAAGTGATGTTACCATCCTGTGTCTCTGATGTGAATGTGATCAACAATGGAGCACCACAAGGAACAGTCCTGTCACCTTTTCTCTGCACCTTGTGCACCTCAGACTATAACTGTTACAGCAGGTCATGTCATTTGCAGAAACTCTCTGAGGATTCCATACAAATGGGACATACTGATGGGGTAGAGGGGGTGAGCATAGGAATCATGAGGAGAATGTGGAGAATTGTCTGCAGTGTAACATCAGCAAATCCAAACAAATTGTTATTGCCTTTCTCCACTAAAGAACCTCTATGCTCAGTTGCTATTCATGGAGTGGATGTAGAGGTGGTGCACTGCTAAAAGCACCTGGTGGTCCACGTCATTGTCAGGATAGACTGGTCTAGTAACACAGAGGAACCATATTAGAAAGGCCAGAGCAGACTCTTCTTTTCTTAGGAGACTATTATCCTTTAATGCGGGTAATGATATTCTTTACATGTTTTAGGAAATGGCACACTCTCTTCGAAGAAATGTAGTTGATCATAATTCTGCAAATCTCAACATATTTTGTAAAAGGTACATGATTAAGGTCATGACAACCTACACCTTATGGTCAAAACGTATGCACACAGTCCTCCAAATTCTTGAGTTCTGATGTTTCATTGTTAACAGGTGCATAAAATTAAACTCATAGCCATGCAGTCTCCATTGACAAACATTGACACTAGACTTGCTCATACTGAAGAGCCCAGGGACTTTAAACATGACACTGTCATAGGATGCCACCTCTACCATATATCAATACATAGAATTTCTGTTCTGGTAGATCAGCCCCAGTCAACTATACAGTAAGTGCTATTGTTGTGACGTGGAAGAGTTGAGGAGCAACAACATCTCAGCCATAAAGTGGTAGACCATGCAAACTCACAGAGCAGGGCTGCTGAGTGCAAACAATATAGAAATTGCCTACCATCTGTTGCAGCTCTCACCAAACTGCCTCTGGAAGCAACGTCAGCACAAGACCTGTGCATCTGGAGCTTCATGAAATGGATTTACATGGCCAAGTTGTTCCACACAAGCGTAAGATCACTATGAATAATGCCAAGCATTGGCTGGGGTGGTGTAAACCATGACATCACTGGACTCTGGAGCAGTGTAAATGTATTCCTTAGAGTAATGAATCATGCTTCACTAACTAGCAGTATAATGGACCATCTGGGACTGCACCCTGCCAATTGTGATGTTTGGTGGGGGGGTGAGAATAGTGGCAGGGTTCAGACTAGGCCCCTGGATTCCAGTGAAAGACACCATTAATGCTGATTGTGAGACATGTCTTCTAGTCCAACATCAGTATTTGACCTCACAATTGCTCTTTTGGCTAAACGGGCATGGATTCCCAAGGGCACACTCCAAAATCTTCTGAAAAGCCTTCTGAGAAGAGGAGAGGCTCTTACAGCTCCAAAGTGGGGCCAACTTAATATTAATGCCCATTTTTGTGGAAACGGATGTCCAACAAGTTCACATAGGTGTGATGGTCAAGTGTCTACAAACTTTGTACTTTGAATGGCTGGCTGATTGGCCGCCTGTTCAGAGAAGACTTCTTTTATGTTTCTAATAAAATTACTTGCTTTTTCAAAATGATTTTGCTCCTTTTTTCATAAGTGTAGAGCAGGGGTGGGTGATGTCGGTCCTGGAAGGCCACAGTGGCTGAAGGTTTTTTTTCCATCCCAGTTGCTTAATGGGAAGTCAGTTGTTTCTGATGAAGCACTTGTTGCTCGATTGCCATTTTGATACTTCATTTTGGTAGTCTCGCTTGTTAAGGTTCCCCATCCGTGATTGCTTATTTCAGTCTTAAATAGCTGCCTTCAGTGTTTTAATGGCTCCTTAATAGCAATAAGATGTAAATAACAAAATAACCAGCAGCTCTCCATCTCTTTTGTTTCCATTTACATCTGCATGGATTCATTGTGCACTATTTGATTTAATAAACACAAGTGAAAAATGTGACAGACTGAAAATGATATGTTTTAGGCTTCAAATCATTCAGGTGATATCCTTAGAAAGGAAAAAATCAATGATATAAGAACCCAACGTTGCAGATTAACAAGCCATAAAATTAAAGAAGATTGATTACTAATTAAACAACTGGATTGGAACGAAAACCCTGCAGTCACTGTGGCCCTCCAGGAGCGATGTTGCCCACCACCAACAATAAGATTTGCTTTCCACCTTCAAAACTGAAAATAAGAAGCTGATTGGTAAAGTAGTGGTGTACTTTTCATACTTGCAGTTCCCTCACTGTGAGTCACTTCCATCACAGCCTTAACTCAGACCATGCTTTCCTCCTCTCAGTAATTATTTTGTTATACTATGACACACAAAGAGTGACTCATCTTGACTTGTGTAGGACATTTCTTGCAAGTTCAATAACTTGAAACCTCCAGATGTTTGTAGGATGGAGGAAGGAGTCTCCCACATCTGCACTTGAAGCTTTCTTAAATGCCCATGAGAGGAAATGTGCCCACAATAGTTTTAAAAAGGGTAAATCGTTCTCTAAGGAAGGAACAGAGGCATTCCCACATATAATGAGGCTAAAGAAGGCCTCTCAGAGCACATGACTAATGGTGTCTGCTTAATGTTACTCCCTCATGTCTTTTCTTAAATAACAGAGCCATGTGAGTTTTTATACATCAAGACAAAACAGAACGAAGAGCTTTTCTTCGCCATAAGGTGTTCAATATTGTTGCCTACTGCTGCAACATTCATCATAAACAGAGAAAAAGTATTGCGTGAAGAAAAATCTGTAAAGTAAACAGTGCTAACAAGACCTCGCTCCGCTGTGTCCAAGGCACAATTTAAAAGGCCTTATGGCTTAGATCAGCTTGAAATGGCTTGGCAAAGGAATGGCACTGGGGATAAAAAAGGTTTTAATAAAGCCTAGAAATGCGTGGCTATAGCTGACTGCTTCTCATTTGTTATCCTTCTAAACAGAGCATTTCACAGGTTCAAACAGGTGTATGTGGGTCTGCTTCTGCTGGAGCCTGTGTACACAATTCAGTCGAAGCAAGTGTCCTGATTAAGACACATAATAAATGTCAGCAAGTTAGAAAATGTGCGCATGATGTAACAGTCAGGTGCATTCGAGGGTGCAGTGCAGGCAATGTAGTCCTCAATAGACTGAAATCAGAAGGTGAGCTCTAGAATCTTTTAGATCCATTTCAGGGTTGAGGGGGCCAAAAGGTGTCTCGCCAGGATTGGACAAAAGGCTGAAAACAGGAATCTAGTCCATCACAGGGACCAGTCTCATTCATACATACACACCCACCATGTTCACACACAGTCACCATATATATATATATTGTGAAAGATGTGCCAGACACAGACAGACACGACACCAGATGTCCACAACACACATGGTTTATTTTCGTTTCCTCTTCACAACACAGCACAAACACAGTGCCTAAAAACTCATAGTCCTTTTCCACTCCTTTCTCTTTTTATTGCCTTTTCTTCACCGCCTCAACTCCTCTCCTGCAAGCTCCGTCCTCTTCCACCCAACTCCGGCTCCGTGAATTGTTGTGAGGCGGCCCCTTTTATACTGTACCCGGATGTGCTCCAGGTGCTCCCTGATGATCTCCCTGCAACACTTCCTGGTGTGCTGGAAGTGCTGCGGTCCAAGGCTCCATGGTCCTTCGGGCGCCTCCTGGCGGTGGCCACGGATACTCACAGGGTTGAGCCTTCCAAGTTCTGTGGCTCCCACACAATCTACGATGGCTGCCCTCTTTCATCCTAGGAAAGGAATTTATATATATATATATATATATATATATATATATATATATATATATATATATATATACACAAGGGGGTACCCAAAAATTACTGGAATTGCATAAAAAATTGTTTAATTAATTTTTACTTACTGAAACTTTAGTCTCCTTCAAAGTACTCTCCATGTGAATGGATGAACCTGTCCCAATGGTTTTCTCACTGGTGGAAACATTCTTGGTATTGCTGAAGAGGAATGTTGTCCAGTGCCTGCAGCAATTTTTCTTTGACTTCCTCCATGGTACAAAAATGCTTTCCTTTGAGTTCTTTTTTCATATGCAGGAACAAGAAAAAGTCACACAGAGCAAGATGAGGCGAGTAGAGAAGGTGGCAAGAACTCCAAGACACACAAGTCAATTCAGAAATCTCTTCAATAGTCTGATGACGATATCTGTAAATTGCATTGTGAACTTTTTCAAGATTTTCATCATTCCTAATTGTGGAAGGTTGGCCAGATTTTTGTTGGTCATCAAGTGACATTTCCCCTCGTTTGAAATGCGATAACCACTCGTAGACCTGTGTTTTACTTAAAGCTTCCACTTTAAAAGCCATTTCAAACATCACTACAGTTTCAGCAGTGGTTTTCCCTAAGAGAAAATAAAATTTAACATAGACTCACTGTTCTTTATGATCGCCCATCACTAAAATCGTAGAACATGTTTAATAAACACAAAAAAAAAACTGACAGGGAATGGCGTACGAACAATACAGAGCAACACCACTTGTCAGACTGCAACAGAATACTGTAAGTATGTTATACCTAGTGGCAAAATTCACAGCTAAGTCGACATTGCACCCATGGAAAGATTCCGGATATTTTTGGGTACCTCCACGTATTTGCCATTATGGGTACCAGGTGAAGGAGGAGCTTTGATGATACAAGTAAACTCATGCAATTTCAGAGTTCTTGAAGCAGAAACAAATAAGTACCAGTATGCTGTCTGTTCTTGTGTGATTCTTCTTTTTAAAATTTAAACCCAAGTTCCTAATCTAGCAGAGATCCCCCTGGAGTTTCACGCACACTGTTGTAAATGTATTCTGATGACGTTTGTAGCTCTGAAAAACTTCATAAAACGGGTTGTAAAGGGTTGATTTCAAAGTGTTTATGTAGTATGGTGGAGAGCAGGACATCAAGGACCCTCAAATCTTGACAATCTAGATGAACAGGATGAATGAGCTTGTTGGGCTGAATGGCCTGTCACAACTTTTCTAACAGTCTAATGTTCTAATGTCACTTCCTGCTCTACATCAAATTCTTCCAGGACAGGCATCAGCTCCCTGCAACTCTGATTTGGAAGCAGGTTTGGAAATGGGTGAACATAAGCAGGAAAAATGACATCTAAAAGAATTAGCTGGGAAAACTGGATAGCAGTTCATTTTGTAATCAATTTACTTTAATGGGAAAGAACCGCTATAAAAAGGGGCTACGTGCTACTTTATGGCAGTATCACAGGTAATTGGTTAATTAATATAAAATATTAACATAGTCATATTTTGTTCTTTCTGGCAGCCTTCACTTCAAAAAAAATCAAATGTTAGAAATAACCACCAATATAAATTAAATTCAGACCCGAGTCCAAAACTGTGTGTCCTAGTAGCCTCGTTTTTAAATGAAATCTTATTGGTGTCTAGATGTATACTGTCATGCATGCACACCACAGAGTCACCCTCCAGGTTCCCCTAAAGTAAGTAGCACCACCCCAGGTCGAGAGACCGCCCCTTGAGAGTAATGAAGTGAAGAAAGCCATGCCGCTTCTGGTCCACACGATCCAGAAGGAGGACTCTCATTTCAATATTGACCTTGGTTCTGTGCTGAACTAAGCCAGAAATGCTCATTTGACGTTACAGAGAGGGCAATGATAGCAATTAAGGAGGTACACTGAGACATATAATTTTCATTTCATTTTCTTCATTTTTTTTGTTGCAATTAAATGGGGTTTTGCCTGGTTGGCACCTCAATCATTTAATGTTGTTATGCATCCTCATTCACCTCACTACAATGATAAATAGATAGATAGATAGATAGATAGATAGATAGATAGATAGATAGATAGATAGATAGATAGATAGATAGATAGATAGATAGATAGATAGATAGATAGATAGTTTATTAATCCCAAGGGGAAATTTACATACTTCAGCAGCAGCATACTGATAAAAAACAATATTAAATTAAAGAGTGATAACAATGCAGGTATAACAGACAATAACTTTGTATAATGTTAACGTTTACCAAACCTGGGTGGAACTGAAGAGTCGTATAGTGTGGGGGAGGAATGATCTCCTCAGTCTGTCAGTGGAGCAGGACGGTGACAGCAGTCTGTCGCTGAAGCTGCTCCTCTGTCTGGAGATGATCCTGTTCAGTGGATGCAGTGGAATGTCCATGATTGACAGGAGCCTGCTCAGCGCCCGTCTCTCTGCCATGGATGTCAAACTGTCCAGCTCTGTGCCTACAATAGAGCCTGCCTTCCTCACCAGTTTGTCCAGGCGTGAGGTGACCTTCTTCTTTATGCTGCCTCCCCAGCACACCACCACGTAGAAGAGGGTGCTCGCCACAACCGTCTGATAGAACATCTGCAGCATCTTATTGCAGATGTTGAAGGATCCCAGTCTTCTAAGGAAGTATAGTCGGCTCTGTCCTCTCTTACACAGAGCATCAGTATTGGCAGTCCAGTCCAATTTATCATCCAGCTGCACTCCCAGGTATTTAAAGGTCTGTACCCTCTGCAGACAGTCACCTCTGATGATCGCAGGGTCCATAAGGGACCTGGACCTCCTAAAATCCACCACCAGCTCCTTGGTTTTGCTGGTGTTCAGTTGTAGGTGGTTTGAGTCACACCATTTATATGCAATATAATAAAGGAGTTACAGTACAACAATCCAATTCATGTTGCTGTAACAAAAAAGGTAAATAATTGCTCAATCAAAATAGACAGAATAAATGGCACTTTATTTGTCCAAGGGAGAAATTAAGATTTTTTAAAGAAGCTAAGTACAAAAGCAAAAATTATAACAAACAACAACAACCCTCTTAAATATACAAGAATTACTAAAAATAAAGAAATTTTCTGACATGGCCAAAGGTAAAAAGATCAGTCATAGTCACAGTGAGGCATAACAGAGGCATATTGCTGTTGGTATAAAGGAGATCCCAAAGTGGTTCTTGACACACTTCTGCTGAATAATTCATTGTCTAAAATTCCTCACCGTTAGTGTGTCAAATAGAGCATGTGCAGCATTGTTCATAAGGGCACTCCGTTTTTTTCTTATTCTCTCTTTCGCTACTACCCCCCGGGGGTTCAGAGTGTGTCCCATGGATGTGTTCCTTGTAGGGATGCTAATAAAGGCTAAATTCTGAATGATCTTTTGGGTACTGTTAAAGGTGATTATTCTGCTGGTACTAACCTTGTAGTTCTCAGTTGTTGTGTCTTGACTCATTTTCTTGTGTATCTATGTCTTACATTTTTGTGTTTTCCAGCTGCAAACAAATTTCCCTTTGGGACAATAAAGTGTACCTACCTACCTTAATTAGCTTGTTGATTCACTTAAAGTGAGGTTAGCTGCCCAACACACCATGATGTAGAAAATCACAGTGGCCATCACAAGTATTGTCTAACATGTGAAGAACGTCACCACCCACATTAATGGAGGGCTGTGTCCAGAGAAGTAAGAGTCTGCTGTGCCCTTTCTTATATAGTTTCTCTGTCAAGAGACCTGTCCAGCCTGTCGCTGTTGTGGACCCCCAAGTTTTTATAGCGGTGCACTACCTCTACATCCACTCTCTGAAAAGTGACCAGACAAAGAAACTCTTTAGTGTGATGAAAGTCAATAGCTACTTTCAGACAATTTTCAAACTTTTCCTCCTGACTCCTATATTCTGTTTCATCCCCCTTTATTAATACACCCCATGAGTGCAGAATCGTTTGTGAATTTCTGTAAGTAGCATAACCTGCTGTTATATTTATTCTCAAAGTCGTTCCTGGGGACCCCCTGTGGCTTCAGGTTTTTGCTTCAAGCAGATTCCTAATCAGTGACAACACCTGATAACACTGATTTCAATTAATTAGCTGGGATTTTTTTCTCTTCTCTTATTCTACATTAAGAAAGCACCACAGCAGGGTTTTTACATTTATAAGAAATTTAGGAATATTTCCATTTTTGCTATAGATTTAAATGCTTAAGCCTCTTTTGTTAATTTCATTATATTTTGCCCTTTCTCTGTGCAGTTTGCTTCCTTCATTGTGTCTTAATGATGACAATTAGAAAACGAGCAGAGCAGACACGCTGGCAAACAATACTAAATCATGAAAGGCTGCAACTACTTTAACGTTAGACCCACTAATTAAAAAATAATGGATGAATTAACCAATTAGAACACCCGGAAAAACAGAACGAAAATCAAGATGAAAATATTGTTAAAAGGAAAAAAAAACATTACTTCCAAATAACTGCTTAGTCCATCTGTCCATTTTCCAACCCGTTGAATCCGAACACAGGGGTCTGCTGGAGCCAATCCCAGCCAACACAGGGCACAAGGCAGGAACCAATCCCGGGCAGGGTGCCAACCCACCGCAGGACACACAAATCCACGGGACAGTTTAGAATCGCCAATCCACCTAACCTGCATGTCTTTGGACTGTGGGAGGAAACCAGAGTACCCGGAGGAAACCCACGCAGACACGGGGAGAACATGCAAACTCCACGCAGGGAAGACCCGGGAAGCGAACTTGGGTCTCTTAACTGCAAGGCAGCAGCGCTACCACTGCGTCATCGTGCTGCCCTAACTGCTTAGTATATTTTAATATTCTTTTTTAGTTTTCTAATTTCTGCATTGTTCCCAAAACACAGCATCTGGGAAATAACAAGTCAATTAATTAGCCCAGGAGTCCAATTAAAAACAGAAGCTGGTTGGAACAAAAACCTGCAGCCACAGTGGGCCCCCAGGACCGATGTTGAGAACCCCGGTCTAGACTGACTGAAGAGAAAGGAGACAGGCCTGTTCCTTGTGGTGCTCCAGTGTTGCTCACATCCATATCAGAAACACAGTCCTTGAGTCTCACAAACTGCAGTCTGCTCGACAGTTAGCCCATTATATGTGATACCAGACGTGTATCCAACTGCAATCTCTGAGTTTGCCCCTTAACAGGATGTCTGGATTGTAGGAAGCGCTTAACAAATCAAAACACGTAATCCTCACAGTGCTGCCAGCTGAGAATAAGCCTTGTGGAGCAGATCGATAATTGCACCCTCCACTTCAGTCTTTGCCTAACAGGCAAACTGCAGTGGGTCCAGATGGTCTTTCATAAGAGGATTCATATAATCCAAGACCAGCCTCTGAAAGGTCCTCACCTTGTGGGCCACTTGCCTGTAGTGATGAAGTGAAGAGCTGTCTGCCTTCTTTGGATCTAAAACAATATAGGATGTGTTCCACAGCAGCAGCACTTTCTGGAGCCTTAGGGGCAGACTGAACAGGTGACGAAGTGTGAAGGGGCAGACAGACAGGACACACGCTTCACCACACAGTACACCTTTATTCATGTGGGGAAGCACTTTTCTATTGCTCTCCACATTACCTCAGTGAAATAAAAACTCCCTCTGCAGAGTCCAGCACTAACTCTTATTCTTTTCACTTTCTCTTGCCTCCACTCCTCCTCCAGCAAGCTTCGTCCTCTTCTATGTGACTCTGGCTCCTCAAATGGAGTTAGGTGGCTCCTTTCATTCTGCTCTTGGGAGTGCTCATCAGTATTACCTGGAATCACTCCCACATGTGATGGAAGTCCACAGCCACCCAGGAGGGCTGCCCTCTAGCATCCCAGGGAAGAGTAGTGCGTCAGAGATGCTCTCTCCCCCGAGTCGGGCAATGGCCAAGGCGGCCCATCACAAAAGGATACCACAAAGTTGGTCAGCACAGGCCATCTGGTCCTGAGACTCTATTCTTTTATAGAATCCCTGGTTGTCTCTTCAGTTGGTCTTTAGTTATGGGCAGCGCATACTGTGCAGTCTCTTTAAAGTTAAGACTCATTAATCTTAAATAACACTAAAAACTACCTTTACGCAATGCAGAGAGCTAATTAGTAACACAAAGCCCATTATATTGTACTTCCTCATATTAATAAAAACAACAGGAGTTAAACAAAAAGGTTGGCAGGAGCCCTGCAGACTTGTGTAAGAATAGCATTTACAAATTCTTGCCGGGTTCTGAAGCCTTGTGTCTCAGTCCTCATCTCTGACTTAAGGTAGGACCTCTAGCAAGTTACTTGGCTTAAGTCAGATCACATTGAATGTATACTTCTAGATGATTCCTCCATTTGAACTGTATGCTCCATGAAAAATGGAGAAGAAAAGGGTCTAAAGATGTTTCATGACCTGTCATGTAGTATGTGGAGAATCATCTGGAATGGAACCTGACCAGGATAAAGATGGGGGTAACAGATTTCTGGGATTCCAAAAAACACCTTGAGGTCAGTCACTCTCATTGTAATAGACGTGAAGGTGATGACAGTTTACACATTGCCTATAAAAAGTATTCGGCTCCTTGAACATTTTCACATTTTATTGTTATACAGCATTGAATCACAGTGGATACAATTTGGTCTTTCTGACACTGATCTACAGAAAAAGACTCTTTAATGGCATAGTGAAATCAGATCACAGCAAAGTGGTTTGAATTAATTAGAAACTTAAAACACAGAATAATTGAGCATATAAGTATTCACCCCTTTCATGTTGGTATTTAGTTGGAAAACAAATCTTCTCCCAAGGTGCAGGGTTTTCTGCACACTGCATCAGGTTTTCTCCATATTTTGCTGCATTCCTTTTACCTTCACACGCCTTCCAGGGCCTGCTGTAGAGAAGCATCCCCAAAGCACCTCCATACTTCACAGTAGCAATGCTGTGTTTTTAAATAATGTGCAGTATTCAAACATTTAATATGATGACCAAAAAGTGCAATTTGGTCTCATTGGATCATAGAACCTTCTTTCAAGTGAACTTTTGTAAACTCTAGTCGAGCTGTCATGTGCATTTTTTAACAGCGGCTTTCTCTTTTCCACCCTCCTGGCGAATTGGCTGAATAATTGTTATTTGCACAGTCTCTCCAATCTTAATCACTCCTTCAGAGTTCTCATAGATTTCTTGGTGGCTTCCCTCTCTTGTTTTCTTTTGTGTACTCTTTCCATTTCTTCATGATTGAATTAACTGTCGTAACCAAAAGGGGGCACCAGAGAGCCCCAAAACGCAGACAGTAAAGCACCACACATTGATAGGATAAAATAAAGAATATTTATTCATTTCCGCTCCACCTCTCCAACTTTTCTTCCAATAACAAGCCACAAATACAATTACAAACATGATAAATCAATTCATCTTCCTCTTTCCGTCCTTCATTTGAGTGGTGCCAGCTTCCTCCCCACTCTGACTGCAATGGCTATGGAAGAGAGCTCCTTTTAAGGCAAGCCTGGGATTACTTCCAGTGATCTGACATGGCCAGTTGGAGGCACAAGAAAGCCAGGGAGATCCTCACCCAGCAGTGTCCTCTACCATCCCAAAGGGAAACCTACAGGGCTGCACTTCTGGGCTCCAACTCCCATGCAGCCCTGCAGGTATCCAGACTAGGACCATATATGAGGAACACTGCTTCCTAGAATGGCTCCCCTTCTGGTTCCTGACATCTTTGGACATCCCAATCAGGATGGGAATCACAAGGCATCCCAGCTGGGGAAACTGCCCCCAGTTACTCCATCCTTCTGTTATGGCATTCCGGCCAGGTAAGGAATTCACCTCCATCCTGGGAGGGATGCCCACTCGTCGTCTGTGGGATCTACACTGGATACTCATTGGTTTGGAAATTTTCTTGCCTTCTTCCCCTAACTTGTGCTTTTAAATCTCCTTTTCAGAGACTTGCTTTTCATGTTATTTTATTCTTCACTGTGTAGGCTTCTTCACCAAAATTACTCCCAACAAGTTGTCCCTTCCATATTCAGATGTTTTTATACTACAATCAATTGAAACCCCAGACAGGTGATTTCCATTTAGCAAATTATGCAAATTTGCTGGACCACTGATGATGTCTCATATTAAGGGGTGAATATTTATGAGATTAGTTATTTTGTATTTTATTTGTTATTATTTTAGACCACTTTGCAGAGATCTGCAAACAACAGAGTTTTTTTCTGTTGATCGATGTCAAAAAAGCCAAATTAAATCTGTTTTCAAAGCTATATAAAAATGAAATGTAAAAACTTCCAAGGGGCTGAATACTTTTTATACACTTTGTAAATTCCTTGGGGTCCATCTGAGAAGTAGATTGGATTGGGCAGATAACACAGCCATGCTGTGCTAAATAGGCCAGAGACAACACTCAACTTTAGGTCTACATCGAATGACCGTGTGACGGTACGGGTCAGCTAAACACCCTCAGTTGATCTAGGGAGCCTCTTGTACCTGCTACCACCGATAACGTACCCCAGGATGAGCCAGTGGATGAGGACAAACATAGGAAGAGGTCGGTACATAAAGGTGCCAAAGTGCTTTTCTTAAAAACAGTCAAAACAAACAGTGTTCAAAACAAAGTGCTATGCTCCATCAGTCAATAAATAAATAATCCATAAAATCCGTGAAGGTGAAAATCCGACAAATATCCATTAAAATCACAGGTTAAAACCAGAGATGGTACATGAAAAAAATGAGACCCAGTGCTTCCTTTTCAAATCTTCAAATGTCCGGACCTTGCAGAAGGAGGAGATGTCTGCTGACAGGTACAGTCAACCTTCAAATCCTGGCTCAGGTCCCCATTGCCCAGAAATTCTGGGGCACCACATTGAGGCTCACATGTCTCCTGCATTCTCTTTCTCCCAGGCAAACACTCATTAGCAGTACCCTTTCCACAGCTCTGGCTCCTACAGCCCTGATATTCACACTCAACCACATGCCCAATGAAGTTTAGCATGGGCTCTGTCTCTATCTCTGTCTCTGCTTCTTTTTTTTGTCTCTCCTCTTCTTACTTTAACCTACTTTGAGTCTTTCCTTCCTCTTCTCTTGCTGGCCAGTCTATTTTCTCCTTTCATCCATCCTTTTTCTTGTACTGCTTATATACCTTTGTGGACACAGCGCCTCAATTGCACACCAAAGAAGGCAGATAAAGCAATTTAGATGGACCACCCCCTTACGTTCAGGTAAGTCTTGCCTCAATTACCTCACCCACCTCCTGCAGCTGCACGAGCACGCACACCCTCCGAGATCTAGCCAGCCATTCAGTTATTTATTTATTTTAAAACAGGCCACTAAAATGCTAAGCCATGGACCCATTATAACACAGACTGACCCTAGATTTACTGGAGAGAAAATGGTGGCCAAATTAACAGCTATTGTGACTAAGGTTGCCCATCCTTTCCACAATGCATTGACTTGAAGCAACTGCCCCCACTGGTCCATTTCATGATGGTGCTGAAAGAGACACTACCGGAGCTGTGCCTACACCAGTGGCCTTTCTACAACCCCATCTGAAGTTGCGCAAAATAAGTAATACACTTCCCTTTGTTATGATATTCTTTTGTTTACATTTTTTTCTTTATACCTTCCTCTTTTTCTGGGTTGTTTTCTATCAGTATGGGGTTTTGAAGAATGAATAATTTGATTTTGGCACTCCTTTTTTCCCAAATCAGTTATTTGAAAATGTTGAAATGCTTTGCATCTTTCCTGACACCATTTTGTTTTTCCATTTTGTGGCTTTGTTACTGTGAGGCAGTCAACCATTTTTAGGAGGTGCGATTTTGTAGGTCACCGCCTGTAATATAAAGATTAAAGCTTAACACTTCCTGGTTATTGGAGTGTGCAGACAGAAACTTAGAAATATGGAAAGTGTGTATTCAGTTAGTATTTAACTAGTCTCAATTTCTTATCATGACAACACTGGTTGCCTTCTCAGTGCTACAAAGGGAAGAAGAGAGGAGAAGATTAATGTGAGTGCCATCTCTTGACCCAGGGTGTAGTACCTACTTCAGATGAGCCCAGATGGTGATCCACAGATGCACATGTGTGACACTGTATTTTGTCAGATCATGGCAATGTCAGAGGGTATCACAATGATCTGATGCCATTTAAAACAGACCAGTCTCCAGCATCCCATTGTTTGAGTCATCTTTTTTTGTGATGGTTTGGTTTTTGGACAGAGATTATTAATTATATAGGTTCATGTAGAAGTCTGCATATCTGTAGGAATATTCTGATATAGCCCCACTTGGATTTTCATGGCAAAAACTCCACTGGTCTACAGCCATCGATCAGACTGTATAATTCCTCCTCCTGTTGTGCCACTCTTTAACCTAAGCACTAGATAGATAGATAGATAGATAGATAGATAGATAGATAGATAGATAGATAGATAGATAGATAAGATAGTGTGAAAAGAGGAGCCTCGGCACAAGACAAAGGTTTGGGGCAGCCAAGTGTGTACTTGACCTTGGCTGCAAAAGGCAAAGTTTCAATACAATTATGCATAGATCAGAGTCCAAAACAGAACTCTTCAATGGAGGAAAGAAGTTGGGTTTTATAGGAAGGTGTAAGGAAGTGATGTCATCCTCAGGGCCGGGACAGGAAGTGATGTCGTCCTGTGGGCCGGGACAGGAAGTGATGTCCTCAGAACCGAGGTGGAAGTGACATCGTCGCACTCAGGCAGAATTTAACATGTATGGTCTTCTGGGACAAAATAAGAGGTTTAAGTGCACCCCGCCACCCCCTTGCCAGGCATGGAATTCCCTTTTTTTGGTCCCTGTGGCTGGCTCCCATGTGCACGTGTGTGACAATAGATAGACAGATAAATAGACACTCTATCTATCTATCTATCTATCTTAACAATTGTGTTATGTCTTTGTGCAGTATTAGTATAGCAT
The DNA here is from genome assembly GCF_016835505.1 of Polypterus senegalus. Lineage (NCBI taxonomy): Eukaryota > Metazoa > Chordata > Cladistia > Polypteriformes > Polypteridae > Polypterus > Polypterus senegalus. The sequence goes on along the minus strand of NC_053154.1, from coordinate 32,772,823 downwards.
TGTAAAATATAGCCATGTCTGTCCTTTAATTATTATACTGCATATTACTCACTGATTTTAATAATTTAATAAAGAAATTATTGTAGAAGAAGATTCAGACAAAGAGAGGCTACAGGTAGTTAAAAGTTCATTGTATGCTTTGTGAAACTACAGATCATTAAAGCAGACATTAATCATATAGTCAACAAAACCTCCAAGTACATGAAAAGAAAAATTCTTGAAGACTTACAGAGTGCCTTCCAGATATGCTTGAAATAAATAAATATGCTTGAAATAACCCATAATAGGCAACCCTTAAAATCTCGAAGGTCTCCGTACAACTTACCTTAGTATCATATTGACCACATTATCTTTAAATATAGATCTGTGCCACAGCTGTCATGAACATTTAATGGTGCTTCGAGATTGTTGTCAGCAAGGTGACCAGAAGATGAAATTTGAGCAGTTGAAAGACGTGGTCAAAAGGAGTAGGGAGGAAGTCAATGGGAACAACCACCGACGGCAACGGAGAAAACGAAAGCAAAGAGCAGAGCCAGAAATGAAGTTGAAACCAAAAACGCAATCTACCACTAGGGCCAATTTAAGCAAAAGCTAACTATCAGTAAAATTTTAAAAAAGAAGTAGGAATAAAGTAAAATGCAAACACCACCATACTTGTAGCGTGATGCTATGTGAAATGAAGTGAAATGTCACTTGCCCAAATCAAAATGGAGTTACACAAATAAACTACTACAATCATAAAAAATTACTTTTTAAACACCAATCTGATTGGTGAAGAACTAGAAATCTCACATATAAAAACCCAAAAATAAACAAAAATACACCTATATCTAAAGGTTATAATGCAATAGCTACATATCTGAGGTGTCAGGAGTCTTTAAATGGCTCTCAGGTAACTTCAGCCATAATGATCACAACACCGGAGAACATTAATTAAATTAGAAACCCCACCACAGTAAAAAAAACTTGATACAAAGAATAGGGAATTGTTGGGTTTCAGCCAGAGTTCATTCCCTGGCTGGGGTTCAGTTTCATGCTTTATGTCGTCTTTAGAGATTTATTTGTGTTATTTGCCACTGCCTGTGTTTAAGTTCCAGTGCCTCGGCTATGTTCCATATGTTTTGTGGGTGGTCCCACATGGAGCTAGACCACCTGCCAATCACTGCCAGGAATTGCCTTCTGCCTTATAAACTGGAGGATCTCCCATAGTTCCTGGTGGATAATTATGAATGCACTCTGGGAGTTTGGTGAGTTCTTGTGCCTTTTCTGCACTTTTGAGATTTTTGTTCTATTTTTGACTACAGTGCTGGGTTACTGCATTGGGACCGTGTTCGCCGTAGATTGCTTTGTGTTTCTAGGCAACTCCATTGTGCTCTATGGAGCTTATCTATGTGAGTATTTTTGTGAAGAATAAAATCTTTTTATTTTTATAAAGTTTATGTGTTTGCCTGTTTATCAAGCTTGGGTTTGGGGGTATATCCCCCTCTAGTGGGCATAATTAGATGTGCTTTTGCTACTTTTTGGGACATGTGTGTCTTGTGACTCCTAGTCATACCATGAATCAAGAACAGAAAAAAAAAACAAAATATATTTGAGTTCCCTGTATTCCAAAATGAAAACAAAAAATTATCTGGATTATGATAAAAACTTGCAAAGAAGAAGAAATTACAACAACAACAACAGTTATTTATATAGCACATTTTCATACAAAAAATGTAGCTTAAAGTGCTTTACAAAATGAAGAATAGAAAAATAGAAGACACAATAAAAAATAAACATAAGTCAGCATTAATTAACATAGAATAAGTAAGGTCCGATGGCCAGGGTGGACAGAAAAAACAAAAAAAAACTCCAGAGGCTGGAGAAAAAAATAAAATCTGTAGGGATTTCAGACCAAGAGACCACCCAGTCCCCTCTGGGCAATCTACCTAACATAAGTCAAACAGTCCTCTTTGTATTTAGGGTTCTCATGGAAGGACTTGAAGATGATGGTCACGTAGACTTCTGGCTTTCAGTCCATCAATGTTGGTGCATCATGATGCTTTGAGTAGGTGGTGGTGGCGCAGGCCGCCACCACAAAGAAACCGGAAAAAGAAACAGAACAACTAGTAACACTTACTAGTTATGCTTCCAGGTATAAACTGTAATGTCTGAGCTACACGCAGAGTGAAAGGCAGACCTTCAGAAACTGCAGCTCAGCTGGCACTCAGTTATTTGGCAGGTAGAAAGGCCAATCCTTTTAGACACAACAGGAAGGAGGGCTCCTTGCTGATTTAATAGACATATTCTGCCTGTTATACATTTTAATAAGCTTAAACAGAAGCTTAGCTCTTGATCCTCAGCATGCAATGATGCACACCAAAGTCCTTACAAGATGGCAGCTTATTAGCACTGCAGGCCATCACCATTTGTGTACAACTTTCAAAAATACACAGGAGGAAATCAGTCAATCCTGTATGTGAAAGTGCAGGATTAAAGTATATGCCTGTGTGCGGAGGTCAGAGCCACCTTCATCTGAGTGTTGATCTGGAACAATTCCAAACACTAATAACTTCACTTGAAGCATTCATTTTGACTCTTGGGTCTGTGCTTGCCAGCAAAATGTTGTTCTGCTGCAGGCTTACTTGTTGACTATTGAAGAAAAAGACTTCCTACACTGCTGGCTGACCTCTCAAAAAGTGAACTATACAGGGAATGGGAAGGAGGGAAGAAGAATTATAATAGAATTACATTTCGTACAAAAAAGCACATTATACCAGAATCCTGTGTGCACCTAAATTGGAACTGATACACCTACTTCAGCACTTCTGGAACTGTCTTAAAATGAACACAAAAAGCTTTCCTCATTTTGCTTCTCCAACCTTTTTCCAATATAAAATCATACATATTTCATCAAACTAATACAATTTCAAAACTGTGTGCCAACATATTAGGATATCCTTAAGTAGTGGAAAGAAAGCAGAGGCCCTGGTTAAAGCCCACACGAACATGGGGCGCATGAAAATCCAAAAAGAGATCTCCATAATATCTTTTTGTTTTCTCAGAGACAACAATGAGATCAGAAATAAATTGAGACATTTTCATTGGACTCATGCCCCAGTATTCTCACAAGTGTCTCCCTTTGAGTTTCAGCAGAGATCACAGCAAATTCACGATTGATTCACATTTTCGAAGTGGTGTCTTGACATCTTTTTTTGCAATTTGACAATATTTGCATTGTGTGCTCTATAATATATTGTGAAATGTATGGACAAATTGTTTGTAGTAATAAAACACTTTACTATGATTACAAAACTGTAGTCCTTGCTTCTAAATAATACTATTAGGTGCTGCAATTTATATTACTGTTCTCCAATTAGATCATACAACATTCTGGGAGAAAATGAAGGCAGCGTGATTAAGAGCTTGGATATCGAATCCCACTACTGACACCATGTGACCATGAGAAAGTCACTTTATCACTGCCTACTTTCCAGTTGGAACAACAAAAGAAATGTAACCGATCATAGCTCATATGTTGGAAGGCACCATAGATAAAGATATCAGTCCAGTAATAAGTAAAATATAGCATATGAAGTCTCACTATGCAAACCTATTTATGGCAAAATTACAGGAAGGTTTTATGTCAACGTGCGTCTTAAAACCAGTGTTGTATCTCCTTTACATAGACAACATATTCATAATCTGGACTGCCAGTGAGAAGGACCTCCTCCATTTTCATAATGAATACAGGGTGGTCCAGATCTAATTCTGCAGATCCAGATCGTCTGGATGACTTTGATTTATGCAGAGACAATTCCAGTTCGGCTTGAAGATGATTCTTCATGTCGTCAGTTCGCACACTTCTTGATGGTCCAGGATTTTTTGGGCAATTTTCTATGTAATAAACTGAATAAGTTATAGCGTAATGAAAATTGCATAATTAGATCTGGACCACCCTATATAATTCTTTCCACCCCAACATAAAGCTGAAGCTGAATTTCTCAAAAACAAATGTCAGCTTCCTCGGCACCACTGTTCAAATAAAAGATAACACTCTTGTAACTTCTGTTTTTCACAAAACAACAAACACATGGACCTACCTTAAAAGTGACAGCTTCCACCTAAAGCATATACTTGTAAGGCGCTCCATTATTTTCAGCCAAGCAATATGTTACAACCGTATTTGCTCAGACCCAACAGACCAGGATAAACAACTTGCAGGAGCTTAGACAAGATTTCATAAGACAAGGTTATACCCCCAAAACAACAGACACTCAGATAAGAAGAGCTACTGCCATACCCAGAGACAACCTTCTGGAATATAAAAATAAAGACAACAAGAACCGCATTCCCATTGTTGTCACCAATAACCCACATCTTGAAGCACTTCGAAAAATTATAGAAAAACTTCAGCCAATGCTAAACAATGACCAAACCCTGCAAAATGTATTTCCAGAACCTCACCTCCTGGCAAACAGACAACCACCAAAGCTGCAGCTACTAAGTGAATCAACAGAAAATGGCACAACTCCCTGCCTACAGAAAAGATGTAAAACGTGTGCTCACATTTATAATACAGACTGTGTAATTATACCACACTGCTGACTAGAACATCGCATAAAGGGGTCATTTTCTTGCATGTCATCTAATGTGGTCTCCCTCATTCTCTGTATTAAATGTCCTGACACTTCACTCTATGTGGGAGAAACTGGACAAACACTCCACCAAACAATGAATTTACACAGGTTCCACATTAAATGTGGCAATAAACATGTTCCTGTAGCAGCTCACTTCAACAGCCATGGACACTGGAGAGGGACACTCTAAAGTCACAGGGCTTATGGGCAACTTCAGAACACAGCAAGACAGCAAAGAGTGGGAAATTAAACTCATGCTAAAATTTAACTACAACATGGTTTAAATAAAGACAAGAGTTTTATGGCCAGATGTGAGGATTGTTTGCATCTCTCGGACTGTCATAGACCAACTGACTACAGATCCAAATTTTATGGAAAAAATCAGAAACTTCAAAAGACTTTGTTGGAAAATTATCTTATCAAAAGATCTTGACTATACATTGTTCTCCTGTCTTGCTAAATGAATCTTAGCCTGGAGTTGTCTATTAATTTTTTACATCTAAGATGTCTCACTTAAAGGTTTTCCAATGTTGTTGTTTCTCCTGGTGTGTATATAAGCACAGGTAACTCAATTTTTGTATTCCATCTTGCTTGAAGAAGGGGCCTGAATTGCCTCAAAAGCTTGCATATTGTAATCTTTCTACAGTAGTTAGCCAATAAAAGGTATAATTTTGCTTAACTCCTCACTACATCCATAATGGCTAACATGGAACAACACCCTAGTGCTGAAGTCTTGAAAGAAATTAAAACAAGACTACAATGAAATATCACAAAATACAACATGCTTTTCAAAAGAAATTCTCAATTTTGATTCTGTTTACCTTGGTTGTATCTCATATCTCTTTTTTGTATAAAGCTAATTCTCCTGAGGAATTTTAGGAGAAACATCTGTGACAAAGTTAATTCATAAATGAAACATAAATGAGAATCTATATTAAGTCACATTAGCCATCAGAGATCAGTCTTTGACCAGTAAAATATTCCAATGGGCACATGTAACCTTCTAGTTAAACAAAATGACTAGAAAGGTTAGCCAATAAAGAACAGTCATGCTGATGTCAACAAGCTGTTCTAAGCACAAGTATGTTTTTATTTTCTTGTGTCTCTTCTAACACCTTTTTCACATCTTATTTAATTTCATTGTATTCTTCTTAAGCTAATGCATTACCTGCCCCAGTATAGCTGTTTTCTTTTTTTGCTTTCCTGACCTTCTTTCAAGGTCTAATTAGCACAGAGAAGTGAGAAAGTCATCGTACTCTTTGCACTTGAAAATAAGGACCCTATAAAATTGGAAGAGTCCCTTGGTCAGTTCTCTAGATTTACTGGAGAGTAAATCCTACAATCCTACTTCCGCCCAGTGGCACTCAGATCTGTCATTATGAAGTGCTTTGAGAAACTGGTGCGGAGTCATGTCATGATCTGTTTGCCAGTAGACCTGGACCCATTTCAATTGCTTATAAAGCAAACAGATCCACAGAGGATGCTGTGGCCACAGCCCTTCATACTGCCCTGACCCACCTGGAGCAGCAGGGGAGTTACATCAGACTGCTCTTTGTGGACTTCAGCTTGGCATTTAACACCATCCTCGCACAACGACTGGTGTCCAAAATGGCAGGTCTGGGACTGCCATCACTCACCTGCAGTTGGAAACTGGACTTCCTGTCTGGTCGATCCCAGAGGGTCAGGCTGGATCTACATCTCCACTGCTGTCAGCCTCAACACCGGGACGCCACAGGGTTGTGTGCTCAGCCCGCTCCTCTACACCCTCTACACATATGACTGTGTTCCCACCCACCACAGCAACAACATCAAAAAGTTTGCAGATGACACAAAGGTGATTGGACTCCTCTCAGGCAAGGAGGGTGAGCTGACATACAGGGACGAGGTGGAGCAGCTGTCAGAGTGGTGCAGAGTCAATAACCTGCTCCTCAACACCACACAAATGAAGGAGCTTGTTGTTGACTTTTGTTATTGACTTCATTCTTGGCGGGGCCTGTGTGGAGAGGGTACCGGTGTTCAGGTTTCTGGGCATTGAGCTGGAGAATGACCTGACCTGGGCCGCAAACACCAAGGAGCTGGTGAAGATGCAACAGAGACTGTATTTTCTGAGAATCTTCAGAAAGAACCATCTTCCCAAAAATCTGCTCCTTGCCTTGTAACGGCCGACCCCTTATTCCCAGCCAGCAGCTACACCTCCAAGACCTGTGGCCTGGATAATTGACTGAGAAACCTTTTCCTGTCAAGCCGTACTCCTACACAGATTAACTTTCCCCACAATCGACGGTTTGAAAAGCAAAGACAATAAGCAGAATGTAAAAGGAAACAAGAATAAATGTATTAAATGGGACAAGACACGCCACAAGACAAATGTACACTCAAATATTCCTCCACCCCAACAATCCCACAGCAAACCCGACAATATATATATATATAAATCCCCTCCCTTGTCCACGTTACATATGACACACACCACACAAACGACAAATGGCTGGCAAACGGAATGATCATGAACTTGAGTCCGGTACGTGAAATAAATGTCCTGAATACGGGTACTGATTAATGACGATAGTAATGTTCGTATTTCCCGGCGTTTGGAATAACCTCACCGTGATTCCTCGGTGTGCGGCGAATGATGATTCGACCCCGGGGTCTTCAGCGGTAAGCAGGTTGAAAGGCAGTCCGGATGAATGAAATACAAACTGGATGATAGCGCAATGGAATGAAACGGCAGGCAGGTTGTAATCGTGAATGCGTATTGGTTGTTCTCCTCTCTCTCCTCGTGCTGGTCTCCCTTTCGTCTCCTCCTCTTCTCCTTAAATAATCCGTGACGGCAGTAATTGATTAATTGATATACAGGTGTTTTCCAGGTAAGTGATTGTGAACTCCTCCCATCATCCGTCCTCCTTTACGGGACAACATTAACTGATACACACAACGCAGTCAATGGGACAATGAAAACGAGACACACACAGCACTGACATTTAAACACTATGTGGCACCGCTACATTCCCCCAACCTTGGACAAGGGAGGGCCGAAGTACGGCTTGAGGTTGGCCACATGGATGGTGTCTAACTTGGAGGCAGCGCCGATACCCCTTTGGATCTGGAAATTGACTGGACCTGTTTGTTGAATGATTTTAGCTGGACCTAACCATTTAGGCGCTAGCTTGGCGGAGAATTTTCTGCTGGCATCTGAGAGATGGTGAGCTCTAATCCAGACCAAATCACCCGGCTGGAAGTGCGCTCCCTCCGCCGGCATTATACAGTTTGGCGTGTCTGGATGTCGAACTCACCAACCTCCCTTGGATTCTCCGCCGTAAACCCTCTACCTTAACCAAATTATTGTAACTGGTGGATTCTGGACTAGGGGTGCTGGGAAGGAGTCGGTCGAGTGGGCCCTTAAGCTGTCTGCCCAGCGCAACCAAAGCAGGCGCCTCACCTGTGGCTTCATGCACCGCGGTGTTCAGGGCAAACCGGAGCTCGGGAGCCATTTATCCCAGTCCTGATGGCGTTCACCCACATAGGAGGCGATCATGTTCTTCAGGGTCCGTTCACTCGCTCCGTCATGTTGGCCTGGGGATGGTAAGCGGTGGTGAGGTTTTTCTTCACTCCCCAGGCTGCATAAAGTTCATCCAATATGGAGCTTGTGAACTGCGGACCCGATCCGAGATGATGTTTCTTGGCACCCCCCAGCGGGTGAAGATTTCATTCTTCAGGATGGAGCATATTTTGTTAGCCCTTGCATCGGCTAACGCAAACAGCTCCACCCACTTCGAAAAATAGTCTACTACTACCATCAGGACGGTCTTCCTCGAGCTGGTGATAGGAAATGGCCCCATTAGGTCGACTCCCAAAGTCTCTCCTGGTCCATCTGCGATCGTCGATTGAAGTAATCCCGCCGGTTTACCAGGTGGGTTTTTTAGTTGTTGGCAGGTGGCACACGTCTTCACGTGGTGGCACACGGCTTTCCGGACAGACGGCCACCACGCAACCCCCAGAATCTTTAATAAAGTTTTTGTCCTTCCAAGGTGACCACCTAAAGGACTGTCATGGTAGTGCTTCAGAAAGTCGGGGACGAGCTCTTCCGGGACCACCAGTTGATGTTGCAGACCCCCAAGGGTGGATGGAATAGTCCTGTACAAGACCCCTTGGAGGTCCACAAAGTGTACCCGGTCAGTTCGCTGTTGCTCCAGCCCTTCCCTGATGTTCTGGCAGAATGGACTGGTAGCTTGTGCTTGGGCTAGGTCTTCAAGGCTCCTTGGCAGAGGGAGGTTCATCTTTTCGCCTCCTGCCAAACACCCCATCCCCGACGGCTCCGATACCCTAGATAGTGCATCCGGCACGATGTTACCACAGCCCTTCCGTAAGTCACCCTGAACGTAAAATTCTGGAGGCGGAGGACCCACCTGGTCAGACGGGAGGAGGTCTTCGGGTGATTGAACACCCAGGTCAGAGCGTGATGGTCGGTGTACACTTCGAATTCAACCCCCTCCAAATAATGTCTCCATTTCTCCACAGCCCACACGACAGCCAAACACTCCTTCTCAGCTGTCGAGTAGTTCAGCTCAGCGCCGCGAAAACTCGTGGAGGCGACGCTGGCGATGACATGTTCAGCCTGGTTAATTCTTTGAGTGAGCACGGCCGAGCCCCAGGTTGCTGGCATCTGTCTGTACCTGGAAGGTGAGCTGTGGATCCGGTTGGGCCAGAACGGGTGGCTCTTGTAGGTGGCTCTTTAGTCGCTCGACCGCGCCCTGGCATTCTGTCGTCCACTCCCACGGGACATCTTTTTTCCTAAGCTGGTTCAAGGGAGCCGCTATATCTGCCATCCGGGGAATAAACTTATGGTACCACCCCACTAACCCAAGAAAACGTTGCAACGACTTCAAATCGCCAAGGCCAAATGGCCAAGGTCTTTTCGGGGTCTACAGCGACCCCCTCCGATGAAAGAATGTGCCCGAGGAAGCGTATGGGGTTGAATGAAGGTACACTTCTTCGTGTTCAGCGTAAGGTGCGCTTGATGAAATCGCTGGAAAATGGTGTCTAAATCCGGAGATGTTGATTTATAGAAGGGGAGTAAACAATGACGCCATCGATGTATACGAAGCAGATCTTGCCTATCAACCCCCTCAGAACCTGCTCCATGAGCCGCTGGAAAGTGGCCCCAGCATTTTTAAGCCCAAAAGGCATGACATTGAACTGGAACAGGCCTTCAGGGGTGATGACTGCCGTCTTCTTTTACTCCCTCGTCCATCGGCACCTGCCAATAGCCACTGCGGAGATCTAAGGTGCTAAATACTGCAGCTCCATGCAGTGACTCCAGGATTTCATGAACCAGGGGCATGGGATATGCGCCCAGGCTCGTCTTCTCGTTAACCCCTGTAGTCCACACAGAAACGATAGGAATTATCCGACTTCTTCACGAGGACCACAGGGGACGCCAGGAGGAGGAAGATGGTTCTATTATTCCCTCGGCGAGCATCCGATCGAGGTGTTCTTTAATGACGCCTCTTCAGTGGAGAAACCCGTAAGCTCGGTGCCTTATAGGGACTTCGCCCAAGGTGTGGACCATGTGGGTCACCCCACGGGCAACTCCTAACTTCTCCGTCCACACCTCGCCCACTTCTTCAGCACCGGCCTCACCTCTTCAGGTTGTCCCTCCACTGGGGCTGCCGCGAGGTGCTTGCGCCTCCTCTCTGCTGCGTAAAACCCGATAAATTCGAGCCCAGATCTTCTTTGGATTTGTAAATGAATTCGCATATCCCTTCCCCGTACCGTATACCCCTGGGACTGAGATGGATGGTCATCCTCATGGTGGCTAGAGAATCCAGCCCAAGGAGTAACGGAACTGACAGGTGCTGGTCCTCCAGGACATACGTATTCATATCCCAGGTGGTGGCGAGTACACTGTACCTCAAGGGGACTCTGCCCAGGGCCTTGTGTTCACTCCCATCCGCCAATACAAATCGGACGGACGGGCAGATGTTAATTTGTCTGTCGGTCGGCTAATCTTCTCCCACTGGCTTGAGCGGATTAAAGTATGGTGGCTCCCGTATCCACCACCGCATCCATCTGCCACCCCGCAGCATCACTGGGACGATCAGAAGGGACGTGCTCGCTTGCATAATGGCGAGATCGGCTTCCGACCGCAAGGTTTGGCTCGTTGTGGTTTTAGGGGCTGGGTTTCTCGTGTACTGGCCTGAACTTTGTGCCAGTACGCCTTGAGTTTCCCCAGTCCCGCTCCACTTGGGAGCCTACCCTCACCAAGTCCTCCACCGATCCCACCACCCCTGAGACTCCCAGCTAACCGCGGTTACAGGCATTAAGGACGCGGCGGACCACCTCTTCTTCAGCCATAGCCGCCGCCACTTCAAACACAAAGCCCGGTATTCATAGGCGAAGTCCCGGATGGTTTGTGAAGGTAGTTGCACCATGGACCGCAGCTTGTCCTCCAGTTCGGTCTCGTAGTCTTCCGGAAGAAAAGCCGCGAGGAAAGATCGACGAAAGGATCCCCAGTCGAAAATGGTCTTCTTGGCCGTCAGCCACCAGCTCCGCACCGTCCCGAGAGGGATGTCCCTATCACCCCAATTAGCTCTTCCGGGGTTAGAGGGTTAACGGCCAGGTACGCCCCCGCCCTCCACAAAGTTCAGGACATCATCGACATTATATGGAGCCCCTAACTTGGGAAAAGACAGGCGCACCCCAGGAACAAATGGCCGATTGAGGCATGCGCCCTCCCGAGATACGTGCGGCGTTGAATGACGGGCGACGGTCTTATCTTCTGGAGACACCTTTGACTTCCCCTGAAGAGAATCTTGCCAGCGTCGATCCCGCCTCTGGAGGCACAACACATTTCCCCCCAGGAGTTGAACTTGCTCGTTGATGTATTCTTTCATTTCCTCCTGGGAGCTGCTGATGCGAGCCCGCAAGGCTGCTTCGCTCCAGCGCATTTCGCAACCTCGCGGATCTTCTCCTCCAGCCGGGTTATTTGTTGCGCCAGATCCTCCCACAGAGGCGAGACGTCCTCCAGGCCTTCCTCTTCAGGTCCACGGTGATCTTCGAGGTACAGCGACTGCAAAGAATCCACCACCTCTCGCACCGCTGAACACGCTCTGACCGTGGCGTGCGCGCCGCTACTCCATCATCACACCGAGGAAGCAATGGTGTCGTCCTGCTCGCACGCCCTAAAGACATGATATTTTTGGGGAAAATTTAAAGGCAGACAGTGATCGAATTAAATAAAGATTCCTCAGAGAGGGCACCACTTATGTAACGGCCGACCCCTTATTCCCAGCCGGCAGCTACACCTCCAAGACCTGTGGCCTGGATAATTGACTGAGAAACCTTTTCCTGTCAAGCCGCATCCTACACAGATTAACTTTCCCCACAATCGACGGTTTGAAAAGCAAAGACAATAAGCAGAATGTAAAAGGAAACAAGAATAAATGTATTAAATGGGACAAGACACGCCACAAGACAAATGTACACTCAAATATTCCTCCACCCCAACAATCCCACAGCAAACCCGACAATATATATATATATAAATCCCCTCCCTTGTCCACGTTACATATGACACACACCACACAAACGACAAATGGCTGGCAAACGGAATGATCATGAACTTGAGTCCGGCACGTGAAATAAATGTCCTGAATACGGGTACTGATTAATGCGATAGTAATGTTCGTATTTCCGGCGTTTGAATAACCTCACCGTGATTCCTCGGCGCGGCGAATGATGATTCGACCCGGGTCTTCAGCGGTAAGCAGGTTGAAAGGCAGTCCGGATGAATGAAATACAAACTGGATGATAGCGCAATGGAATGAAACGGCAGGCAGGTTGTAATCGTGAATGCGTTATTGGTTGTTCTCCTTCTCTCTCCTCGTGCTGGTCTCCCTTTTCGTCTCCTCCTCTTCTCCTTAAATAATCCGTGACGGCAGTAATTGATTAATTGATATACAGGTGTTTTCCAGGTAAGTGATTGTGAACTCCTCCCATCATCCGTCCTCCTTTACGGGGACAACATTAACTGATACACACAACGCAGTCAATGGGACAATGAAAACGAGACACACACAGCACTGACATTTAAACACTATGTGGCACCGCTACAGCCTTTTGTCACTGTTCCATCGAGAGTGTGCTCATGTACGGACTGTGTGTGTGGTATGGCAGCTGCACTTCCTCAGAAAGGGTCGCCAGGACAGCGGAGAGAACAATTGGTTGTACCCTCCCCACTCTGGAACAAATCTACACCTCCTGATGCCACAAAAAGGAATAGACATTTCAAAGGATTCATCACATCCCGGTCATTGCCTCTTCCAGCTTTTGCCATCGGGCAAAAGATACAGATCAATAAAAACCAGGACAAACCGCCTTAAAAACAGCTTTCATCCAAAAGCAATCATGGCCCTGAACTCAGAATAAAACTGCTCTGTATCATTCTCTAAATGTGTAATATAGTCCTATATAGACATACTTTTATTACTATTCCTTTTCTTGTTTTTTAACTCTTATACCTTCAATTTTGTTGTTCTTTTGTAAAAGTGATATTGACAATAAAGATCTATCTATCTATCTATCTATCTATCTATCTATCTATCTATCTATCTATCTATCTATCTATCTATCTATCTATCTACAGTATGTTTTGATCCATGTGACATTTTATTTTTAATGGACTGAAAATTTAAAGTGGTAAAGAAGGAGGAATACTGGAGACTTGCACAAGACGTCAAACCCCTTGTTGTGGAACCTCTGTGCTTATTTATGTAAAAGCACTGCAGAAGGGTCTTTATTATATACTGTATGTAAGTAAATACACCCCATATAATATTTTTTATTTTTCAACATATGTGGACCTATCAATACTTACAGTATAATATAACAAACATCATGCCACATTTACATTTTCTAGTTCATTGTATACTGTAAATAAACATACATGCAAACTTTGAATATTGAAAAATTAAGTAGACCCCTTCATTTATGTCTTCCTCAAATTAGAATCAGGTGTAAATTATTAGATCATCATCATCAGTTGTCACACGTGTGATTGGGAGACAGCTAAAGGGCCTGAATGATAGTAATTCCATGCCAGACCAGAGGGTGGCAAGGTACACTGACGGTCTCTCTCAATCCTTTGCAGACCATCCACGGGAAATCCTGCAGGGTTCCTGCACCACTGATGACATCACTTCCTGTCCCGGCGCTACTGATAATGTCACTTCTGGTTCCAGTGTTATTGATGATGTCACTTCCGGTTATGGGCACCACTGATGACTTCACTTCCGCATCTCGGCATATAAAACTGCTATCTTAACTACCTAGTTCAGTTCTATTTTGGACTCAAACCTGTGAACATCTCTCAATCAAATAACCGTTTTGCAGCCAAGGCATAATATACAGGTGACTGCCCCAAACCTTTTTGATGACTTTGTGTCATTTTTGATACATTGTCTAAACAGCTCTTATTTAAACCTCAAAAACTTTGTTTAGTTTGCTCTTTGTCAAAAGAGCTTTCTGATGCATTGAGAAAGAAGGCTAAAGAGATGACTGCCCCAGCAAGTTCAACCCAAAAGCAGAATGCAACATCTTAAAAGCCTAGAATTTCATCACAGGTCATCCAGGTAGCTCTTGCCACAGTTGTTCATGAGTCTACTATTAGAAAGAGGCTGCACAAATGAGATCTACATGGGGGATAAGCCAGGAGAAAAGAATATCCGACTACAGTTTTCCCATGAACACCTACACAAAGACCAGACGACGTGTTTGGTGAAAACCAAAGACAGCATTTGGCCAGAAGAACCTGATACCACCTTTAAAACATAGTGGTGGAAATGTTTTAGTTTTGGGCTGCTTTGTTGCAGTAGGGCCTGGACAGCTCACCATCACAGAAGCCACTATGAATTCATTATTATACCAAAAGGGACTTGAGGATAATATGAGACCATCTGTGAGAAGACTGACAATGACTCTAAGCCTAATACTAAATCGACGAGGGAATGACCAAGACAAAGTCCAGATATAAATGCCAATGAGATACTGTGGGAGGATTTTAAATGATCTGTGCACACAACCCACCCCTCAAACATTACATAGCTACGTGGAGGAAGTCGATGTCAGAAACTGCTAGACAACCATAGAAAACATCTACCTGAGGGGACAATACCAGCTGTTAAAGTAAAGGGTGGACACACTTTTTCCAGAGACTAAAATGGCATATCTCTTCATTTTTCACTGAATAAATTATTGAAAGGTCAAATTTTCTTTTTTTCAGTTACATCACCCTTTTTAAAGACATTTTACATGAAGATCACATTTTTATATGTGGGTGTATGGTGTCTACTTACTTTTATCTTTTTTTAACTGTATATGCATAGGAATGAAGAAACTACCATCTTTATACAATAACAGGGTGAGTGTTAAAAAGTTTAGACAGAAAGGGTTAATCACAGACAAAAAGACCAAGCGGGAAGAATGTGTTGATGTAAAGTGTGCCAGTAAGCACTCAGAGAGGACAAATGATGCTCCTGTCGCCTGGTTTGCGTAACTCAGCAGCTTTACATTAACGTGACTTACGGGCTCCTTGTGACTCACGCTTCAGTATTCTGATTTCATTTGGTGAATTTCTGGCTGTAATTTGAGTTACACTTACAGGTCCAACAATATGCACTTTTGTTTTTCATTCTTTTGATGTTGAAATGATGCTGTGTTTAGAAAAGGTTTACTTTTACCATTGTGCTGTTTTCTGTCAAGGATTACGCTGCAGCTGAGTGCAATAAAAAAGTGTTCAACTGTGAAATACCAAAGCAGATTTAGAAACTGAGGACCTTAAGAATTTTCTCCCTGTATCTCTTGGTTATTTGCGTTTGCTGAATAGGCTCCTTATTGTTCCTCACGGAAGTCAAGGTGTTAAGGCTTCTAGTCTTCTGTTTGTCAAAAAAAAAATTACAGTATCGCATGAAGCTTTCATCTCCATGACAACCACAGAGGCCACACTACTGGCTTCACTGTGATGGTGCATTCTTGTTACTCACTTTAATCCTACATATTTTCAATTTAATAGCCATCCATCCATTGATTCCCTGAAATGCTGTTCATTTTCGGTGGGACTCAGAATGCAGCATCAGGTGCAAGTCAAGATCCTCCATGAGCAGAGAGAACATTGGATGTATAATTTTTAGGGACTGCTGTTGTTTAGCTAGGCCTGTGGACTCAGGTGTTTGTTGTTTCACTTCTTTTTGCTACTTATTTCCTGCAGTGTCTCCTTCTCTTTTGTCTGTATGTGTGTACTAAACATCCTTTATATTTAGCACTTTGGACGCATGTGTCTGTGCTTCTGGTTCAAAGACATGCCTATTCAAGTTATCAATAAAATCAGTTCATATGCAATGCCACAAACAGGAAAAATAATCTGCAAAATAAATAAAAGATATGATCATTTTCCTTCTTTCCTTTCTGGGAGCATTTTAGGGACAAAATCAAAATTGTAAACAAAGCAGAAGAATAGCTGGCAACGTGCTCATTGTCTCCACTTCATAAGGTGAATCGTAGGATTCTGCACCAGGTACCGCATAACATTCTCTCTAAAAATGAGCTGTAAGAAGGTTACTAAAAGGAGACACACAATCTGAAAATGAGAGGTCGATAAAACAAGATGAACTGACAAGATTTACCCGTCTAGTAGCTATAGCACAATCTTAAATTTTCAAAGGGATTACTGCAACCAGTCCTGACCAACACTCCACCAGTCCCCAACAAAACGCTCACATGTCATCATGTTCGCAATGCTATGTGCTTTTTCCGGTTTTCTGTGGTGGCGATCTGCGCCACCACCACCCGATCAAAGCATCGTGATGTCCCTACATTGATGGATTGAAGGCCAGAGGTCCACATGACCAGCATCATCTAATTCTTCCATGTGAGGCCTGAAAACCATGAGGACTAATTGAGGTCATTTATGTTAGGTAGAATGCCTAGATGGGGCTGGCTGGTCTCGTGGCCTCAGTACCCCTGCAGATTTTTTTTTCTCTACAGCTGTCTGGAGTTGTTTTTGTCTTACTTTTATTGTATGTTACTTAGTATTGCCTAATTTAATTTTTATATTTTGTCTTTTTTCTCTTTCGTCATCATGTGTAGCACTTTGAGCAACATCATTTGTATGAAAATGTGCTATGTAAATAAATATTGTTGTTGTTGCTTCAATCAAGTTGTAACTCTTAAAACATGGGATTGGAACTTGAGCGCTTATGCCTGCAAACAGGGGAATGCATCCACAGCTCAGACAACTTCCTGAAATCCATTCAAGTAACTCTCGTGAATTCTCTCTGGGCACTTCGCCCTCATTTTTTTGCTCTTTCCCGTTGTCTTAATTTGAACTAACCAGGCACTGTTTCCCTGCAGAGACAAGGCAACACTAGAACAATGGCACCTCCACACTCAGACATGGGAGCAGCCTGGCGAGCCTCCTCGGAATTGCATGATTGCCAATACATGCCTCTTTCTGGAGCCTGCCTTTGTGCTGCTGACCTGCCATTTCCAACTGGCAACTTACATCGCACCACTTCATTTTATTGAGGTAAACATCTAAATCTATTTATAAAATGAAAGCGTAAAGGTGTCTAGGATAAAACTAGACCATCACTAGATAATTATGAATTGAAATTCAGTTGAAAAAACATTTTTGGGGGTTTTATGAGCTCATTTGTATCTGTGGAATTTACGCAAATTACATCCAACCTAAATAAACATTCTTAAAATAAAAAGTAACAAGACTGTCTTGTATTTTTCCATAACCTTTTGATATTGTATGAGATGACTAGAACAACAAAAGCTTATTCCTCAAACCACTCTTCGAGGTACCCCAACCATTTAGGGCCAAAGTTGGATCTAGTGAGGCCCTAAGCTATGGCATGCTGGGCTCCTGCACCTCTACAATGCCTCACTGTGACTGCTCTCTTATCTTTAGCCAAGGCAGAAGGGTTTTTCTTGTTTCATCTTTTTTGTAGTAGTAGGGTGTTGTACCATGTTAGCCATAATGGATGCAATGAATATTCTATTAACTTTGGACTCTGGCTCTTCTGCAATCTTGGTCTTGCTGGATCTCAGTGCTCAGTCTCCACTGCATTTGACACAGAGGACCATGGAGTTCTGTTAAAACGGCTTGAGGATGAAGTAGGCATTCAAGGCTGTGCACTGAAATGGTTTGTGTCCTACCTGAAAGGCAGATCTATGTCTGTTAACATAGATGGGAATTTCTCTCAGCCAGATCTTCTTACACAAGGCATCCCTCTAGGTTCTATCCTGGTTCCCCTTCTATTTTCTCTTTATCTGCTCCCCGTGATGGCCATCTTTTACAAACATGATGTCCTGTATCATTGTTATGCTGATTATATGCAGCTGTACCTCAAAGTTAGTTCTGACATCACTTCATCTGTAAAAAAGCTGCTGAGGATATTAAATATTGGATGGCACGAAAGTTCTTGCAATTAAATGAAAATAAATCAGAAGTCATTATTTTTGGTCCTACCACATCTGCAGTTGAAGTCAGCATACACTTAGGACCTTTGGCAGCAATGATTCAAAATGATGTCAGAAACCTAGGTATCATCATCTTTGAGTCATCACTAATTTTTGAAAAAACAAATCTCCATGGTAGTAAAGTCCAGTTTTTACCCAACTGAGGCAAATTTCTAAACTAAAATCATTTCTATCACAGATGGACTTAGAAACAGTCAGTCATTCTTTTATTACATCTCACCTTGATTATTGTAATTCCTTATATGTGGGTCTGCTAAAATCTGCTCTGTAGTGCCTTCAGCTGGTTCAGAACACTGCAGCTAGATTTTTGATTGGGTCGAGAAAAAGGGATCACATCTCCTCCATCTTAGCATCTCTCCACTGGCTACTGGTGAGGTGTCGCATTGATTTTAAAATGTTGTTGTTTGTTTTTAAAGCCTTATATGGTCTCGCTACAAAATTTATCTGTGACCTCCTTCTCCCCTATGTGGCACCAAGAGCACTGAAGTCATCTGGACGACTGGTCCTTGTAGTGCCAAGATCTCGGCTGAAGTCAAGGGGAGACCGAGCTTTCTCAGTTGCTGCTCCAAGGCTTTGGAATGAGTTGCCTCTGCACATCAGGTCTTCATCCTCATTTGAGGTTTTTAAAAGTCAGCTTAAGACCTACAGTACTTACAGACTTACTGCTGCTATGCACCTAAAATCTGGAATAGCCTGCCAATAGGAATTCGCCAGGCTGATACAGTAGAGCACTTTAAAACACTGCTGAAAACACATTACTTTAACATGGCCTTTTTATAACTTCATTTTAATCTTAATTTAACTTAATTCTGATACTCTATATGTTCAATTTCCTCAAAATAACTATTCATGGTGGCTCTAAAATCTGTACTGACCCCTACTCTCTTTTCTGTTTCTTTTTCCGGTTTCTTTGTGGTGGTGGCCTGCGCCACCTCCACCTACTCAAAGCTTCATGATGCTCCAACAATGATGGACGGATTAAAAGGCAGAAGTCTACGTGACCATCATCATCATCAAGCCCCTCCGTGAGAACCCTAAATACAAAGAGGACTGTTTCATTTATGTTAGAGGGGACTGGGTGGTCTCATGGTCTGGAATCCCTACAGATTTTATTTTTTCTCCAGCCGTCTGGAGTTTTTCTTGTTTTTTCTGTCCCCCCTGGCCATTGAACCTTACTCTTATTCGATGTTAATTAATGTTGATTTATTTTGTTTTATAATTGTGTCTTTCATTTTTCTATTCTTTAATATGTAAAGCACTTTGAGCTACTGTTTGTATGAAAATGTGCTATATAAATAAATGTTGTTGTTGTTGTTGTTGTTTTCTTCTGTCTTTCACTATGTATAATGGGATTGTGGTGGATGCTATAGTTGGCTGTTTTATTAATTTGCGTTTGCATGATTGTTTGTATTGTGTTTATTTTAATGCTTTTTTGTACAGCACTTTGGCGCAACCTCTGTTGTTTTAAATATGCTTTTATAAATTAAATAATCTAATCTAATCAAAGAGACGTCAAGCAAAATTACACCTTTAATTGGCTAACTGGTCCGATTACAATATGAACTGTTAGCCAATAAAAGGTGTCATTTTGCTAGACTTTTCATTTAATCTTTTTTGTATTCTGGTGCATCACTGTACTACCCTACAATTAAAGCATTACAAAATATTGTTTACTAAATGTCAAACACATTTTGTTAACACTTAGACTTTAACATTAATCTTCTATCTGCTAATTAAATTATCTACTATTTCTTAAGCAATTTTTAGTTTTTCTTCGTTCATTAATTTACTAGGTAAACTAAAAAATTAAGCCTGTATCCAATGACATTAACATTTTCTTGTCTTGTCTTGCATTTTTCATATGAACCACATACAGTAATTCCCTGTTTCTCTTTCAGGGAGGTAGGCATGGGAATGCTGTGCAGGTTTTTACGATTCTTCAGCATTCTGTCACAGCGAGTGGAAGCACCTCATAAGTGTCTTCATGGCAGAAGAAGACATTCCTGTGAGAGTACGTCAGAGATTTGTGATTGAAGTTGACCTCGTGGTAATGAAGAGCAGTAATGAAACTCTTGAAATGTTGCAGAGTTACAGGGGTGTAATAAGAATATAAGTTTAATGTCACTGTGCTCTGTGCAATAATTATTTTATAAATCCACTCACATGTACAGGCCAGGCTAAAGTTAGCACACAGGGGCTCTCATCATTTAAAACTAACTGCTAGGCAAGCATTTGAAGAGAGAAGGTACAACTACGAAAATGGGCATTGTACTATTTCTATATGTTAGAGAAGAAATGGAATCCTCTCCTTCCTTTGTTTGGAACCTAAGTAAGGGTATGCACGTGGAGAAAACAGTATAAAAAGACCTGGACAGCAGCCAAATACTTTGTAGCCATCGGACAGATGGGTGTTATCATCATCTGTCCTGAAAAGGCTTCCAGTGCAGCGACCAAAAATTGCAGACTGCATAGATCAAAATCCCACCTTGGTAATGTCTTACTATGGCTTCCCGTCAGTAATGCCACGTAAATGGTCAGTAAAGAAAGCTAAGTTATTTTCTCTTATGTGATTTTTACCGCCGTATCACTATGGGAGGGATATCGCCTTTTAATATCACATCTATATAGTTTTCGGTTACTTAAAATGACGTAATTACAAATGAACTTATTCCAACTAGGAGCTATCACCCCCTAAAAGGAACAAAATGGCGTAGTTGGGAGGATTGTGACTAAATTAATAACCGTATCATATTCATAATGTAATATATATATATAAAATATGCTTCTGATAATGATGGCATGGAAGGTCTCGGTCAGATACTGAGTGTATCGGGATGGTCGCGCGCACTGTCATGGACTCCCGTGACCAAGTTATACTGCCTTAAATGCATGGCCCGAACTTGAATGGGGATATTAATTAATCCTGAAACAGTACAGGAGGCGGTGTTGAAAATATGGGATACAATGCATAGGCAAAAACAAGCAAATAAAAACAGATAGCTACTGGTAAATGCAGCTCCTGCTAATCACATTTTGCGAGTTGGACTTAAAAGTCCAAAGCATGATTACAAAATGTGGGAATAAAAGACGAAACTAAGCCAGACACGATAAATTGTAAAACAACCATTTTAAACCTGTAGACGCGAGACTGGTTGTCCAAAATAAAACGGAATGGCACCTGGGTGGATAACACAGATTAATCAGCTGCTGTATGAATGTCCAAAACCTGCCTGAAAAGTAAA
Organism: Polypterus senegalus; assembly: GCF_016835505.1. Classification (NCBI taxonomy): domain Eukaryota; kingdom Metazoa; phylum Chordata; class Cladistia; order Polypteriformes; family Polypteridae; genus Polypterus; species Polypterus senegalus. The sequence goes on along the minus strand of NC_053154.1, from coordinate 32,751,420 downwards.
TGCCGTGTTAGGGAACACTGTTATTAAATAAGTTACATTGTTTAGCCATTAGAAATACTATTTTGTAAAAGCTATGAAGAACTGTGCATTATTAAAAGTTGATGCATGCAGGCATGCATTTATCTTGTCTGACGAGTCACTCATCCAGCAGGTCTGGTAGTCAAATACTTGAAAGATAAACAATGTCAATACCGATAAAATCTACAAAGGCTCGATCGTGCTCACTAAAATAATTGTAGAAATCTTTAATGTCATAATAGCAGCCCGATATAATCCAAAATACAGGATTCATCTGCATGTTAAAAATGCAGTTTATGAGCTATGCAGCTGTTTCTGTGACCAAAAGGTTAAAGGTTTTGGCAACTCCCCCCCCAACAACCCCCACCGATACTGTTAAAGTATTATGATGTGTGTTAAAATGCTAAAACACACAGATATTAATGAAATTATTGAAATCAACTTATAAATATAGCTTAAATTATGAACCTACAATATAAGCTAGTGTTTAAAAAGAAACTGTAAACGGTGTACACAAATAGCACTAAAATGTAAAAGAGCTCTAATTTAAATTGATAGATTTAAAAATGAGACAGTTTCTCACATGACAAAAAAGATAATTATCAATATATATAATTGGGTTAAAGTAAATAAAATGTCTTCACTTTTGTTTAAAGCTTATCATAAACATACAAAAACATTTTTCATTTCAAACCCTGATCAAGTTTAAAGGAAAAATGCTCTTTTTATAATAATAAATGAGAAGGGAGACAAGTTCTTACGAAAAGCAGAATGTGTCTGATGTGCGTGAATAGAGGTTGTGTATTTTAGGTACTATTACGACAAAGAGTATGGTGGCGCAATGGTTAGCACACTTGCCCAGCGATAGGAAATAAAGGTTCAAGCATGTATGTTTTTCTTGTTTAGTTAGGATACTCTTTGTGACTGCATAACTTTTTATGAGAATATTCTTTTGGTGTGGAATTGTGCTGCGTGATTTCCCGATGGATTCACCTTATTGTTGCTGAATCGGATTGCCATGGAAATAATTTTCCTTGATTGTCATGGAATCGGTTCACCACGGAGTTTTCATGATCTGGAGACTAGTGCTGTATGAAACTGAGGTAAGATGTCCATCCATCCATCCATCCTCTTCCGCTTATCCGAGGTTGGGTCGCGGGGGCAGCAGCTTAAGCAGAGAGGCCCAGACTTCCCTCTACCCGGCCACTTCTTCCAGCTCTTCCGGGAGAATCCCAAGGCGTTCCCAGGCCAGCTGGGAGACATAGTCCCTCCAGCGTGTCCTGGGTGTTCCTCGGGGCCTCCTCCCGCTTGGACGTACCCAGAACACCTCACCAGGGAGGCGTCCAGGAGGCATCCTAATCAGATGCCCGAGCCACCTCATCTGACTCCTCTCGATGCGGAGGAGCAGCGGCTCTATTCTGAGCCCCTCCCGGATGACTGAGCTTCTCATCCTATCTTTAAGGGAAAGCCAAGATACCCTGCGGAGGAAACTAATTTGAGTCGCTTGTATTCGCAATCTCGTTCTTTCGGTCACTTTGGGTCACCTTACGGCTCAGCTCCTTTTTTACCATGACAGACCGATGCAGAGCCCGCATCACTGTGGATGCTGCACCGATCCGCCTGTCAATCTCACGCTCCATTCTTCCCTCACTCGTGAACAAGACCCCGAGATACTTGAACTCCTCCACTTGGGGCAGGATCTCTCCCCCAACCCTGAGAGGGCACTCCACCCTTTTCGGTCTGAGGACCATGCTCGGATTTGGAGGTGCTGATTCTCATCCCAGCCGCTTCACACTCAACTGCGAACCGATCCAGAGAGAGCTGAAGATCACGGCCTGATGAAGCAAACAGGACAACATCATCTACAAAAAGCAGTGACCCAATCCTGAGTCCACCAAACCGACCCCTTCAACACCCTGGCTGCACCTAGAAATTTTGTCCATAAAAGTTATGAACAGAATCGGTGACAAAGGGCAGCCCCGGCGGAGTCCAACTCTCACTGGAAACGGGCTCGACTTACTGCGCAATGCGGACCAAGCTCTGACACGGTTGTACAGAGACCGAACAGCTCTTATCAGGGGGTCCGGTACCCCATACTCCCGGAGCACCCCCCACAGGATTCCCGAGGGACACGGTCGAACGCCTTTTCCAAGTCCACAAAACACATGTAGACCGGTCAGGCAAACTCCCATGCACCCTCCAGGACTCCTGCTAAGGGTGTAGAGCTGGTCCACTGTTCCGACCAGGACGAAAACCACACTGTTCCTCCTGAATCCGAGGTTCGACTATCCAACGGACCCTCCTCTCCAGAATCCCCGAATAGACTTTTCCAGGGAGGCTGAGGAGTGTGATCCCTCTATAGTTGGAACACACCCTCCGGTCCCCCTTTTTAAAGAGGGGGACCACCACCCCGTCTGCCAATCCAGAGGCACTGTCCCGATGTCCATGCGATGTTGCAGAGACGTGTCAACCAAGACAGTCCTACAACATCCAGAGCCTTAAGGAACTCCGGCGATCTCATCCACCCCGGGCCCTGCCACCAAGGAGTTTTTGACCACCTCGGTGACTTCAGTCCCAGAGATGGGGGAGTCTACCTCGGAGTCCCCAGGCTCTGCTTCCTCATTGGAAGGCATGTTAGTGGGATTGAGGAGGTCTTCGAAGTACTCCTCCCACCGACCCACAACGTCCCGAGTCGAGGTCAGCAGCGCACCATCCCACCATATACGGTGTTGACACTGCACTGCTTCCCCCTCCTGAGACACCGGACGGTGGACCAGAATCTCCTCGAAGCCGTCCGAAAGTCGTTCTCCATGGCCTCTCAAACTCCTCCCATGCCCGAGTTTTGCCTCAGCAACAACCGAAACCGCATTCCGCTTGGCCTGCGGTACCTATCAGCTGCCTCCAGAGACCCACAGGACAAAAAGTCCTATAGGACTCCTTCTTCAGCTTGACGGCATCCCACACCGCCAGTGTCCACCAACGGGTTCGGGGATTGCCGCCACGACAGGCACCGACCACCTTGCAGCCACAGCTCCGGTCAGCCGCCTCAACAATAGAGGCACGGAACATTGCCCATTCTGACTCAATGTCCCCCACCTCCCTCAGGACGTGGAGTTGAAGCTACTTCTGACAGGGGACTCTGCCAGCCGTTCCCAGCAGACCCTCACAACACGTTTGGGCCTACCAGGTCTGACCAGCATCTTCCCCCACCATTGAAGCCAACTCACCACCAGGTGGTGATCAGTTGACAGCTCGCCCCTCTCTTCACCCGAGTGTCCAAGACATATGGCCGCAAGTCCGACGACATGACCACAAAGTCGATCATCGACCTGAGGCCTAGGGTGTCCTGGTGCCAAGTGCACATATGAACACCCTTATGCTTGAACATGGTGTTCGTTATGGACAATCCGTGATGAGCACAGAAGTCCAATAACAAAACACCGCTCGGGTTCAGATCGGGGGGGCCATTCCTCCCAATCACGCCCTTCCAGGTCTCACTGTCATTGCCCACGTGAGCATTGAAGTCTCCCAGCAAAACGAGGGAATCCCAGAAGGTATGCCCTCTAGCACCCCTCCAGAGACTCCAAAAAGGGTGGATACTCCAAACTGCTGTTCGGTGCATATGCACAAACAACAGTCAGGACCCTTCCCCCCACCCGAAGGCGGAGGGAGGCCACCCTCTCGTCCACCGGGGTAAACCCCAATGCACAGGCTCCGAGTCGGGGGCAATAAGTATGCCCACACCTGCTCGGCGTCTCTCACCGGGGGCAACTCCAGAGTGGTAGAGAGTCCAGCCCCTCTCAAGGAGATTGGTTCCAGAGTCCAAGCTGTGCGTCAAGGTGAGTCCGACTATATCTAGCCGGAACCTCTCGACCTCGCGCACTAGCTCAGGCTCCTTCCTCTTCAGAGAGGTGACATTCTACGTCCCAAGAGCCAGTTTCTGTAGCCGAGGATCAGGCTGCCAAGGTCCCGCCTGCCACCACCCAACTCACACTGCACCCAACCTCCTTGGCCCCTCCCATAGGTGGTGAGCCCATGGGGAGGAGGACCCACGTTACCTCTTCGGGCTGGAGGTAAGATGTATTCCTAATTTAATTAAAGTAATACCAGCTTGCATCCTGAGAAGTTGCTTGATTGTAATGATAAGCATGAAGGGAAAGATGCGTTTAAGTGCGTTGAACGGGGAAACCTTATATAAATAAAATAAAAAAATCACAATCTCGAGTGAGTTTATAGCACGTGTGATAGAGATCTCTGTGAATGGAATACAATTGTAAAAGAACTTTATTCTGTGAATGAAGTGCAATTGTAAAAGAGAACGTATGAGAATATGGGATGATATTTGAAAGAATGAAGCAATTGCTAAGTGTGTAAAAATGAATACAAAGAGTGAAAGCTGTTTGTTTGTGAACGGTTGCTTTCTCTAGTGTGCTGAATGTGTTTAAAGAATTACTGTTATTCAGAGTCTGGGTTGGCAGATGCTCTTATATGTCATTTGTAAGTCTGTGTCTAACAGTTTGTGCTTCTGTGTTTGTCAGTTGACTAATTAATAATGTGAACCAAATCCTAAAAGATATGGGGGATGCCTCATATAATAACATAATAACATAGTAGTAGGGGATCATATCCAAATGTAATTGTATTAGTATCTAAAAATTCTATAGCAAGTAAAAACAAAAGTGATCATAAGAATAAAAAAATGCATCCTGTGCCTAGTCAGGGAGCCTGGAATATCTTTGAAACCTACAAAAAGATGTAGTGTTAAATAAAACGGACCTATGACCTTGCAAGGCAGAAGGACAGCCTGTAGTGTGGTCAGTTAAAGATTTAAGAATTTTAAAATCTGAATTTCAATAAAAATATTATAAGCATAAAAGATATGTAACTTCAAAATTATAGATGTTCTTTTTCTCCAGATTCAGCAAACCCTGTGGATTGAAAACATAGCCTACTCCTATACAAGCTGCAATAAATAGTTTAACAGCAAGTTTGGGCAGAGAAATTAGATATAATCTGACCAAAGGGTGGTGAATGTTTGATTATCAATCATAAATTAATGAACAGCAGTTATTGGAATAATTTCCTTGCATGTTGGTTAGTTGTGCAAGTGTAAGGGTATAACATTCTGTATAATAAAAATGTTGAAACGATAATAATAATTGAAAAATACAAAAAGTTAAATGTTGCTACATTAAACTAGACTAATTTCTTTCTCTAGTCTTCATATTAAATACAGTGAAGAGGGTTTACATATTTTGATGTATGTCAAATGATTATTATTATTATCACTTCAGTAATAATGAAATGTATTAGAACTGAAATACATGTATTCATTTGTATCTGTTAGTGATTCATTTTATGAAGATTTGTTGTTACATCAATGTATTAAGGTTAGTGCTCAGTGATAATGCACATAGCTGAATGGATCGTTAAGTCAGTAATACATTAGGAAATGTATATTATATGGGAATAATTCAAACGTTTACCATTAGTATATATAAACTGTCCTGTTGTAATATCTTAAAAACATTTAAGAGATTTGTCTCTTGATAAGCTAAGCTAAAGGTTGTTATATAGTATAGATGTTATAAGATTTTTGTTTTAGACAAAAATGAAAACACTTAAGTTCAAATATGTAACATCTTGTTATAATTTAAGACATCTGTGATGTATAACTGATGCAATGTGTTTATTTTGTTTAGTGTATTATCCTACTGAAGAAACATTTTCACTAGCCTGGTTTAAATGTATTAATTCATCTTTAACTGTTATTTATGGTATGAGACTGAGAACTGAGAGTCTAGGATTGTCATTAATAATACTGTATTGTATTATACATATATGATTGATAAAGCATTGTTTTATGTTATGTATTTGCTCTACCCTTCACCCTTCTTTATTTAGCATAGCAAGTATTTTAGTTTGTGGTTGTTTAGGCCTCTCCAACTCAGTGATGGGAGTTTTATCAATGAAGAAAAGGTGGTGCTCTACAAACAAAGACTTAAAGTGACTGCACTGCACTAATAACTCTTGGTCGGCTGCACATACCTGATAATAGCTGGTGAAGAAACAACTCACTTTTCCAGAGTGGAAGGAGTGCGGAATCAAAGAAAGATTGTAAGTCCAGCTAAGTAAATCTAAAGCCATGATATGGTTGTCCAGACATTTCCTGCAGAAACAGAGTTTTTATGGACTTTAACAGAAACAGGCTGTGAAATGCCACTGAAGTGAGATGACAGCTGTTGAATGCGAAGGGTTCCCTTGATTGACTGCTGTATCCAGTGCAGGACAAGTGAAGTGTTCCTCTGCTAAAAGGACAGTCACCATGTGTGCATCTCATGAGCTCTCTAATGGCAATAAGACTGTTTAGTTTCTGTTCCAGTACTGGCAAAGACTAAGTCCTATACCAGCCACATGTTTGTTCAGAGAGATCTGCAAAGCCACCAAGCAAAAGACTTTGTCTACAAACCGCTAGGTTGGACAAGGCATGTATATAGAAAGCTTAGGAATGTACTTGAAAAATAATATCAGAGGGGCTCAAAGGTATGAGGATATGCATAATTTACCACCAATGATGTTAAAAGTGTAAACTGAAAGGGAACAGAACACCCGATAGTGAAGTTGGGGAGGATACCAATAGTGTACAATTATGCAATAATACTGGTTAAAAACAATTATTAATCATAGCAATAGATCTAGAATAGCATCTGATTTATGTTACAACTATTGTAACTCATATAAAAGGATCAGAAACCAAAGGATCGGGCACATATAGCAACATACTGTAGCTAGAAATGTCATGAGCTATGGTATCCACTGCATGGGCTCAGTAATATTCAGTTACAACACTGACTATGTAAATACATAAAAAACATAACAGGAGATCTCCACCATTACCACTGGTGGAATACAATGATCACTACTTAGTAACACCATGTTAAATATAACTGTTCGTCCAAGTGTACTGTAACTTATCATTGTTAATATTTATTTACGCTGGTATATTAGATGAATGAAACAGTAGCCATAGTGGCACTATACTTCACATTTCCAGAAATGTTCTTGAGGAACTGTCTACGCGGTGAAGGGAGATCGAGTACTGTATCTTTTGCTTTGTGGATAAGACCTTCAAGTATTCTTTTTGTCACAGATCCAGTGACAAAGGGTGGTTTGTAATAAGAATATAAGTTTAATGTCACTATGCACTGTACAATAATTATTTTATAAACCCACTTACATGTACAGGCCAGGCCAAAGTTAGCACATGGGGAACCCACTTACATGTACAGGCCAGGCTAAAGTTAGCACACAGGGGGCCCTCAGCATTTAAAACTAACTGCTAGGCAAGCATTTGAAGAGAGAAGGTACAACTACGAAAATGGGCATTGTACTATTTCTCTATGTTAGAGATGAAATGGAATCCTCTCCTTCCCTTGTTTGGAACCTAAGTAAGGGCATGCGCGTGGAGAAGACAGTATAAAAAGACTTGGACAGCAGCCAAATACTTTGAAGCCAACGGACAGATGGGTGATATCATCATCTGTCCTGAAAAGGCTTCCAGCTCAGCGATGAAAAATTGCACACTGTATAGATCAAGATCCCATCTTAGTTTTGTCTTGCTATCGCTTACCGTCTGTAATGCCGCATAAATCGTCAGTAAAGAAAGCTAAGTTATTTTATGTTATGTGATTTTTATCACTGTATCACTATGGGAGGGATATCGCCTTTTAATATCATATCTGTATAGTTTTCAGTTACTTAAAACACTGCAATTACAAAAGAACTTATTCCAACTAGGGAGCTATCGCCCCCTAAAAGGAACAAGGGGTTACTGTATTTTGTTGGAGGAAGAACTTTAAGGTCAACAATATGTGTGTGAATAATGAAGCGCATTTGAGGAGGCTATGTAATTCAGTTACAGATGTCAACATTGTCAGGGCTAACAATTTTTTTCAAATGTTGGAGTGGATTCCTGAAATATTAACCTTGATTGTGACATGTGAGCTTTCTGTCTTCTTGTAACAGTTCATTAGCCTTGGAAATGTTGACATCCATAACTGAGGTGCATGGCCTCCCTGATCGTGCTTTGTCATTTACTCACATTTTGCTAACCTCAAAATGCTTCTACCATTGAAACACAGAAACACAGCAAATTGTCTCATCACCATATGCTTGCTGTAACGTTTCAATATTTTGCATAACATTTTCTGTAATATAAAATTTAATCATAGACCTCAGTCATAAGTGCCATGATGACACATAGAGGTGTTTCCACTTGCTGGGACAGAATGCTGAAGAATACACCAGTCCTACTGCATGTTCACACATCTTGATTTACAAACACCTCCACAGCATTTACCATGTCTAACTCCCTGAAAAAAAACCAGAGACAGTTTCATTACTTTTCAATCAGCCCTCATACAAATACTTACGTAAATGTACATTTTTTAACAGAAGAGAAACTATAAGCAAAGCAGAAGAATATCTGACAATGTGCACATTGCCTCCACTTCATAAGGTAAATCTTAGGATTCTGCACCAGATACCGCAAAAACTTCTTTCCAAAATGGAGCTGTCAGACAGTTATTAAAAGGAGACACTCTGAACATTCTGAAAACGAGAGGTCGATAAAACAAGGAGATGAACTTACAAGATTTGTCTGTCTAATAACTATAGCACTGTTTTAAATGTTCAAAGGGATTACTGCAACCAATCCTGACCAACACTCCGAATGTTGGCATCTTTCAACATCTGCAATATGATGCTGCAGATGTTTTATCAGACGGTTGTGGTGAGCGCCCTCTTCTAAGCAATGGTGTGCTGGGGAGGCAGCATAAAGAAGAGGGACGCCACACGCCTGGACAAACTGGTGAGGAAGGCAGGCTCGATTATACCTGGACTACTTGACATCTGTGGCAGAGCAATAGGCACTGAGCAGGCTCCTGTCAATCATGGAGAATCCACTGCATCCACTTAACATGATCATCCCCAGACAGAGGAGCAGCTTCAGCGACAGACTGCTGTCACTGTCCTGCTCCACTGATAGACTGAGGAGATCGTTCCTCCCCAACACTATGCGACTCTTCAATTCCACCTGTTGGGGTAAACGTTAACATTATACAAAGTTATTTTTCTGTTAGACCTGCATTTGTATCACTTTATAATTAATATTGTTTTTTATCAGTATGCTGCTGCTGGAGTATGTGAATTTCCTCTTATGATTAATAAAGTATCTATCTATCTACAGTATCTATCCTCACCAAAAGGCTCACAAGTCATCATGTCCGCAATACTATGTGCTTCAATCAAGATGTAACTCTTAAAACATGGGATTGGAACTTGAGCGCTTATGCCTGCAAACATGGGAATGTACCCACAGCTCAGACAACTTCCTGAAATCCATTCAAGTAACCCTCGTGAATTCTCTGTGGGCCCTTAACACTCATTTATTGCTCTTTCCTGTTGTCTTAATTTGAACTAACCAGGCACTCAGACATGTGAGCAGCCTGGCCAGCCTCCTCGGACTTGCACGACAACCAATACATGCCTCTTACGGGTGCATACCTTTATGCTGCTGATCAGCCAATTATTATACAGAAAATTAACACTATATTCCTTTTAAGAATTCTATCCAAGTATCATGTCAGTTTTTGGATCCAGCTTTTCCAATACCAATGTTTCTCTATTCACATAGACTTATTGCAGCAGTTAATTTCAGGCCTAGGTAGCTTAATCTTGATCTCAGTCTACAGTATAATGATGTAATGGATGTAAAGTATTCTACAGCTCACTGCATAAGTACATCACTTAAGTTAACATTTTTCTCTTGATTATTTTGTACCTTGCCAGTATGGTGATACTGTGGGAAGCACTGCCACATTTACAGAAATGGCATTCTGGTTTAACTCTTTCAGGGCTGATGTTGACTTTTGTCGAAATTCAGGGGCAGGGTAATCGGCTGTAAACTGCAACAAAACTTGCCCTTTATGTTTTAGTTCAACTCTCTTTGTTTGAAGGAAAGTTACGTAGCTTTGTCGATTTGACCTTGATTCCCTGCATGCACATGAGTAGTGAAGAGCAAACAGCCTCTAAAATGGCAGTGACATCTGGCGAGAGACTAAAGCAAATGAGCATAGCAAAATACTCCATGGATGTTTTACGTATTATTTCTGAATCTGACTTTGACTTTACAGACTGAGTTTGATGCAAGTGATCTGGAGATGGAAAACAAAAATTAAGTACCTGCATCAGCCTATCAGTCTCCAGCTGATTGTGGTGCTGAACACATTTGTGTAGCAGATGTGCCTAAGAGGACCACCACTTATGATGACAAGAGGTACAAACCATATTGTGCCACACCGCGACTGCTGTACGAAGACAGAGAGGTAGCCAGCCTGTCGTGCATTCCTGCTGCCCATTAAGCAGCCCCTGTGCAGCCACTGCTGCCAGAGATGCCAAACAGGTGCCAACAGCAACCACAGCACATAGCAAAATACATTTTATGTTGATTTATGTGTGAAACCAGTGCATTGTGTGCTTTTCAGAGTTTTTTGGATAAAATATTCAGCCCTCAAAGAGTTAATACATCAGGCTCATTAAATGTTTGTGTGTAGCTTGAAAGATTGGCAGCTAATCTTCAATGAGCTGGGTCATTATAGAGGAACTAGGCCAGCATATGGGCTTGGGAAGATTTGTGGCAAATGAAATTTAATGTAAGTGAACGTAAAGTATTACAAATAAGAAGTATGAATGTGAGATCTGAATACACAATGGGAGGTCAGAAACTTCAAAATAGAAGAAGGATTTAGGAGTCATAGTGGACTTGCTACTATCAACTGCCAAACACTGCTCAGAAGCTATCAGGAAGGTGAACAGAATGTCAGGTTATATAGCATCCTGATGTGTATGTGTATGGTGTCAAGGAGAAGAATGAAGAAGGTCAGATGATAGTAGATTTTGCGAAAAGGGTAGACATGGCTGGAGTGAATACATATTTTAAGAAGATAGAGGAACACAGGGTGCATACAAGAGTGGAGAAAGATGCACACAGTTAGATTATATCATCTGCAGGAGGGTAAATCTGAAGGGGATTGTAGACTGCAAAGTGGTGGCAGCATAGAATGGTGATCTGTAGGATGACATTGGAGCTCAAAAAGAGGAGGAGAGTGAGGGCGAGACAAGGATCAAATGGTGGAAATTGAAAAAGAAAGACTGCAAGGTAGAGGTAAGACAGGCAATGGCTGGAAGTGAAGAGTTACGAGACAGCTGGGTAACTACAGCAGATGTAGTAAGGGTGACATCTGGACAGAAGAAGGAGGAAAAGGAAACCTTGGAAAGTACAGGAGAGTATACAGAGGAAAAGGCTGATGAAAAATAAGTGGGATAGTCAGAGAGATACAGAAAGTAGACAAGAGTACAAGGAGATAAGGCGAAAGGTGAAGCGAGAGGTGGCGAAGGCTAAAGAAAAATCAACATTTCAATCAACATTTATTTATATAGCACATATTCATACAAAAAAATGTAGCTCAAAGTGCTTTACAAAATTAATAGAAAAATAGAAGACAATAAAAAATAAACATAAGTCAACATTAATTAACATAGAATAAGTAAGGTCTGATGGCCAGGGTGGGCCGAAAAAACAAAAAAAAAAACTCCAAAAGCTGGAGAAAAAAAATAAAATCTGTAGGGGTTCCAGACCACGAGTCCGCCCAGTCCCCTCTGGGCAATCTACCTAACATAAGTCAAACAGTCCTCTTTGTATTTAGGGTTTTCATGAAAAAGGCAAATGATGAGTTGTATGAGAGGTTGGACACTAAGGAGAGAGAAAGTGACCTGTACCAATTGGCTAGACAAAGGGACTGTGCTGGGAAAGATGTGCAGCAGGTTAGGGTAAGAAAGGAATAAGATGGAAACGTATTCACAAGCGAGGAGAGTGTGTTGAGCAGATGGAAAGAGTACTTTGAGAGGCTGATGAATGAAGAGAATGAGAGAGAAAGAAAGTTGGATGATGTGGAGATAGTGAATCAGAAAGTGAAATGGATTAGGAAGGAGAAAATAAGGACAGCTATGAAGAGGATGAAGAATGGAAAGGCCGTTGGTTAAGATGACATACCTGTGGAAGCATGGAGGTGTTTAGAAGAGATGGAGTGGAGTGGAGTTTTTAATCAGATTGTTTAATGGAATCTTGGAAAGTGAGAGGAAATACGAAAAAGGGAGATGTGTACTGGTACCGATTTTTAAGAATAAGGGGGATGTGCAGGACTGCAGCAACTACAGGGGAATAAAATTGATGAGCCACAGCATGAAGTTATGGGAAAGAGTAGTGGAAGCTAGGGTAAGAAAGGAGGTGATGATTAGTGAGCAGCAGTATGGTATTATCTCAAGAAAGAGGATCAAAGATGTGATGTTTGTTCTGAGGGTGTTGATGGAGAAGTTTAGAGAAGGCCGGAAGGAGTTGCATTGCATCTTTGTGGACCTGCAGAAAGAAAATGACAGGGAGGAGTTGTGGTATTGTATGAGGAAGTCGGGAGTGGCAGAGAAGTATGTAAGAGTTGTACAGGATATGTACGAGGGAAGTGTGACTGTGGTGATTACATCAGGGATCGGCTCTGAGCCCCTTCTTATTTGCAATGGTGATAGAGAGGTTGAGAGACAAGATTTAACAGGAGTTCCTGTGGACTGTGATGTTTGCTGATGACATTTTTATTTGTAGTGAGAGTAGGGAGCAGGTTGAGGAGATCCTGTAGAGATGGAGATATACTCAAGAGAGGAGAGGAATGAAGGTCAGTAGGAACAAGACAGAATACATGTGTGTAAATGAGAGGGAGGTCAGTGGAATGGTGAGGATGCAGGGAGTAGAGTTGGCGAAGGTGGATGAGTTTAAGTACCTGGGATCAACATTACAGAGTAACACAGAGGGTGGAAGAGAGTTGAAAAAGAGAGTGCATTTAGGATGGAATGGGTAGAGAAGAGTGTCAGGAGTAATTTGTGACAGATGGTTATCAGCAAGAGTGAAAGGGAAGGTCTAAAAGATGGTAGTGAGACCAGGTATGGTTTATGGGTTGGAGACGGTGGCACTGACCAAAAAGCAGGAGACAGAGCTGGAGGTAGTAGAGTTAAAGATGCTAAGATTTGCATTAGGTGTGACAAGGATGGGCAGGATTAGAAATGAGGACATTAGAGTGTCAGCTCAAGTTAGACAGAACAGAATGGAATGATAAGCATTTGTGAAGATTTCAGTGCTAGGAAATCAGGCCACAGAGATATTCTTTTGGGAATAATTGTGGCTAGGAATGTGTTTGCTTGTTTCTTTGTCTTGCATTCTTCTTTTGTCTATCTCTTTTTGGTTTTCATGTGTGTGTGGTCAATGAAAGATGTTTTTATTTGTAACCAACCTTTTGTTTGCAGATGCTTTGCCCTTAGTAAAATCCTACACTATTCCCATGAGTTCTTTTGTAATCCCTCTAATTTATTTGTAAAAAAAAATAAACAAAACTTTGCAAAAAGATCTTTACTCACATCTACAAGCAAATGTAACATGTGGCAAAGTCTGTCTTCAAGTACTTATTTGTGGTCTGCCACCCACACGTACCATTACACATGTCTTTATAGTGCAGACCACCCATTTGTTCAAATAAACTGCCACAAGGGGGAGACAATCTGTCTCAACAACAGCTGCAGTTTAAGATATCACAAACTCAGCATAGTTTCTGTACCTTAAATGATTGCCACATGTCACAGACGAATGTCACTGCTTCAGATTGCAGTTACTTGGCTAATAGTCTCATGGGGTCAGGCGTGATTATCAAATAGGACATCTGGGGACAACTTGTTAAAAAAGTTTGTAGTGAATAGCAGCAAAATCCACAGCTGAAAAGGCTCCGCCCACAGGATTTCTTCCTAAAAACCCGCCCCCAACTTTTTCCTATCCATGCACAGCCAAAAATGCATGTGAAGCAAATTAAAAAATAAACTAAAAAAAGAGAGAAAACAAAATACTACAATTACGGCTATCAGTTAAAGAGCTCAATAACACAAGTTAAGTGGAGCTTAATGATTAATTTATCAATCCCTGTCATTTTGACTATTGCATCAATCAACGGTATGACAACAGCAACAAGTATTTAGTGAGGTACTGTGGTCTAGATGTACAGCATATACTGTACCACATGTTAAAGCGCTGTAACCATATGCAGCTATGGCATGTTTTGCATTTTGAATTAGACAGTAATGTTGCTTTACTTTAGTTATTCATGTAGAATGTGCAGTCAATAGCAAAAACACTTCTCTTAATGGGAACTCTGGTCACGTCATTTTTACTCAGTGTGACAACATGACGTTTAATACAAAAACTGTACACACTATACAGTAATTTTTTTCGGACAAATCTTTGTACCTCACATTTACCTCAACTGTAAAGTCTTAATTGTGAAAGACATTGACCAAAAACTGGCCAGAGGCATTGCATCGTTCACTTTTACTCCATGTCCAGTGATGTGCTCGAATGTTAAAGTAGATCTGGTTTTGCAGAAAGAATTTTCCCTTGTTAACAGGTTGTGTTTATTTTTAACACATGTAATGTGTTCACCATACACATAATATACGTTTATTTGTTTCACAAGGATTGTTTTGGGGAGACTTTTGGGCTATGAAATGTTTATCCATTGTGATTGTAGACTGGACATTGGTCGAATGGCATTGAGCAGAGCCCCAGCACTCTTTGCAGTTTAAATCACCACCCCTATCGTGAGCTCTGCCTTTATGAGACGCTGGATGGGTTTAGAAATGTGACACTCAGGGAGTTGTCTAATTGTTCCTACCAACATTTAAGCCAAGTCCACTCACAGTTGTCATTAGACGTTATATTATATGTCTGGCTCTGTGACACTACTTAGCTCACACTTTAGTAACTGCAATACAACTCACATGCAAAGAGGAGGTAGCCTGAAGTATTTTAAGCTTGTCAGAATCTTTTTGACTATTCAGTGTATAATACAAGAAGAGACCTTGTATTTATTTGCACTTTTGATACTTAAGTACACCTAATATTAGATACTCTTAAACTTCTACTTTAGTGATTCTCTCATGGGGAGAACGCTACCCCTATTCAATAATGGCAGTTGGGTAATTTATACAACATTGCCTCCCATTTACTGTCTGATCCTGCCTTGCAGTCAATTCTAATGTGATACTCATTTGTAGTCCTTCAGCGCTGAGTTGCATCGAATGGGTAAATAAAAAATGATCTGGAGAGGTCTACATTGTCACACATGCGTTTTGGAGGATCTACTTACCAGCTCTGTCGAGGTATGTAATTGATCATCAGGACAAGAGGGGGCCCTGTCGCTAACATTGTTTTCTCAATCACTCACCACAGTACAAAGAAACTGCCCAGTGAGGGCACCTGACATGGTCCCTTCTGGTTCCCCGTCCATAAGAACCCTGGCTTCCCAGAAGGAGAATGTCATTTTGGCAAGAGAGACCTGCCAGACAGAGCTCCTGAACAAACTGACCCTAACCCACATCTAGAAGATTAGCCTTACTTTCTGTGGTATGTTACCCAGAGACAAGGGTAACAACGTCTAAGGAGTGCTGCTTTTGGTTGGTTTTGGGTGTTTATTAAATGAGACGACCAAATTGCTGCCTTAAATTTTCTTCCAGCAACCTGTCATTCAAATACTCGGCCACAATGTACATATTGTGGATACTAGATGGTGGTCTCATAGCATTCCTTAAAGCCAAAATAATACCAAGGGTAGCAATGTATAAAATAAAAGAGTTTCATTGACAGATAACAAAAAAAAATTATATCAAAATAAAAAAAAAACAAGTAGTCAAGTATAAAGAACCAGAGACAAAAACTCAACTCCTATCTCTTCCCTAGACAACCTTTTTTGTGAGGTGACTTCTCACTTGCCTATTCTCCCATCTGCATCTCTTCACAATCCACACATTCACCCACCATTTGACTGGGAGTTGGGCTTAAACCCTTTCCTGGGGGCCACTTCTTGCTCAGTCATAAATTCACTTCTGGGGGCAAGTCCAGGCCCTGTATCTGCTCCAACGAAACTATAGCCTGATTTTCACTGGTGAGTGTGTGTGATGTCTTCACTAAGTTTTTTATTTTAAGATGGCAGTGTGTATCTTCTGGCATCCTTTTATTGGACCTGTTTCTTTCTTTCTCAAATTGTGTAGCATAGAGGACATCTAAAAGAAACTTTGGAGTTAGGACTTTTTGCTTGTTTCTTTGGCTATGATTTATTGCTTTTTGAATTTTGATGTACTATTTCTTTCTCTTGCCTGGCCCCATTTCTGATTTCCCCGTTGCTAATTGGCGCTTTCATCTCTTGGTTATTTTTCCTTTAAATTAAGCTGATGATTATGAAAAATTCATAATTGGGAATTGCCCTGTGGTGTCCCTGCATCACTGAGATATCAGAAAGTCCTTTTTTATTACATGGATCAAGCAAATCAGTCCACTGCCAAGTTGTCTGCCCTCTCATGTCCACAGGAAACAGGAAATGTATTCACTCAGGCCAGATATCCTGTAGCCATCCTTGGCCAGCCTATGTACTCTGAGAACATTGATGGCGTTCGTGTTACTGCACTGGCATGGTGATGTGTGTCACCAACTGCCAGTGTATGTATTGTCCGGGTCTTTCAAAGCCCTGTCCCTGCCCTTTACCACATTTAATTGCACACCACCACAATAAACAATTTTTTAATGATGAAATAAAGGTAACAGAAGAATTACATCTTCCATATTTGCTCCCACAACATATGAGATTTGGGTTAAGGGCTCTTATTTTTCCCTCTGAACAGCATGTATTCTCTTTTTTGTGTGCTGTTCTTCTTTAGAGAGAACATGTCTAATGCTTGGCATCTGTCTCAATTAAACTCTGGTATCAGGAGCTTTTAATCAGCAAACGTCGTAATTAAACAGCGCCCCTGTAGAGGATCAAGTGGTTGCTTCAGGACAGCAGAGTGCTTCAAAATGGAGCAACATGAAAGTGCCGTTAATTAGGATCCCAGTCATAAACAGCCTCAAAAGCACTTGAGCAGGCATGCCACAGAAGCCGCAAGCATTCTCAGAGTAGATATTGATTCAAAGCTTTTGTGTTTTCCTGCTGGCCCTTTCTTGCTTCTTCTAAATGCTTCTGACAATCGTTTTTTCAGATATTTCAGGACTGTAACACAAATAAAGTCGTGACCCCACTCCAATGAATTATTCTCATCATGGGGCATTTTACCTTCATAAATACATTCCAGTCTGTCTTTTGATGTGTCCAAATGTTATTCTCTCTGTTCTATTGTAGAGAATTAAAAAAAAATGTACAGCTAAAATCATTAAAATGAGATAAAATGTTTATGATTTGGCCCCTTGTATCTGTAATAACGTGAAAACACTTCACCAAAATTACTTGATATTATATGATGCCTGGGACAATCCCTTCATTCTTTCTGTGTCAGGCGGCACCAGGGCCAGAAAAGGTTGGAGCTGATGAGCCGACAGGATGTGGTAGGTCAAGGATATATTAGATTAGATTAGATTATGCTTTATTTGTCCCCAAGAGGAAATTAAAATTTTGCAGAAGCTCCCAAAATAAATAAATAAATATAATAATAATAAACTACAATCCCCCAAACACACATTGAAAACCTCTCGCTTAGATAACAGAGAGATACTGCTGTCAATAACAAGCTTGAAAGTCAGACCAGCTCAGATTGTACCACAGGTTTGTATTTATAAAGTCATTCATTTTTGAATCGAGCAGGTCCAGTCTGTAGTTAATGAGTGCTACATTACAGCCAGGGCTTATTCCCTGGCTTATTTTTCTTTTCTTTTATATTGTTATTTTGTTATTATTATTATATCTGATATGATCTTTTGCTTTTATGTATTTATTGTTAATTTTATTTCATGTAAATGGTGTTTGCCATGTATTGTGTATATATACTTCAAGGCCGTATCGCTTGTGTTTTGTTGGTGAATCCCCTGGAGGCGGGGCCATTGTGACATCAGTATTGTTGGATGACCCTCAGAATTTATTTTGAAGTAAAGGAGATTGGTGGTATTAACTACTGTGGAATGGATTTTTGTCTTTGTCTTTATTGTGCCTTTTTTGTATTGATTGCTGGATTATGGATTAGACTTTGGGTTAGATAATAAAAACACAAGAATATAACAAATTTGAAAAAAAAAATCAGGCTCATTTGTTTAGGTAAGAGTTAAGTTGTCCCAATGTCTCATCCAGATACATAGCTGACAACCTGTAAGAAGTATCTCAATATGTTAATGAAAAATTATTTGTAAGAATCGTAACTAAGGCACACGTTTCAGATTCATAGCTACAGGTAAGCTGATTTGTGTTTTCTGTTACATAAAATGCTTTTTAATACATTTTTGTTTATCATGGCACTCAGGGCCATCTTAACAGCATTACAGGCCCCCGGGCATAGCAGTGCACTGGGCCTCTACCTACACAACCACTCAGCAAGTCATAACCTATATAGATTAGCATGGGGCCCATATGCTGCCCAGTGTGCCCATGTGTTAAGACAGCCCTAATGGCACTGGTGTTCTGCTTTGGTTGGACTTGCAAGCAAAAATTTAACTGTACTCTGTACATTTGATAAGATTACTGTTGCTGCTACACCATCTTTAAGGAGCTACGAGCATGAGGAATTTGGTAGAATGTCATTCAGTGTATAAGGCTCATTTGTTAAGCTAATAGCTAAGCTCTCCCAATATCTCATCCAGATTTTTCTTAAAGGTTGTCAAGGTTTCTACTTCAACTACACACCTCGCTAGCCTTGTTGCAGATATGCACAACTAGTTTCTTTAAAGAAGTACTTTCTGGCTTTCAGTCCTAAATGCACTTCTCTTATTTTCCATTGATGTCCCTGAGTACATGAGCATCTCCTAAATTACAAGAATCCTGCTGGATATGACTTTGTGCATTTTGAAGACCTGGTTAGTCCTCTGCTTGAAACTAAAGAGGTTTAATTCTCTGAGTCTGTCACAATATATGACATATCCTTCAGTGCTGGGATGCACCTGGATGGTCTCCTCTGCACAGTATCAAGTGTTGCAATGTCTTTCTTGTAGAATGCTGATCACAACTGCATGCAATCTCACCAGTGCATTGTACTTTTTGAGCATAATGCCCCTCAATTTATATTCAACAGTTTGTATGATATTGTAAGCCACTAGGGAGCGTACCGCCACCCTAACCCCCGACAGAGACAGGCAGGTTCATTCAACACCCGTGTTTATTTAGATTTTGTGCACATATTACCAATGCCACAATACACCAATATACAGTCCATTCTCTTCCTTGCTGCCAGTCCATCCACCTCCACTCTTCCTTAGGCTTTGTCCACTCCTTCCTCCCAACTCTGGCCCCTCAATAGAGTGTGGAGGCTTCTCTTATTCAGGTCCTGGGAGTGTTCCAGGTGGCTCATTAGTATTACTGTACCTGGAATCACTCCCAGGTGCACTGGAGGTCCTCTACAGGGCTCTGCAGCTCCGCCTGGCAGCCACCACAGAACCCAACAGGGCTTCACTAGACTCCAGTTCCCGACATGCCCTACAGGAATCCATAGTGCCACAGCCTCCCAGGGGGGCTGCACTCTAGTGTCCCAGGGGAGATATTTCCTCATCAATGCCCTCTCCCCTGGTCCTTCCACTCTGCTGGTGTCCTGGCCTGGCTGCCCATCACACATTTTATTTACCTTTTTAATTGCTTCTACACAATTCTAAGATGATGAAAATGTTGTGTCAACATAAACCCCTAGGTGCTGAGAAATTCAAACTCTAATGCGCACTTCACATTTATGACTGAATTAGGTTTATAATGAGACACGACCGCACACTTCCTGGATAGGAAAGACAGACTGCATTTTTTATTTGTTACTGACACCTAGTGGAGATTCACAGCATGTGACCAATCTGATAAACACGTGGTTTCCTGGTATGGTGTATGCTAGGAATGTTATTAAGATATTTACTTTACAGGGTTAGCTGACCACTTTCAAACCTCAAATCCCAAGTAATGACATAATTTAAAAGTAGTTGTGGCAATTTGTGTTGTTTTTATTTGTTTTTCCGTTATATTAGTTATGTTATGGCTCATGAGACATGTGCTGTGTGGTATTTAACACACTGCCAGTCTGCTTTTTAAAATTAAACTGCATATTAAAAGGCATCTGGACTTTGCTTATAATAAAGGAAAAACTCAATGTGAGAAATTACTTTGAAGGCAAAAAAAATATTTTCCGATTTTGGCCATGCTATAAACTTCAAGTTTATTTTACATCCCATTTTCAGATCTTTAATGTTTTGACCCTGGCTATGTCTGACTTTTCTTCATGCATGTTTTCTACATTTCTGCCTTACTTCAAGTTCTAATGGGCATACACACAAATGCTATGGGTTAGCAGGTAAGAAAGGAGATACCAGAGTTGAAAGTAGAACCAAAGGGGAGGACAAGGCAAGAGAAGGACTCATCATTTGCACAAGAGAAATAGGAAATCTGCAGGAGAAGGAGAGGACTGTAAGCAGTAGATGTGTTCTGCATGTGCAATGACCATCTTAGAAACAGTGTACATGAAAGAAAGTAAAACAAAGAAACGTTAGAATACCCTTAACTGATAGGTGGATGCGTATTCCCAAGCATTGAAAATTATGATCATGTGATTCTTTTAAGATCAATGAACAGGAAGACTGACAAAACACTAGTCATTTCCCTCCAACCCAATAGGAGGCAGTACACACATCCTAGAATGCCTCAGAGCAGGCTCTGTTTCCTGCTTAAGAAGTTCGGAATAGGAAACATGTTGCTTTATTAATGCTATAGTTAAGTCAAGGCTGCAGTTTTGATTTTTATTTAATATTATGATACCTTTTTCAAAAGATATGCTTCTATTGAGAGGTTTTGAACATAGAGGAAACCAAATTTTATGGATAATTGAAAAACTTATCATATATTTATCATTTTTCTTCAATGCTATTTGTTTTGGATGCTACCATTTTGGCTGTAGCAGTTACTATGGTGTTACTTTAGTTCAGCGGTTCTCAACCTGTGGGTCGCGACCCCATTGGGGGTTGAATGATGATTTGCCAGGGGTCACCTAAGACCATTGGAAATATGGGTTTTTCTATTCTAATGTGTAAAACCTATTGTACATTTGTATTGTACATTTTTTTTCCATTGGTAGTTACTAGTTTTTTACTATAATTGTCATTTGAGGATAGATGTTTCAGACAATTGAATCAGAATAATTTCAAACGTTTTAATTGTTGTAACTTTATTATTTTTAACTGTTTACGTTACTGTACATCGAACGGCGTGACGTTACGTAACATCATGCCGTTGCAGGGATTTATGTACTTCTTCTTCCATTTCCAACTACATATCTTTGCGAAACAGGGCTTTCCAGCTTGTTGGTTATCAAGTCTGAATACAGAAGTAGACTTGTTGCAGAAGATGATCTTCGTTGTGCTCTTGCAAAGACTGCCCAGAGAATTTCTGATCTGATGAGAAAGAAGCAGCCTCAACCTTCGCACTGACGTTGGCTCTTTATGCGTACTGTCACAACAGTTTTGTAGCAATGTAGTTTACTGTTGTTATATTAAGACTGTTACCCATGCTACGCCATACTTTTCACATAAATATACCACATGAATATGGTGAATACAGTTCAATACACAATGAAGAAAAACAAATAAACACAAGTCATAAAGACAAAATTTTATTTATTTGTAATTAGAAATAAATATTTCACAATATATAATTACATATTGTTTTTGTTATTAATCACTACACTTTAATTATGTTCAATGTGTAACAATGAAAATACATCCTGCATATCAGATTTACATTACGATTCATAACAGTAGCAAAATTACAGTTATGAAGTAGCATTGAAAATAATTTTACGGTTGGGGTTGCCACAGCATGGGAAATTGTATTAAAGGGTCATGGCACTAGAAAGGTTGAGAACTGCTGCTTTAGTTGATATCCAGGGTCACACTGTATGGGTCATTACAGGTCCAGGATTTAAAGGCCATTTTCAAACAGTTCCTGGTATTTATGATTGGATTAAAACAGTATGTGTGTGATTCTTGTACAAAATCTTTTCCTGGTTAACACTAGAATCCCTGAGGCTATGAAAAAACTCGTAATCCTTTACCACCTTAAATCCCTTCATACCTCTCCATCAGCGTCATTTGTGTTGTAAATGTGTCGATCAGCACAAGCAGCAAGCAGCCTGCTATCCCATCCCCCTCACCAATGGAGCTGAGGTCAGTCGTACAATTCTCAGAGCTCAGGTCTCTTTATCTGGCAGTGAGGGGCCTGGAGTTGTGTAGGGTTAATATATCATTACAGTATTTGGAATACATGCATTTCATGTGTGTTCCGTGTCTACAATGATCTATGTAAATGTAGGATGTCAGGAATTCCAAGAAATGCAAGAAATGTTAAACACATAGCTAAAACAGAAACTATTTTCATGTTATAGTACTAATGACAAAATTTTGACATGAAGTGTATAATATGCGATGACTCAAATGTGTGTGAAGTTCAAATATCAAATAAACACTTTCACAAAAGATACACACATAACAAAACAAGTGCGCTTTTATTGAAGTATATAACTGAAGAGAAAGAAATCAGGTTAGGGTACGGCGCTGACGTGACCGCTTGGGTGGTGCATCGGTAAAAAATGCTGACTCATAATCAAGAGGTCGTGGGTTTAAATCTAGATGCTTCCCAGGATTACCGTTTTGAGTAGTGAGCTGCTGTTATTGTTACTATTATACAATAA
Organism: Polypterus senegalus; assembly: GCF_016835505.1. Classification (NCBI taxonomy): domain Eukaryota; kingdom Metazoa; phylum Chordata; class Cladistia; order Polypteriformes; family Polypteridae; genus Polypterus; species Polypterus senegalus. The sequence continues at coordinate 32,728,572 of NC_053154.1, read as the reverse complement.
AAACATTTGATTTGAGTATGCAACAGCCGGTGTAAATTTATGGTACTTATAAAGGTTAGCGTTTTATTTTTTTTATTCAGTTTTATTCTCTCAGTGACATTCACGCTCCCCCTGATCTGACACTGCTGTTTTCAAATAAAGATGTACTATAACAGAGGTGAACTCAGATGAGGATGAGGGTTCTACATTGGAAAAAGATAACAGAAGCACCCCCCTGCAAGAAATGTCCTTTCACACATAAGAACAACACAGCTGCACCAGGCGTAAAGGCGAAAGATGACACCATTTGGATGCAGCAAGAGGTAGGGCGTCTTCCTGCCAGTGGCATCAGTGACAGGATGCGACTCACGATTGTATTTCAGAAAAGTGTCGGAATCAGTTTTCTTAGATCTTTTTCTGTTTCCTCCGTTGAAATAAACATGTAGAGCTTGCCTTGAAAATTCACTTTCAGTTTGGCAGGATACAAGGGGTTGTATCTGATCTTGGCTTTCCATAAGTGCTGTTTAATGCTGTAAAATGTGGCAAGTTTAGCGCGCCTGTTGAGGGTGAGAAATCAGGGAAAATACGAAGGTGGTTATTTTTCAGTATAATCTCTTGTTTCTGTCTGAGAAGTAACATTATATGTAATTGATGATAAGAGTCCTAAGTTTAGAGGTATTTGATCCCTGTATGCGGTAAGCTGTTGCTATCTCGGTGTCTGATTTGAAGTCCTCTCCATTTATTTTAGAGAATAGTTTAGCTATGAATTTCACTGGGTTTTGACTTTCACGATTATCAGTTAGACCTTCGATTCTGATATTATTCCTTCTGCATCCATCTTCCAGTGCATCTAGTCTGTCTCTGAGTACTTTGTATTTGGAATTTGTAGCCATTGCTTTTCCGTCAGCGATAGATGCCAGTTGTTCAGCTATTTCAATTTGACTCATCAACGTTTGCTTAACGACTTCCAAATAAGCGAAATGTGCTCTCAGTTTATTCACAAACTTAGATGCATTTTTCTGTATTTGTTCCACAGTTTTTTCTAGCATACCTTTAAAGGCTGCCTCAAAGCGATTATTTAAACGTTTTTCCTTGTCTTTAATATCCTGAAGCAGCTTCTCATTTGTCTTGTTTATGTCCTTTATTTCCTTTCTTATATCATTTATTTTTTTCTTTATATCTTTCTTTAAATCATTCCTGAGCTCCTTTATGTCTTGAGTGGTGGCGGTGGCCATTGCGGTGATCATTACCTTCAGTTTGGACAGATCATTTTGGTCTTCTCCGTGCCAAGTTAAAGTTGATTTTCCCAGAGTACATGGCAACTCGCAAGTCTAGGCCATTTTCAGTTTCAATTAATCTTCTGGAATTGGCGAGCTATCGCGACCAGACTCACTTGCACATTTGCTCCCACTTTCGTTCTTGGCTGGAGACAATGAAGCAGTGCCAGGTCCTAGGAAATCTCTGCTTTCACCTCTCTGTTCCAGCACAGTCTCTGAAAGGCCATACCATGAGCTTGGACTTGATGCCTGTCTAGGCTTGGATGAAGCTTTAGCTTTCTTTTCCGTTTCTTTCTGAGCCCCTTTCTAGCTGCTCATGTTTATATATGCTTGCATATACTGTAATTGAACCCCCTTGGGTTGAGTAAATACAGGATTACCTCGGGTTAGTTCTGCTTCAGACGTCCATCTCTTGTAATGGTGGGTCTTTGATTTGTGGTTAGTGCCTCTTGATGACAAACAGATTGATTTTGGAATTACATTTTTTAATGTAACAGTATTCTTCTGTATTTTACATTATATATATATTTGTTTAGGTTAATTTATTACTTTTCATATTTTTATGCCATCTTTGTTATGTTGGTCTATTTAATATTTATGTACTGTTTCCTTAAATGTGATTCTATTTCATGCACCCTGACATCACTGCTACTGGCTCACCCTTCTGTCTTTATCTGGTGGCCAGTGAGAGAACCAGCCAGTGAATCATTGAGAGATGAGTATTAAAGTTGGTTGGAGTCATTTTTAAGTATTGTTTTCTTGTTGATTTACTGTTTTTTGACAGATATTTATGCTCTAGTCTTGGATTCTCTTTTGGATTGCATTTTGGGACTTGGTTGCTTGGCACTATGTTTTAGGCAACTCAGTCTTGCTTGTTTAAACATTTTATTTATT